>NC_133383.1:19508450-19575219 GCF_049309525.1 Garra rufa
AACAGCTGCTGGACACAGCTGTCCAAAGAGGACATGCCTGGCGAAAAGAGGACATATATGGTCACCCTACATTAGTTGTTCCTGCTTTTGATATACTAGTATATGAAGAACAGGATGAATCATCAGCTGTTCTTTTTGTAGCATAAAATGCTCTGTTTTTCCACATTTTCTAGTGTCTAAAATGTATTCAAGGGATCCAGCAAAATTGTTTGCAATACAATATCAACACAGTTATTACACTGAATCTAAATGTTAATTTCTTAATATATATACAACAGTAGAAGACACCTTATATAGGCCTAAAGTAGGACCCATATTAGTTTAGCCTTTAGATTCATAAAACAAGGTGTTTTTCAGCTTTATAGATATCTAGTATAGATTTTGATCTTTTTTCTTAAGTTCATATGTATCCATTTGGGAAGCAATTTAAACATCAAATGTACCAGAACATATTTTTTCTCTGCTGTCGAGATACCATTTTTGATTTAGAAAATAACCAGTTCTCTGCCATTGAATGAAAAATAAATAGGATGTGCCATTTGCTAAATAGCACATCACATTTCTATTTCAGGTACTGTAGCTGTCAGACCATGAGAGCCTGAGGGAAGAAGAATGTTACCAAAACAACAAACTAAGGGACAGTGTCTCACATAATAACATCAATTTTGGCCATTTATGCTTATTAAAAATTTTGTTAACACTCCCAGAGCCCTTATCAGCCCTGTTCTGATTCCATGCAGTGTCTTGGAGAAATGTTGTCCGCCATCAAGTAAGTACAGTGAGTTTTAAACCCCTTAACTGTCACCCCCATTTAAAAAAAAAAAAAAAAAAAAAATAGGCATGAAAGTGCACTATCCAAACTTCAATTGTTGTAATTCATAAACACTTTGGAATACAGATCTAAGGTTGGTCTCTTTTTAAAGAAGATAATCAGCAGATTATTGCAGAAGTGGAATTTTTTCCAAAAAAAAAAAAAAGTATTAACAAATTATCGAAGTTTAAATTTACTGTCAATAAAATGCACTGTACACTTTTCATTATATTTTATATAATATACATGTTTTACATAACAGGTTTTATCCTATATTTGATACCAAATTTAAGCCTCACATCTAAATAAGTTATGTTCCAAATTTGAAGTTGATATGAAAAAAATTAAGGTTCCTGTGAAAGTTTGTTTAAGGCGTTATACCACAAACAGCCACCGGGTGCCATCAAATTCTCTCTATATTTTTTCTGACACAAAAGTCTAAATGTTTCAGAAAATTTTCATTCTATCACAAAATAACCAGCAAATATGCAGTCCTGAGACTCAGACCTTCCCAATGATATGTTTTTTGTAAAAAGTTGTGATTCTAAAAGGCCATAATGCATTTTGTAATATGACACCGCTAAGCGGGAGGAGACCGCCATACGAATTTAAAGTACAATTTCCACGGTAAGGCAATATCTGATTTGAAAATGGTTGCCAAATTGGTGGCACTGGATGCAAACAATGCCACTGAACTAAAGGAAACTTGGGTATTTAGCTGATTATTGCTGCTGAAAATGGTCAATTATTGTCATGTTTTGGACTATACTAACCGGGAGAAACATTTGGAGTACTATAGACTGCCAAACGTTATAACAAATCAAGGAGAAGAGTGCAAAAGACTTTCTGAGGAACAAAAGGCATTTGTGGTTGGCCAAACTGAACCAGGATTTCCAGGGCAAGAATCTTGACAACATTCATATTTGTTCTTATCATTTCCAGTCAGTTAAGTTAAATATTAGGCTAATATCTTAATTAATACTGCTTGTATGTATCTTTACCACCTGTTAACTTGAGTTTGTCAAAACAGCTTGCCCTTTTTCTATATGATTTCTATAGTTCAGCAGAACGTTTTAAGTACAGTAGTACATAAAGCATGCAGTTAATGCGGTTGTTTACATCCGAGTATCGCCAGTAACTGACCAAATCTATGGAGTGAGCTAGAATTGTTTTGACTGGGTAGTTGGACTTCCTGATCATTGAACTGCTTTATTATGGGTTGCAAATTGATTTGTTGTGGTCAATCTGCTTCATGGATTGTGATTTTTTTTTTTCACCTCTTAAAACATTTTTATTCTTTCCACACACTTCAGCCTGCTGACTAGTCGATTTTAATGAATAATAAATCCTAAATGTGTCAATAGATGCACAATGACCATGCATTATTTGAAATGTTCCAGGAGTGAAACTGAAATTCTTTACTCCTCTCCAACCAGCCACAGTTGATCATCAATATTAGCTTTGCCACAATCAACAGAGGACTGAAAAGGCTTTGAGAAGAAGAAATCATGGATGAGTTGCTGAATCGAACACATGAAACATTCATCAGACTGAGGAGAGGAAGAATCCTATGTGTTGATACTGTATACTAGCTTTGATTTGTGCTTTATCGGCTTTCTCTGTGTAGCCGTGATCACAGGGTCACTGAAATGGAAACTCACTGTACGCTCTGAATCATGGGCAGAATATGAAGGACTTTGGACTAAATGTTCTTTTAACCATGATGCCAGTTCATTAACATGCAAAGCCTATTTAGATCCAGTCCCGTGGTCAGCTTGTTACTTTGTAACTCTCTCTTTGGTTCTGGCTCAGGCTGCATGGATCACTTCACTCGTGAGCATTCAGTGCAACCGTCCCAACAGAGCCAGACGCTGCCTGATTGGAGGAGCCTGTTTGCACCTGCTCGCTTCAGTTACTAGTCTCATCCCTCTGTCCTGGACGGTGCACAGCATCTTCCATGCCGATCGTGGTTTGAGCTCCATTCGGTTCCACATGGGGGAGGCTCTGTTTGTAGGCTGGCTGGCCTCGTGTTTGCTATGCACAGCCGGGTTGTTGCACTGCTGTTCTGGCCCTCTCGGCAGGGCAGGAGAAGAAACAAGCTTCTCTGAGACCTCTAGTCACAGTGGCATCAGTTTGGACACACTGTTTAGCTCAGCCAGCCTAGACTCTAATGCAAATGCCTGAATTGGGGAATTGTAAACATGGTTGAGTTGGTACCAGTATGGATTGTCTTTTTTAGTTAAAGAAAAACTGAAAGAATAATTCAGTATGTGCTACAGCAACATTATAAATACTCACCCTCATGTCGTTCCAAACCCATAAAACCCACTGATAAAATTGTCTGTGACATCAGTGGTTCAACCATAATTTTACGAAGCTACGAAAATACTTTTTGTGCACAAAAAATAATGACTTAATTCAATAATTCTCCACATCACCTTAGTGCCATTATGGAGAGTATTGCGACACAAAAAGTATTCTCATAGCTTTAAAAAATGATGGTTGAACCACTGATGTCACATGAACTATTTTAACAATGTCCTACTACCTTTCTGAATGTCTTAATTTGTGTTCTAAAGATGAACGAAAGTCTTAAGGGTTTGGAACGACATGAGGGTAAGTGATTAATGGCAGAAGTATCCCTTTAAGGTGTTTTTAGTGAATAATCAACATTTTAGTGTTCGTCTACTGCGTCTTCCTTTGCTGCCATAATATTTGTCCAACAGGTGGCGTCGTGTTCCACCATTTGGCAAAACGTGCTTTTTAATTCGCTATGGCGTTTGTAGGTCTGATTCAATTTTCCGAATCGGTTCGTTCCAATGAACAGGACCGAATTCAGTCATCACTTAAAAGTATTTCAAGAGTTATAACGTTTTATTTGTGATCATTTCTGCTTTTCACTGTATTTCAATATATTGAATCACGTTAACAGTATGTGGCCCTGGACCACAAAACCTTAACCTTAACCTTAAAGCAGGTATATTAGCAATAGGCAAAACTACATAGTATGGGTCAAAATTATCGATTTCTCTGTTATGACAAAAATCATTAGGGTGTTAACTAAAGATCATGTTCCATGAAGATATTTTGTAAATTTCATACCGTAGCCTAAATAAATCAAAACTTAATTTTTGATTAGTAATATGCATTGCGAATAACTTAAGTTGGACAGCGTTATAGGTGATTGCTCAGTATTTTAATTTTTGTTCATCCTTAGATTCCAGATTGAGTCCTGTCCTAAAAATGGATTTATGAATATCCTATCAATGGAAAGCTTAGCTTACAAAATGAACCTTATGACTGGCTTTGTGGTCCAGGTTCACATATGTATAACATCTTTTACAGTATTACTCAAAGTTATCATTTGCAGCCGAGTGATCTACAACGAGCTTCGAGTCACTTCAACCGAGTCATTTAAGAATCGGCTCAAAAGAACATTTCGTGCGAACTAGACATCGTCACTATTTCTGTGGGGACTGTCCAATGCACACATTTATTTTGAACTTGAACTAATAACGAGAAATTATCCAACTTCCTATGGCAGCATATGAGCTTCTTAAAATGGATTGTGAAATCTCACAGAATATGTGGCTAGGTTGAAAAGAAAACTAGAAATAGAACGCTGAAAACAATTCTGCAAATTTATCTTCAATCCGTGTGAATTTAAAAATGAAGCTAACGTCTTGAAGAAAGCCAAACGCTTAGGAGATTTTGCTTTAATCCTGCGTCTGGATCATGAGTCTGTCAGAGGAACGCGCTCTTTACAATCCTCGCGGTGCGCGGTCGGGGTGCTACAAGTATTTGAAGCGATGAACAAAGGATATCAGCACAAAATCCTACCTGAAATATCTTGAAGAGTCCGTTACGTCGTGGATATTCGGGGAAAGGATGATAACCTGTTGTTTTTGAGGCAATAACTGGCTTTTTCGGGGAGCTGTTTCCATTGCGCGCGATGGGAGGTGAATGGAAGTTGATGAGTGCGCGCTACCGTTCCTTAAATCCAGTTTTATGACATGAAGTTTTGCATTTTTACCTCTTTTGATTGCAGAGCCATGGAGAAGCGCAAAAGACTGTTATTTTTCCTTTTTTACTTGATGTCAAAGTTTTACCTTAGTGAGCAGCAGGTCATACGAATTGGTAAGTGATTATCTTTCACGAGTCGTTCATTGTCAACTGCAGCTATTGCTAATTCATAAAGTTTCAGTGTTCAATCGACTTGAGGAAATGTTATTGCTTGTTTTACCCATTGTTAGACCATCTATCTGATGTTTTTATGACCTCTAAATGCATTCAGTTTATGTCGTATCTGTATATCCGTGTAGAATAGTCTGCATATTCACTTAAATTATCAGCATTGTCATTGATACAGCTACTATAATAATCTATTTTGTTACAGAAGTTAAACTAAGGGTTAAAACGTATCAAAATGGGATGGAATCATAAACAAAGCATATCAGTCACTTGTTCTGCTTGTGATGGTTTGACCTTTCTTTACATAAGAAGTGTAGTTGGCAGGTCATCTTGAAAGTAAACTAACAATACATGCATTCCATTTCATATTAAACCATCAGCATCATCATCACTGAAATGAGATTTGAGAGATTTGATGACTGGCTCTCCTCTGTGTGTTATTGAGATAAAGCGTCCTGTAGTCACAGCAGTGTCCGATGATTGCTGCTGTCTGACTTTGCCATCACGGTAAATCCCCAAAGCAGTTTTAACAACCTACATTAATCCTCTTTCCTACCCAAGACTGATTTGATGTTCCTCTTCAAATGATGGGACTTCAGTTGAAACAGAAATCTTGGCATATTGCTTCTGTGAGATAGATTGTGAAACGAAATTGGAAGTATAAGTATAGTTTAAATAATAGTTTATATGGAAATCCATAAATAAACTAGATGACAAAATGATCTACATTTAAGTTCTCTAGATCTACTCTTAATATAGGTCATTTTTTTTAGGACTTGTGTATAGAGCGAAATGAAACAGTACTTTAGCCCTAGATGTAACCTCTTGACTTCACTATTGATTCCACAGGTATCTCATCAGGTCTGTCCCCAAGGGTACTTGGTTTTGACCCCACAATGTGTGGACCCTTTTTATCGGAGACATTTGTCAAAGTTTATCCGATATAGCTGGTTTACAGATGTTCTGTCGTCTTGAACACACAGTGATCTGTCTTTAAGATGGATGTGCGTTGGAGCAACCAATCGTTTTATTAGATAAACTTACACCCTTACACGTACACATGGATTTGGTAGGATGTTGTATCAGGCTGGAGATACAGGAGACTGTCCCTATGTGCTCTTGAAAATAGAGGTGCACCCAACTGCCATCTGTCATCTAAGTGTTACGATTGGCATCTAAAAAAACACGCAAGTCGCTAGAGACATGCGGTGATGGTGGGGTTAGTTTGCATAACAGTGAGCCGTAATGGATACACTGACATTCCTCAGCTTTTCATAAATGTTCACGTCAACATTGGTCGACAGGGTACAGCAAGTGCTTTTTTTTCACAGATTATGGGCAAAGTATGTCCTAAGAATAGATGTTGAATGATGTAGAAGGAAAAGATTTGCAACTGCTTATATTTACATTTTTGCAACTATTCGTTTTAATTTTTAGTGACTCTAAATTATTTATAACTTAACTTCTAAAAACTCAAAAAGGTCCACATTTTAATTTAAAACATGTTATGACTTAATTTCTAAAAAAAAAAAAAGAAAGAATAAAAATTTACTGACCCCAAACGTTTAGATGGTAGTTTATATTGTTACAAAACATTTCTATTCATTGTTCTTTTTAACTTTTTATTTGTTAAATCATCCTGGGGGGAAAAAATCACAGGTTCTAACAAAATATTAAACAGCACAACTGTTTTCAACACTGATAATAAATCAACATGTTAGAATGATTTTTGATGGATTGTGTGACACTAAAGATTGGAGTAGTGATGCTGAAAATTCAGCTTTGTATCACAGGAATAAATTAAATAAAATTAAAATATATTCACACAGTTATTTTAAATTGAAATAATATCTTACAATATTACAGTTTTTTTTCTGTATTTTTCATCAAATAAATGCAGCCTTGATGAGCATAAGAAACATCCGTAAAAACCTTTAAAAATCTTACTGATCCCAAACTTTTGAGCGGCAGTATAATTAAAACTGTTTTAGTTTACATGGAGTGGGTGCTGTGTGCTGTATTTATGTAATCCATATTTTATCAGACACTTTTGGTAACTTAATTAATTTAATCAAAATAAAAGTTCGGTTTAACATTGGAGAAATTGTGACAAATATATTACCTAATGTAATGATAGTACTACTACTAATAATACAATTATTATATATTATTATTATTTAAGGAATATTGACCAGAATTTATTAACCAGAAAAAATCTAAATGGAAAAATTAAGAGAAAACACGTAATTTGCTGAAAAATAAAACAGAATTTGAAAAAAAAATATATATATATATATTTACCAGAATTTATTTACCAGAAAAAATGTAAATACATAACATAGTATTTCTGGAAAAAAAAAAAAAAAATATTAATAATATTTTTTTAAAAATAAAATCAATTGATTAGAGATGCTTTTGATTGTTATGAATGACACTATTAAAATGGAATCCAGAAAATAATAGAAAACACGTAATTTGCTAAAAAAAAATTAATAAATTGCTGTTTGATTCTATATGTTTCATGATTTCAATTAAATAGACATGTTTTTGATTGATATTTTTTTTAATTTAGCAATTAAATCAGACACAAAAATACTATTTAAATCTGAAACCTGCATGTTCTCTCTGTGAATGAATGGTTCAGACAGGTGGTTTTGTTTACTACACACATACTAAAGCGTGCATGAACTGTGTTCATGCTGCGTTTTTAGGCTCCGCTGCCTTAATATGTAAGTACATAGACACATAAACATAATCTTTGGAACTGGTCTGAGAGTCAATTGAGCATTTTACTTCTTTTGAGAAACGAAACATCATCATATCAAATACAAACAGAAACATAAAGGTTTTCACAGCAACCCAACAAAATAAAAGTTTGGTTTAACTTGAAGAAATTGTGACAGAAATATATTACATAATGTAATGATAGCACTACTACTGTTAATACAATTACTATAAAAATGTTATTTTAAGAAATAGTTACCGGAAAAAATTAATTACCAGAAAAAATTAAATAAATTCTGGAAAAATAAAAATGATTATAAATTGTTTTTTTTATAAAATCAATTAATCTATTATTTGGAGAGGCTTTTGATTATGAAAATTAATGAAACCATTAAAATGGAATCCAGAAAAGTCTGGGAAAACACATAATTTTCTAAATATAAAAACTGACTTTGAATAAAATAAAAAATGAAACGTATTTCACAGGCCTTAAAAATCTATTTTAACTTTTAATTAATTGCTGTTATATTCTGTAATTTTCATGATTTCAATTAATTAGGCATGCTTTTTGATTTTTTTTTTTTTATGTAGCCATTAAAACAGCCACAAAAATACTATTTAAATATGAATCCTGTATGTTCTGTGTGTCTCTGTGTGAATGAATGGCGCAGACGTGTGGTTTAGCTTACTACACACATACTGAAGCGTGTGTGATGCTCGGGGTGTTTTCAGGCTCCACCAGTACATGAACACATAAACATAATCTGTCAAACTGCTTTGTGAGCATTTTACAATTTCTTTTGAGAAAATTGTAATATTATATACAAATAGAAACTGAAAAGCTTTCACAGCAACCCGTCAAAATAAAACTTGAAGAAATTGTGACAGAAATATATTACTTAATGTAATGATAGTACTACTACAAAAAAAGTAAAATTATTATAAAATTTGTATTTTTGTAGGAAAAAAGAACATATTTCATATATTTAAATTTTAAATTTTCTTTAACTTTTAATAAATTTCTTTTAGATTCTGCAAGTTTCATGATTTCAATTAATTAGACATGCTTTTTGATTGGTATTTTTTACATTTTAGCCATTAAAACAGCTCACAGTGTTTTCAGCCTCTGCTGCCTAAATATATGAGTATATGAACACAAAAACAATGTCTAGAACTGCCCTGAGAGATTTACTTCATGAGCATTTTTTTTTTTGGAGAAAAAAACATTGTCATATCATATACAAATGCAAACTTAAAGGTCTTTACAGCAACCCATCAAAATAAAAGTTTGGTTTAACTTGAAGAAATTGTGACAGAAATATATTATTAAATTATATATATATCTGTCACAATTTCTTCAAGTTAAACCAAACTTTTAAAATGTATATATTTATATATTTAAATTAAATTTTTTCTTTAACTTTTAATAAATATGTGAGTATATGAACACATAAACAATCTCTAGAACTGCCCTGAGAGATTTACTTCATTGTTTTTTTTTGAGAAAAATCATATACAAACCCAAACTTAAAGGTCTTCACAGTAGGCTTGGGCGGTATTACGGTAATATGGTATACCGCGGGATCTAAAAATAGCAACGGTATCAGTTTCAATACCGTTATACCGTCATAAAACAATGCACTTATATAGAAGACAAGGATTAAATAGATAAAAATATAAAAATATAATTTATTTAATGCCTAAAAATGCGTAGTGATGCGCGGATGGTGGTTTTATCCGCGGGTCGGGTGGGTCGGGTAATAAAAAAAATGCATTCTTATTATTTGCGGTTGGATGAGATAAATCAATAATGATGCTAATATTAACTACATTTTCTAAAACATGAACGTGTTTTATGTACTTTTTTCATCAGGCAGACGATTTCAGTTGTGTGTAGTTTTTGGTGACAGAAACGGTGACATTCCCTACAAAGTTTGAAGGGAGTTATGCCTGTGCTACTGCTATTGAGCACGGTAATGCAGTGGTCGGCTTTGCGTTTACCCACTTCTCTGATGCGCATCATTCGGTAGTGTCCTGCATTATCCAAAATCACGACAGTCCACCGTATGAATAGCGAATTCAATCGCATGTTAATAAATTGAAATATTCCCTAAAAACACCCAGTAAAGACAGCAATGTGGTCAGGGCCGCGGCGGCTTCTTTTGAAATAGCCTATATTTGACGATATGTGCCTAATGCGCCTGCGCCCGCTGTGTCCACAGATGCTGCCTGTCAGGCTAGGCATGCAGTGGTATAATAATAATTATTATTGATTATTTGAATCAGTAGATTATAACGAAAACAATACCAAAGACTATAGAATACCCAAGACATGTCACTCGTGTAGTTTTGAATGGGGAAAAATGCAACGCTCATTATGGCCGCGAAGCTCCGCCTTCTTAGCGAAAGAGCCAATAGTTGATTAGAAAAGTCAGCGCGTCACTGCAGTTGCCGTTAGAAGTCCCGGTTGCTATAGAAACAATCGGCGCTCTAAGACGTGCGCTCAGTACTGCGCATGCGCACTGGCTCATCTAGCTGGAAAAATAAGCGTTTTTTCACGCTATTGGAGCACAAGGAACCATATTTATGAGCCAGTTCTTGTTGGATTTCTTTGAAGATTTAAAATATGAAATTTAATCGTAAGCTTGGTGAACAGTTTTGGAGAATTTGATGTTTCCCCATTCAAACAGATAGGAGCTGCACTTGTATGCCCGAGAGGCGTTTCAAAGATGGCCGCCGAGTGACATGACTTGCCTTAAAGGGACTTTGACAATACCTTAAAAATGAAAAGCAGATTTTTACCATCAGACATTTCTTAAACTGGTGAACCCCTGTAAACTTCAGTCCAAGCATGCATTCAAATAGTAAGTTCAGAGCGGCTCTAATACAGAGAAAATCCGACCGATTTCGTCAGAGATTGCGGAGAGTTGCATCCAGATGTCAGTTAACGTTATTCTTTTCTGCGTGGATTTGGCTTAAAATCATGAGTGATAAACGTATATAAGTGTGCAGCGATGTGCAGATCAGCTGAATCAATCTGCTGTTAAAAATGAACCAACCGTTTCATCATGCAAAACTAAGAATTACAATTGGCTGAGTGTAATATGACGATCGGGTGCGGTTATCTAAATCAGAGAAAAATATAGGTGCGGGTGGATAATTTATTTGAAGCTGCGGATTGAGCCCGTTTGCGCATCTCTGCGTGGTTGTCATCACGTGACAGCGTGGAGGAGAAAGAGAGAGATGGGGAGTCGCGCATCAAGTGACCGGGCGCGCGTTTCCCAAAAGCATCGTTAGTCAACTATGGTCGCAAGTTCCGTCGTTTACCAACATAGTTCAACGCTTCGGTGTTTCCCGACAACAGGTCAATAAAACATTCACAAACAGCGTCACAATCTATATCTTCCATTTAAACTAAAATTAATCTATGTATTTTTGTGCGTCCTCTATAAGCACCGTTTATGAGTAGTGCGTGTGCACAAATGCCTGAGGGAACCCCGGTGTATGACGTAAGAGGGAACCCGTGATGAATCAAACATCAAATAAAGCGTAATGACAGGGGGGAAAAGAAAATGAGTCATTAGGTGCCATGTTCAATATAGCTGCATTTTTGAGATCCCTAATCAGTTAAATAGCCGAAGTTATCACTCGGTTACGTCATTAACAACGGCCCTACATTGTTGAACTAATGTGGTTCAGACGACGGAGATGCGACTATGTTTGGGAAACACTCATGAGCTAGTTCGTTTCCACAACAATGCATCGTACTATGGAGGTTAACCAGCGAGTTATGTCGTTCTACGGGAAACGCACCCCAGGATGTTTGTTAATTTTATTCTGTTTGACTGTTGTATTTGCACTTTTTTTATATAAACTGCTATTTGTTGTTAATTAAAGTTGTTAACATTGTTGTAGTGTTTGGTATTCAGTTTCTGAATGGTTTAGGCACAAGCCGACAGTTTGGTGATGCTGTCTGAGCCTTACGTCATAATTTTTTTATTATTTACGGTAATACCGGATACCGGGGTAAAATAGGGAGGAGGTTTGACGGTATCAAAATTTGGATACCGCCCAAGCCTACTTCACAGCAACCCATCCAGGGCTCTAGAGTGCGACCAATTTGGTCGCACGTGCGACCTAATTTCTCAATGGTGCGACTAAAAAAAATCAAAGGTTGCACCGGTGCGACCAGCCGTTCGAGGGGGGAAAAAAACGAAACTCCGTCAAAGTCTCCCTGTTGCTCAACAACAGACACACATTAGACCCATATCGTGGTCTAAAGCAATCAGAGATGAAGGACAGATCCCGCGCCCCCTCTGATTGGCCGTGGTCCAGATATTCATGTACGTGTGTGTACGTTTGAAAATGCATGTGATGCAGTCAGGCTGTCTACATGGTCAAGCGTTTACAATGCTTCCTCCGCAAAAACACGGACTGGATCGCGGACTCCATTCATAAAAACCGAATTTACTATGGCGCGGATGCCACGTAATACGTCGACTTTTGGATTGATAAATCAAAAGTTGGTCTGTCACTTAATTCAAATCGCGATATGGACTCGTGTCTGTGAAAACTGAAAGGCAAAAAGACCGTTTAATATGAATCCTGCATGTTCCGTTTGCCTCTATGTATTAATGGTGGAGACGTGTATTTTTTTTTTACTACACGCGTATAGGCTACTGAAGCACGCGTGACGCTCCCGCTAATTTTTGGCATTTGCATCTCACATGAACAGATAAACTCAATCTCCAAACCTGCTGTGAGTGTCACTTTTACCGTTTCATTTGAGAAAGCATCATAACATACTGTACACACAGAAACTTCACGGCAACCTGTCAAAATAAAAGTATGTTTTGACATGAAACAGAACAATATTAGTCCTGTATTACTATTGTACAGTATAATGTAGGTGTTTATATATTCCTATTTATAAATCATATATATGTTTGCCAAAAATTAAAAAGGTGATTTCATTATTAATGTTTTCATTATTACACCAAGTAGGGTAAAGTACCGGGAAAAAAAATATGCCCCCCCCCCCCCCAAAAAAGCTGGAAACCTAGGGGGAACACTGATTCTTATGAAGAAAAGTGGCTTGAACGTAAACCCAACGTACAGCAATGATGTTGCATGCGCCCAATTTATAGGAGTTATCGCATCAAGCCATGAGGTGTTCAGTTTGAAGCCCTTAAAACACTTAATTTAGATTTTCTTTTTAGTTAATTATCTTGAAATTTTTTAAGTTTAAATTTCAGCTCAGTACAGCACTTTAAGCACCAACACTTTTTCAGTAAGTTGCCTTTCTTGTAGAATTGTGCTTCAAATAAAGAACTTTATATTGACCAGATTGTTAGTTAATCATTTACAAGTCAATATTGCCTATATGGACAGGGATTAAAAAATAATAATAAATAAAAAAATAAAAAAGTGAACTTGTAAAACTGCGGTGTTAAATGTGATGCGGTTGAAAATTTGGGTGCACCTAACTTTTGTGCTGGTGCACCTAAGAAAAAAAGTTAGGCGCACCAGTGCAACCAGTGCAAAAAGTTAGTCTAGAGCCCTGCCATCAAAATAAAAGTTTGGTTTAACTTGAAGAAATTGTGACGGAAATATATTATTAAATATAATGATAGTACTACTACTACTACTAATAAAATTATTTTAACATTTTTATTTTTAAGAAATATTTACCAGAAGAAAAAAAGATTTACTGGAATATATTAACCAGAGAAAATGTAAATACATAACACAGTATTTCTGGAAATAATAAATAATTTTTTTTTTTTATAAAATAAGTTACTTAGATGTTTTTTTTTTTTAAATGACTATAAATAATAATTTGCCAATAATAAAAGTGAATTTGACAGGAGAAAAAAAAAACATTTCATAAGCCTTAAAAATTTTGATTGATATTTTTTTTATTCAGCCAGTAAAATGGAAAAAAAATGGACTTGGGGAAAAAATAAAACATTTTTCATTGGGCCTACATTTACATAATGCTGTGTCCACGCCAGTGCGTCCAAAACGTCTGCCAGCAAGTAAGTGGTTTGATACAGCCATCTACAAGTTCCTATCAGCGTGAGGGGAAAAAAAGCTAAATTTGTTTACTCGTCTACCCCAAAAATGTAATCATAAACGTGTCCTATATAGGATGTCTGCTGATGCCATTTATCATCCCACTGGTTAGTAGCACAGATTTTGTGACCGTATGGCAGCAATTTTGTTAGTGTCGGGCAGGACCATTACCGCATGCATTCTTGTTTAAGACCTCTATAAATCATATCATTATTGTCCAACCTTGCACAAATTACTGTTTTTAATATCTTAAAGCACATTTTGTTGTGAATATAGAGCTGCATCAGCTCATTCCTGTGAGTGGGTTAAAATAATCTCCGGGCTCTGGAAGTATCACAGTGTTGACTGAGGGAATGTGCAGTGCTGCTGGAAGTATTTCACAGGCTATGAAGAGAAATTAATCCTTTTAGATTTGGATCCATGTGGCCTCAGATGTATGTTCAGCACTGTGAAATGGCACTGCTCTTTGACCGTCAGCAGAATTTCCCTAAAAGCCTGTACGGATATGGCGAATTAAGAACCTGGTTTTCAAAGTCGCATCGTTTTGAACACTCTACAAAGTTTTTGTCAAATGATTAACGACTAATGTAGGTTGTAAACATTTGCATCTGAACATACTCGCTTTTATTGAGCCTCTTATAGATTGAGCTTGAAATAACAATAAACGAATTTGAGCGTTTAGAATGAGTCCCATGAGAAAATCAAAGGGTTCGATCACAGTGGCGGAGAGAATGGAGAATAGCTAATGTCTCTGGCTCGTTCTCTGCGAGAGCATTGGTATGCATGCTGACTCCTTATCCCTTTGTGTTTTCTTGTGTTTGTCAGAAGGGATGTGTTTGAACAAGATTTCATGAATTTGAATGAGAAAGAAGGTTTTTTCTTTGATGATGCGTTTGGCCTGTGTGTTTGCAGAAATCATTGTGATGTCTTTATGAGGAGTGTGTGGAATACATCATAGACAGTGACAGAAATGTTGAAAAGAAGAACAGAGAGAGAGAAAGTCAAAGACTGTGTCCGAGATGACCTGAGTATTCAGCAGTCACTTGCGTGCAGGTTTGTGTATGTGTTTGTAAGTGTGCATGCATGCGTTTGTTGTTATGAGAATTTGTGTATTGGAAAGGTTCATCAAGAACTGTGTACGTTACAATCATTCATTTGTCAGATCCTTTTATTCAAAGTGACTTACAAGTGAGGAACATTGTAAGCATTATATCATGAGCCACAGTATTTGTAGCAAAGTATTGAACGTTGAAAGTATGTGACCAAAAGTACTATATAAAATGAAGTAATTTAAAGATACACTAAACAGATTTGAAAGAGTTTTAACTGATTTGATAAACATGTGGTTTATATTTTAATATTAGGGTTAATATTAATCAAATGTACAAATGTGCATTTTTAACATGAAATGAAATGGATATTTTTAACTAAAACTAAAAAGGAACAAAATTAAAGAAAAAATACATTTTTCAAACTTGCATTAGATGCTATTCTTAGTCATTTCTTTTAATTTGCTACCAATTTCTGAGTAAAAAAAAATTAAAATGTAAAATATTTTTAGTGTGTTTTATGTTATTCATTATATTGTAAACAATTCATTACAGTACATTGCATTTTTCTTTTTTTAATTTGCCATAAAACAGTGAAACAACAGTATTCTCTTGGGTCATTAGCTATTTCGATCACCCTGCTTTTGTGTGCATTTTGAAGTATTGCATCAGAGACTAGTAATGGAAACAGCAAATTTCGGGGGAAAAATCCCTTCATTGGCAAAAATGTTTTTACGCACACTTGAGGAGGTTTTTGACTTAAAAAAAGTGGTAATGCGAATAATGGGAGATGAAAACGCATAAATTCCTTCTTGCTCATCAAAAAGGTAATGTGACTGCATTATGAGACAACGTAATCCTGGCTAAGCAGCGGACCAATTTTGTCGCAGAGGATCTTAAATGTTGTTATGGTCATTCTGCTGTGATACTTCAAAATGTGCAAAAGTCATGTGACTTTGCGCTACGGGATGGCATAACCCGACTAGTAACCAGTGGACCCATCTTATTGCACAGCATCTGAAATGTTGTTATGGTCATTCTTAATATGCCCCAAAATTTGGCATTTTCTGATGCAATACTTCAAAATGCACATAAAAATACACATAAATCATGTGACTTTGCGTTATGGGTCAACTGATATAGATTTGTCTCTGGCTGATGCCAGTGCCGATATTTAGAAATCAGGGCAGACCGATAACCGATATATGATGCCATTATTATTATTTTTTGGGGGCTGATATGTTTGGCTGATTTTCTGAGAGTCTGAACTCTACTTATCATTTTAAGTAAAACAAAGTTCTCAAGTAATCAACAAAGTTAATAAAAACAGTAATGCTAGACACAGTAGTTTAGTAGACAGTAGTTTATTTTTAACTCTATAGTTGTGCAGTAAAATTCACTTTAAAGATTCAATTTTCATTTATTAAGATAATGAACAAAAAATTTTCAAAAATCCTGATAGAAAACTAAGTCTTTGATATGAAAATGACATGAAATGACCATTATATCCTGTAGATGGCAGCAGAGGATCACTCATGAGCTTATTTACCATGTCCACTTCCTAGTTTTCACATCCTGGTTTTGAATTTATTATAAAATGACTATTATAACAACTTTTTGTACTTTTACTATACTTAGGTATACAGTTTAGCACAGAACAATTAAATCTTTAACTGTAGAAGCTGCTATATATTCAACCAACACAGACTTGTTGCTGCTGTAGTTTTGTTTCTCAAATTTACTCTGCATTATTGTACAGCTCTCTTTGGACATTGCTTGTCAGATAGTTCAGAGATAGAAAACTTCTGATATAATCAATGACCACACACTAAATCTTTTATTTACACAGTGTGTATGCTTTTTTCTTGTTATAATGAGAAGATTTGTCAGCAAAAAGTGACAAGTTTGCATCCCTGATGCTCATAACTGCTTAAGAGTGCACTGGCCGTGAGTGATGTTGTGGAGGTTATGTCGGACCCACAGACAAATTTAATGAAAAAAGTTAATGTGCACATTTAGTTAGAAGTTTTGTCTAAATTGCACACAAGAAGCGTTGTTACATGTTCCACAACAACACTTAGCTGCTCACAGATGCACCTGCATATTATTTGGCCTAATTTGCAGCACAATCAGCTGATGCCGATTCATTAAAGAAAAAAATGGTCTGATTAATCGGCCAGCCAATCAATCAGTCAACCTCTACTATCAACATCAACGTGCTCTGGCATAGTAGTCGGTGAAAAGTCGACACTCCCAAATGAGTTTGCACAAGGAAATGTAACCTTTTAGTTTTTAATCGGTTGTCAGAATCAGGATAGGCACAAGTAATTACCATTTTGAGCAGCCGCTATGCACCGTGTAAACAATGAGTGACGTATACACACGGCAGACCGCCTCGGTGCATGCATCTTCTATGCTGCCCTCCAAAGGCAAAGTGCAGTAACTACGCCAACACTGAAACTGAGAAAAATGCCTTTAAAGTTTTTACACCAGCTAGTCAAACATGTTGCAACTCTCATCTGAAATGGGACACAATTTAACCAGGAGACTTTGTCACAAGACAAAACAGTTGTCACAAAGTCCATTTTAAGCCTTAACTCAATTTTGACCAAATGTGTAGTTACTGCGCTTTGCCTTTGGAGGGCAGAACGGTAGATCACATTGACACGTCACGCGCCGTCTGTTGTGAACGTGCTCAGGACAGTTGAATGTTGCAGTGGATCAGAGGTAAATAATTATATAAATACTGTTCAGTTTCTGACACAGATTGATTTTGTCTGTGTATGTTTTTTTTACTCTCAAAGTTTTGGTGCCCATTGACTGCCATTATATGACTGACAGACTGCAACTGTTTGAGTTAAAAATCTTTGTTTGTGTTCTACTGAAGAAACAACGTCACCTACATCTTGGATGCCCTTGGGGTAAGCAGATAAACATCAAATTTTCATTTTTGGGTGAACTGTCACTTTAAATGCCCGAGCAAAGTCTGTTGTCAAACTATTTCTGTATAATTGCCTCCCAGAACTGTCTTACACGACTGCGTTTCCAAACAACAGGCATCCACCTCCGAAAGTTTTTATTGTTTCGTCTGCTCTCTCTAAAGCACAAGTAATATGTACGAAAATTATTATATTCAGTGGCTTCTCCAACTTTCCTTAGTGATGTTTAGTGCCAGGTTATTTGGAAGTGACTCGTTGGCGCTTTGATTCGAAATGGTGCTTATTCGTAAAAGTTTTATGCGATTTTGCGCATAAGTTAAATTCACAACTTTGGATGGAAATCCAGCTACTCAGATCGACCTCTATCCAATCAATAACTGATGGAACCACATTTTTGCCATACATTTTTTATTTTCAATAAACCGTTTGGATGTACATCACAATATGGAAGAAAAGCTCTAATGCTACTTCAATTTCATTGTGATTTTAACCTAATGATTCCAGTACAGTCATGTCAATAGAAAATCTGTTCTATTTTATGTGCAGTCGGTCACTCACTGCCATGTTAAGATCATGAGCCATGTATTGTAATTAGCAAGTTACTAATTATATTTCTTATAGTACTTTTAGCCAGTGCTCTAAACAAACAACTAAACAAAACAAGCACACCAAATGAAAAAAATAAATATTCAAATAGGGAATGACAAAACAATCCATGACACGCAAAATGCCTGTGTGTTCATCCAAGATCCAGTCATGACAGCAAGACAGCCAGCGGTCACAGTGCAATGCAGCATGAAATAGAGATAAACAGACAAAAAGGAATCAAAACAAGAAAAACAAGCAGTTAGTAAACAAACTCCATGCATCCAGGCCATCAGGTGTCCAGTACATCTGTGAACAAAATCTCAAACTCATCATGATTAATTATATTTGCCTGAGTCAAATTTGAATAATTACATTGAGTGGAGCAAAGGGAAACTAATCATCAATGCTAAATATCAATTTTAATCATACAACAGTACATTATATTAATCAGCCACGTTCTACCCTCTGCATTTGTGAAATATTTTCTTTCACAGACTGTTGAAACTGGTTGTACTTTTGCCAAAAAAAATTGGATGCTGGATAAAAACCTTTCCACATCCATCCAGAGCGTTCAGCTTGTTCTGACTCTAATGTTTCATTCTTGGACTGATCGTTGAGAGGAGCATTCTGTCTGGATAAGAGCAGAGCGACTGATGACAATGATATATTGTTAGAGCTGACAGATATGTAACATTCAATAGCATCAATCGAACATCTCCCGGAATGGTCCGGGGGGGTGGGGGAAATGAAAAACAGTACCTGACTGAAACCACAGAGAAAAGTTTTACATCTGTCATGAAATCACAAGGTTAAATGCACTTTAGCAGACTCTAAAAACATTGGTGCATGCTTTTTGTGTGCCAGAAGAATTGACCTTCGTCCAAATATGCTACTTCCATACTTAAAAGTAGATGAAAAACAGTTTGTGAAAGAATAGTCTGAATTCACAGCATTCAAGGAAAAAAGCCTGGATGATCTATTTCCAGTGAGATGAAGTGTGCATCCATTAGCCACTTCACTATACCATGAGGCCATGGGAAAGGACTTGACTGACTGACGAATATACAGGGTTTCCGCGGGGTCTTAAAAAGTCTTAAAAAGTCTAAAATTTAAAAATCAAAATTTTAGGCCTTAAAAAGTCTTAAATTCGCTGTTCTAGGTCTTAAATAATTTTACACAGGTCTTATTTTTCCGATGTCCATGTAACGCTACCTCTAAAGCTCATTTAAATTCTCTTTTTGTTGTTTCCGTGGTGTTGTAGTTCTTTATTTCACTATTCCAAATATAATTTGCTGTATTTAAACTACAAAAGAGACCAGCATGCAATAGCCAATCAGCTTTCTGTTATTGGCGCGAGTCTCTCTCGGATTGTACCGCAGAAGCAAAATGGATTTAACTTTTTAGCTATGGGGAAGTGCAAGTTTAGCGATACTTGGCTTGAATAAAACTGAATATAGGGCTTGGCTAAGGCCAGTTGCTAACAACTAGATTTTTTTTCTCCCTCTGTGGAAGTTACTGCGTCAGAATCGAAGTAGCAGAATACAGGTTGTTTTGCGGTGCTCAATTTCCTACACCTTCTACCTTATTTTGTTTATTCTCAGGTTAGGTAAAGATAGTCGAATCTGCCCTATCGTATAAGTAATTTTCATACTCACACCATAGGCTTCAGAAGACTCCTCCGTGGTATGTTCAGTGCAAGTCTATCAATCAGAGTCTCTTGGCAGGCAGGCTTCTTGGTTATAATAAAGTATAATTTTATTGTCTATAGGTTATATAATTTACATACAAATACTAATATATAAAATAAAGAAATACAAAAGAAAATAAATTGCTATCTTAGTCGTTCGAAGGCTTGAATGGCAGGTCGTCATGGCAGGTCGTCTGGCACCGGAGAAGCTGTTGCAGAACCAGCATCTGATGTCCTCTTCGTACTTCAGCCTTTTATAACCAGCAGGTGCATTCCAATGTCCTGAGATACCATGAGTTTTTGGAAATCCCCTAAGAAAGTACCTATATAACCTCTCTACATCTTCGCATTCTATCTTCTCCGGATTCTTCTCCTCTGCTTCACTCTACGCCTGTCTACTACAGAACACTCGACGGTAACATTTGAATTCCTCTTGGTCGATCTTTTTAGCAAAGCTCTTTCTAATACATGTTTATTTCCTAGCTATGTTCTTGCTAGTACATGCCACAAACCTTTACTTAATAAATGCTTTAAAACAACAAGTATGGTGTTTTACTTAATAAACTACTTTCAATAAAACGTATACAATACAAGTGTTCGGTGTCTTTCTTAATGAAGCTATCACAATACAAGTGTTGTATAGAAGAAAAGGACATACTTGCAACAGGAAAATTGCATATTTCATTAACACCCCAGTCTTGCAAGTTTGTTCTGCATCTTGAAACCCATGTATAGCATTTAACATTTCTTATTCTTGACACATTTGCTTAGTCTAGTATACACTTGTCTTGACTCCGTAACAACGTTCATTTGGAATGTGTTCATATATTGATCCACCCAGGGTCATTTGTTCTTAGGCCACATAATTTTACTTTCTATAGTTTTTCCACTCACAATATCACCAGTTGGCCAAATTTTGATGTTTTGTTTTATAATTGTCAAATATTGCCCAAATTTTTGTCTCATCAATTTCCCATCAGTAATTTCATGATAACATGCTCCAATCAATTGTCCCTTAGAGTCTTCACAAATAAACGTGCGGCTCCTTCCATTAATCAGACATGTTCTACAAATGTCAACCAATGGAATTCTGGATCTAGGTACAAATACCGTCCCAGTGGCCGTCTACGTCATTTTGAAGCTCTGTCGAGACGTTTGTGTCTAGGGTGGCTGTTCTTTCATCTCCAGCAACTCCCTCAATGTTTTCATCTATGAAATAAACATTCCATCAAATTTCACTACTTTGTTAACATCATTGGTGTACTTGCCATGCAACTCATGCGCTAAAAGCAAGTCATCATTTAGCCAACTTTTGTGAGCACTTAAGTCATTGTACCAGTATCTGGCCTCTGGGTGGAGCAACTTCAGTTTACTCTTGCATTGTTTAAATACATCTGTACTCAGGCATGTGATCAACTCGTGTGATCTTACACAGTATTCCATTGTTACATCATCATCATTAAACCAGGCTATCACTTTACATCTTTTAAAGCAATTTTTACACAGATCTCCCATAAAAAATCTAGTTTTCTGAATAAATAACATCTGATGATAACACATGCATTCATCTTCTCTAACAGCAATACAGTAGTTCGGATTTCGTGACAACAGTTGACCTTGCAGTTCTTTTAAACTCCTATAAAATATATTACAATTCAAAGTATCGCTATACATACTTTTACTTATTTCTTTTATTCTTATGCTTAGCTGTTGCCAATGAACAGCATTATTCTTTCTTAGACAGAATAAATATATAATTACCATTTGGTCGAAATGATCAAGTCCTTCTAAGTCAGACTCTGCAGTCATCATTCTGCTATGTGCCATATATTCTCTTCGTGTTGGCAAATTAAGTCTTGGTGTGTCCTTAAGTCTTGAAGTGTTCTGTCTTTATGTTACTAGACGTATGAGGTCTTATAGGATCTAGGTTTGACAACACCCACTTTATCAGGTGCATGAATAGTTGAATGTAAATTAGTGTCGGGGTTATTTTACACCCTTTTTACACTTTTTCATTATCCTACAGATTCTGAAACAAATCATTCTTATCAGTTTTCTCCAAAATGATTAAAACCAACAGTCCAATTATTGTGATTAATATCACATGAAAATTACTCATGATCCACTTCAAATTTCTATAGGTACTTTTTGACATTCCTCCAAGAAATAAAAAGTTCCTTTTTACTTTGTATTTGTATTTTTTATTTTTAGAGACCTTACTCTCTTCAATTCCCCTTCTGTACCTTTAGTTTTCTCTGGGTTACTACTTTCTTTAAAATAATGTTTTTTAGCCACTATGAAATATATGAAATGTGGGCTAGCATCTGCATATATCGCCTTATCAGTGTTAATGGTCTTGGATAGCAACCTACTAATTCCCTGATTCATATTATTTCTGTTGCTATCTTTTGTTTGCCCATCACAAAATTCCAGTTTCTTTTATATCATAACAATATCTCACCATCCAAAATAGTTTCAGATGAACTAATCCTTTGTTATGTCCAAATCACCTCTGAAACTTCTTATCAATTTAGAAGCCATATTTGGCTCATCTTCTTTCCTATAAGATTCTGGAATCTCTTCAGGAATAACCCATGTATTTATTTGTTTATCGTTCTCAACTCTTATTCAAACTATAGGTATTGGATATTCCTTCCCTAACTTCTTGGTATCATACTGTACTCTAGCTCGATAATTTCCTACTGTGGATCATTTTATTGGACCCTTAATTTTAATTGGAATTATCTTTCCATACTCACTCATTGCTACTTCTTGCAGCAAATCAAACAGCCTAAACTGTATTATCATCTGATCAGTCATCGTGTTATTCTTCGTTATCAGATTTCTCCACAACAGTGGTTGTTTTAACATTGTTTAAATTTTGACTCCTTGACTTTTAACTCCATCTCCATCTGAGAATATTATCCAATAACTGTCTTTGACTTTTGCCCTTATTCCTGCTCTGTGACTATAACTCTCATCACCTCTTCACTGCCCTGCCCACATATACAGCTGATCTAATGTAACACTCTGACCGTGCAAGCTTGGTTTTTAAATCTCTTATTTAATATTTCTAGTACTTTAAAATGCCACATCACATGTAATTTCCAATCAATATCTAGTCTTGGTTCATTTATTAAAACTATTGTCAGGGCACTCTTACCAGTATTTATCTATTATAATACTGATTTGATAAAAGGTTCTTTTCTCTTTTAAAATGCTTAATTTGTCCTAGAGCTATTTCAACTTCCCTAATAGATTGGCCATACCCTCCTAGACCGGGAAATGGATTTCTTAACCTTTGCTCTCAAACTTTCATATAATGTATATATTTTCGTTTGCAAACAGCTCTTTACACTCTAATGTTTTTCATTTATCTTTTCTTGTTGTTATTCATCTAAGGGTAACATTTTATGATGTTCTATGTTAAATCCTTCTTTTTCTGACTTTCAAGTGAAATCTTTGTTTATCACTAAGGTTGTCAATTTCATAGTCTGGATAAGTGGTACCTTATCCCTGTATCTCTTGATCTATTACAGTCGCATTCCTATCGCTTTTTCTCAAACTACAAATTACTACTATAAGTATAGCTAGTTATCATTGTTACTACAAAGTTTAGTTTGCTTAAGCAGACCTTTTTCCCTTTTCACACTATTCTGCTATATTTCCCTCTGCTCGTCCATTTTGTTTCAGTTCCCGTTATCTTGTATCATACAACAGAAAATGGAGTGCTCTGGAATCTCCCTTAGTCGTTAATCATTCGTTTCCTCACATTCCAGCACTTGCTTCTGGATCTGAAGCTTCAACTCTGAAGTTGTTTTGTGTGTTAGAAGACTTTTCTCTATTGACTGGGCTTTCTTCCCCTTCTAAAAGTCTGATCAACACTCAAAACATTCTATTATTTGTTCCCCTTCTTTGGGGGTTATTTCCAATTCATTATTTAATTGATGAATTGTATACTTACGGTGCCAGACGACCAGACCACTGCCAGCAAATATTCGTTGTTCGCTCACTGCCTCTTTTTCTTGCTCTGCCATTTACTCAGACTCTAGTTTAGCGTTGAATTCTATTCTTCATTCTTCACTAAACATAGTTTCTCTTAACTTTGGTCCATCCAGAGACATAATAGTATTGCTTCCATAACTTACTAATGTCTGTCTTTCACATTTGTACACTAGAGTAAAGCTGCTCTGTTTCTTTTTATGCATGTAACTGCATTTACATTGCACTCTATAAACAGGGTTATTTTTCTTTCTCTTGGATTTCTTTTCCAAGAACTTTCTTAGTTAAAATAAAATTTATTTTACTCCAAACTCCATTTTCAGATGGCTCTTTTGTTTGATTGCTATCCAACTCTTCTCACTATCTTATCCATTTTTAGTGTTAAACTCCTAAAAAGAATAAGCTGACTCCTTATTGTTTAAGCTTATTATTATTAGACATTATCTCTACCTTGACACTTTATTGTTTTTCTTTCTTTGATTTTCTAAGTCACTATAATACAAGGCTTCGTCTATACAGTATATTCATTCCATCTCACATAATTGTGATTTGATCTATAATAATGCACTTGCATACTGCGATTTCATTTAATTCAGGAGTACAGCATAAAGCTTTATATAAAACTATATGTTTCTCTGAAAGCTAATCTTCTAACTCCCTTTGAATGAACTAGCGTAATTACATTTACACGATTGAGGTCTAAACCAACTAGTTGTGTATTCTTCTAATGCTCTTATAATCACATTTGCAGATGCCTCTTTTAAGGATTTTGCCCAAATCTGACTTGAAAATTCATCTACTGCTATCAGCATGAATTTATTTCCTGACCTTGATTTAGGATTTAAAGGTCCAGCTTTATCTAATGACCATTCACTCTTTCTGGTGTAATTTTAGCATAGTCATTTTTTATAACTTCATTGTATCTTCTTTGCATACAATTTTTTACATTTTAGTCCTATTTGTCTATATTTTTCCTCTAATTGGCAATAGTTATATAATCGTCAGATAAAACTTTGCCTATTTAGGTTTATACTGGGATTTTTCATGTATTTTTCATGTATATGTATTTTCTAAACAGTGTTATTCTTGTTTTCTCTTACTACAATTATTCTTCTTAATTTTGCTAACTTGTCTACCTCTCAGTTTCCTTAAGTTACTTCTGTGTCATCTGTGGAATGTATAGTTTGATGAATAACTATCGGATCTAACTCTTATTAGATCATAAATTTCCTTCTAGTTCACTGTTCAACAGGTTTTCCACAAAATTTTCCCTATATGTCTACGTTCTCATTTATTCTTGTTTTAACATATTTGCTATCTATTATAAGAATAACTTAAGCTTTTATTAGCTTATTTTAATCTTACACAAGCTTTTAATAAAGCTATTACCTCTGCAATTTGAGTTAATTCGAGGACACAGCTCTCGTCTCTTAACTCTTCTCCTTTCTTTACTTGTATGATAAATGTCCAATGAGCTATATTAGCGTCCACGAGGGTTTTTGACCTATCTGTGTACACTGTTATTCTTTTAAACACGTTTACTTTCATTTTCTGACATTTTTCTCTACCTCTATTTTATTTTATAGTTTGAACCTAACCAATCACTATCATCGCAAATTCTGGGCTTTCGGATCTTTTATTTTTCATTAAATGTCCCGTTATTGCTTCATCTATGTTAATTAATATCTTCTGTCCTTGTGCTAGATCTTAACATTCTGCATATCTCTTACTAATTGCTGCTAGTTTCTTCTTGATAGGTAAAAATTTTTCTCTGGATTTTTCCAGCTTTCACATCTTTTACGAATTGGTATTTGTAATTACTCCCTTAAATTTTTTTCTATTAATTGATAGCCAGTTTAATCGCAATCTAAATTTACTTTAAGTCTTCTCATAATTTCATCCTTTCTTCTTTGACCTAAACTTAGAATTGCGTCTTTTAAGTTTTGTAGCATTTTTCTGCTTTTTCAGTCCAACCTAATTTACTACCTTTCATTGTAGCATATTGGTTAAGCTTTTTACTAAGCTTAAGAACTATATCCCTTACATAATTCATAAGTCCCATCATTTGTTGTACTTTTTTTAACCCTTTCTAAAGTTTTTAGATTTGTACTTCACTTTTTTTATTCTTTGTGTAATTTCTCTATTCTCTGCTGATATCCAAAATCCTAAAAATTCACCCTTATCTGTCATTACTTTCTTAATGTTCGGTTTCAATCCTGCCTCCGCTTGGCGATTCACCACTTTCTTTACAGTTTTTACAAGTTTTTTCATTGTTATCAATGATTAATATATCACCACCATAAATCTCTAATTGCTTTAGTATTTCCTTATGAATAGTTTAGTAACTTCATTACGGTTTACATATTACTAAGTTTGTTGCAATTGTTTAAATACATAATGTGTATTACTTAAAGTAAAAACAGTTTTTTTTTTTTTTTTTTTTTCTCTGATTCTTTTCTGTTAATGGAATAGACCAAAAGCCATTCGCTAAATCTAGCTTTAGTTAGAAATCTTCAATTTTTAACCTTTTAACTGTGTCTCTAGCATTACTTACATAACGTCTATTTGGTGTCATTACTCTGTTCAATGCTTTACGATCTGTAACTAGTACGTTTTGTCTAGTTTTGGTACTAATTGTATGGGACTATTTTTTATCGCAGACTTAACTTCTTTAAGTACTCCCTGTTCTACTAGCTCTTCTATTGTTTGATTTAATTCTTCTTTGGCCATTTTAATTTATTGGATATTGCCTTTGAGGCTTATGTATTCCACCTATTATTTCATGCGCCTATTCATCACTTATTTTTCCACCATCATTTTTATATTTTCTATACGGAGCTTTTCTCATGAATTGTATTAGTTCATTTTTCGCTTCTTCTGATCCTATCATTTTGTTTCATATTCTATTTAATTCGTGTTCGATATCTAATTTTTTTTTTTTTAATCTCAGGACCTTTTTTTAGATCTCTAGCAGCTAAAGTTTTCTATACCCTTTAACATCTTAATGCCGAATTTATCTCCTATTTGTTTCTTTTCTATATTTCTATTATAAGCTTGAATTAAAATACTATCTGTAAATTGTATTGGCTCTGTTATAGTGGTCACATCTGCTCCTGTATCCAAAAATACTCTCCTTCTAAATCAACAAATAAATGTTCTTCACATTCTATTACTCTCTGGTCACAAATGTTCCGCTTTAACAGGCCAAGTGTCCTTCGTTGTGGTACTAAATTATTTTTTTTTCTATTACTCCTGTTTCGTACCCTACATTTGACTGCTTATCTTTCTAGACTACTGTTGTTGTTCTGTCTAAGATGAGAAATCTACTACCTGAACACACATTAAATTTGATTTTTCTGTTTTACGCTTTTTGAATCACATGGTTTCTTTCTTCTAGAGTAATTTTTCTCCATCTATTTTCTGGAATATAACTTGATTTTTCCAAGATTACTTCCTATATATTTTTTTCCTATTCTTGTATTATTTTTCTCACCTCAATTTTTTTTCTCTCTGTCTAATTTGAAAATGAGTATTATGTTTTTCCTTCACTCACTTTTGTATTCTGCTTTTGCAACAGATTAACTTTTTGTTGTTTTTGCCTACGCATATTTCGGGATTCTTCTTTTCACTATTCTTACATGGTGAGAACTCAGATCAAATTAGCTATTCTCTCTTCTATTTATTTCTTAGCTACAGTATTCTAAAATTGCTATTAACTTATATCCGCCTGGAATATTTCATCCTACATCTCTTAACAACCTTACTTTATCTGTCATAGGTATCTCTTCTTCTATCGATAACCATACACTTAACTCTGGAACTTGATCTTTGGACGCGTTTATTAACATTTCCTTCCATTGCGTATATTTGTCCTCTGTCACGGTTAAATTCCTCACCCTCTCTATAACTGTTGCTGAAATTGCATGACCTGTACATGTATGGACTAAGCGAGTTATAGCTCCACAACCTAAATTTGCATTCTCTGCCGCTTTTATAATCCGATCTGTATAAGCATTATGATCTTCTCCAGCCTTTTTAGATCCTATTTGCTGTCTAACTGCCTCCGTTAACTGAAGTTCTAATAACTTTGCCTGTATATCATTTTGCTCCTTCTCTACTCTGTTTTGGAGTTGTAAATTCTAATCGCTTCGCTGGAGTTTCCCACATTCTAGTGGCAGGTGTAAAGGGGCCTCTGGTCTTTACTCTCTCCTGATCTGTCTTTTCGCTCTCACAACTCTCTGAAGTCCCCGATTTCTAGTTTTGCTATAGCCTGCCGACCCCTCACAGTATTCAACTCCCTTCTTATTTGCCTTAGTTTAACCTTTTTATCTCTTTTTATCAACTATTTTTCTGTTAAATTCAAACCCTTTTGGCATATAATTTGTTTTCCTATTTTTGACCATTCATTTTACCTCGCTTATCTTAGTGGCATAAGGTGACTGGCTTGCTGTTCGCATTTGCCTGTAAGTTAAATTATTTTCAGGAACAATCTTCCTAACCCATTTTCCTCTTAAATCTCTTCCTTTCTTATTGCTAGTGGGATCTTTATACTTAGTTACTTTAATTTCTATTTCTGGTCATTCACTTTAAATTTGTTTGGTCACTCTTCTTAATTGCAATCCACCTCCTTTTTTCTAATGTAGTCTTGTATCTTATCATATTTCTAACTCTATTTCACTACTTTTACTTTCTTTAGTTAGTGTTGACTAATAAGAGTCTTTTTCTTTTCTTCTTTACTACTCATTTCTATTTCTTACTGGTTTTTCAGAGCTCCCTTCTATCTCTCTGTGGCAGAAACTGCCGTTCAGTGGTTTTTATTACTCCCTTTCTCTCATTGTAAGTTTGTTTTTAGTTTTCTCTATTCTTGTTGTTCATTAACAGGCTTATTTTATCCAATGCCTTTTCTACTTATTTTTTCTAGTTAGCATTCCTTTATCACTGCTATTCCAAAATGTCTAAACTGTCCTATTCTTATTAAGGTTAAGTGTATTATTTTAACCTCTCTACTGATTGCAATTTCAATCAAGGACTACATTATTGTTTTATCTTTTAATTTTGAGTATTTTATAGTACGCAACTTCGCCATGCAGTCTGTCATTACGGCATGCATTACAAAATTCCAGTAAGGCGATCCAGTCGTAATTCTAAAGGATCCTGGACTCTGCATACCTAACTATTTTTGTGTATTTTCTATCTCTCTTTACGCCTGTACTTCTAGCAGTCTAGAAACGGCACTTATCTGTACGGGTTCTTTTTCAATAACCACAATTCCTCCTCTAGTTTCTTCTATTAACCCATCATACATTATAAATTCAATTTTGCCAATTTTTAATCCCTGTTTATTCAGCCTAAGTATTGATCCTGGCTCTATTAAGCATTATTAAGCTCTCTCTATTACTATTCTCAACCTCTTGTTTTCCTGAAAGATTTCCTTCTTCAGGTTTTAAGCTAATTGTTTCCTTATCCTCTTTTTTACTACTCTCCATTTTTACCTGCTTTCTTAGCACTGTGTTACGTACTCTATTATTACTATGTTATTTTTTATTGAATAAAAATTCAATATAATTAAAACTGAGAATCACTATCTCATTTTTCTTAAACTTTACAGTTTTTAATGTCTCTGGATGGTTACCAAATTATCCCAAATCGTTTTTTCTTCTTTAAACCAACATTCTCTTCTTTTACGGCACTACTCTAACATACGCGTATTTAAGAATCTTTAGTCCTGCATACTTGTATGTTTCGGGGCCTCACCATCATTTAGTGGAGCGTCCCCCACTTGACAGTTTCATAGCCCTTTCTAAATCTACTTTAAGATTTAGCTAATCTCAGGAAGCGCTTTTCCTTCAGAGATTTTTAGTTTTGTGCGCGCACACAACCCTTTATGGGTCGTATAAATAACTCGTTTTGAATTATTTTTAGTTTTCGAGTTTCCTACAGGTTTTCCCTACCTATTAAACTCTATATTTTCGTGCCTAAATCGTATTAGCTGAGTTGAGCAAGTGATCATTGATCCTGGCCAGAAATCAATGGTCAATATGCCCCCCCAACACGTTGGGCGCCATGTTTTGCGGTGCTCAATTTCCTACACCTTCTACCTTATTTTGTTTATTCTCAGGTTAGGTAAAGATAGTCGAATCTGCCCTATCGTATAAGTAATTTTCATACTCACACCATAGGCTTCAGAAGACTCCTCCGTGGTATGTTCAGTGCAAGTCTATCAATCAGAGTCTCTTGGCAGGCAGGCTTCTTGGTTATAATAAAGTATAATTTTATTGTCTATAGGTTATATAATTTACATACAAATACTAATATATAAAATAAAGAAATACAAAAGAAAATAAATTGCTATCTTAGTCGTTCGAAGGCTTGAATGGCAGGTCGTCATGGCAGGTCGTCTGGCACCGGAGAAGCTGTTGCAGAACCAGCATCTGATGTCCTCTTCGTACTTCAGCCTTTTATAACCAGCAGGTGCATTCCAATGTCCTGAGATACCATGAGTTTTTGGAAATCCCCTAAGAAAGTACCTATATAACCTCTCTACATCTTCGCATTCTATCTTCTCCGGATTCTTCTCCTCTGCTTCACTCTACGCCTGTCTACTACAGAACACTCGACGGTAACATTTGAATTCCTCTTGGTCGATCTTTTTAGCAAAGCTCTTTCTAATACATGTTTATTTCCTAGCTATGTTCTTGCTAGTACATGCCACAAACCTTTACTTAATAAATGCTTTAAAACAACAAGTATGGTGTTTTACTTAATAAACTACTTTCAATAAAACGTATGCAATACAAGTGTGTGGTGTCTTTCTTAATAAACTACTTTCAATAAAACGTATACAATACAAGTGTGTGGTGTCTTTCTTAATAAACTACTTTCAATAAAACGTATACAATACAAGTGTGCGGTGTCTTTCTTAATAAACTACTTTCAATAAAACGTATACAATACAAGTGTTCGGTGTCTTTCTTAATAAACTACTTTCAATAAAACGTATACAATACAAGTGTTCGGTGTCTTTCTTAATGAAGCTATCACAATACAAGTGTTGTATAGAAGAAAAGGACATACTTGCAACAGGAAAATTGCATATTTCATTAACAAGGTCAAACGACCTTTTTCTGTATATAATGTTATATAGGTCGAGCTAGCTGACCACCAGCCTTCGAAATACTTTTAAAATGTTTTTTTTTTTTTTACTTTCCCGACCGAACAAACCACCTGATTAAAACTGAAGTGACAAAAACCACTAGCGAAGCATCCAAAGGCAAGAAAGATTCATATATATATGCAGATTTAAGATGTAAAAGCTAATAGAGCACTGATGAAAATATTGCGTCAGATTTTTTTTTTACATCAGATATTTCTAGTGGTACTTTTATGGGGATATTTTGTGTGGAATAGTATCTGCTGATATGAAAAGTTCACTGTATATCGTAGTAATAAATTTAATTTATGACAGCCATTAAATTGCGTTTACTTTTTACATTAAACACATTAAATATTACATATATGCATGTAATATAATATCTATTTCCATTACAGGTTTAGGTCTTAAATTTCATATAAGGTGGTATTAAAAAGGTCTTAAAAAGTCTTAAATTTCACTTGTGCATATCTGCAGAAACCCTGAATATAGTATGTCAGCATGACAAGCATTCAAACTATATGGAATTTTTTAAACAATGTCAAGTACATACTTTTTTTAAAAGTGTTTTTAGATGTGGTGTCACTTACAGTGCCATTTTGTTTTTATTTCATGTCTGTGGGTTTAATCTTCCAAAGTTCATTGAGCTCAATAATTGGGGGGTAAAAAATGAAGGCGCTTAAAGGCCAAGCGCTTTTTTATGGGTTTCATTCAGTCATAATCTCCAAAAGGCCTTTGAGATGTTAATTTTGGTAGAATGTTAAAGAAATGCTGAGAAATCTTTTGAATGTAATTGCACACATTCCTCATTTGGATTTATATTATTGCTATTAGCTAAAACTCCAGTATTTTATGAATGAAAAGGCTTGCTGTTTCCTTCATCATCCAGTTCCTGGGGAAAAAAAGAGTATGCATAAAATGTGCAAGAATGAGAAAGACATACAAAGAGCTTGTGGGTTAAAAAAGAAAAAAGACAATGCACCCAGTAGCACAGTCTGGGAATGGTGACAATTACCCATAATTCAGCTAATTTACTTCAATTTAAATGTGAAAACTGTCTAACCTCTGTGCCGTTGTTATTTGTGCTTGCAGAATTTAAATGAAAGAAAAAATGTGAAGCAAATACTTCCTCTCAAGCTTTTGTTGACAGTCAAATTAGGTCTTTTAAAGTTACTTGCACGTTTAGTCTTTATAGTGTGATATCTGTGGTCTGTACTTTATTATCTATTGCAGGGTTTTACAGACAGAGAGTAAAAAATAGAAACAAATTAATAAATAAAAAAAGATTAAACTAACTAAACAAATACAATAATTTATTATGGTAAATAAAAATCTAAATGGATTCAAAAAAATTAAAATATTAAATGAAAAAAGCAATAATTTAAAATGCGTAATAATAGTTACTGTATAATGAAGAAAATGTAATAGAAACTAAATATTTTCCAAACATTATTTTACACACAGCCTAATTTTACACAGTGTAAATAGGATCTTTATATGGTACATGAAAACATTTTAAAATGTTACCTACATTTTAAAATGTTTTCATGTACCATATAAAGATCCTCTCGTGCATATTTGGGAGTCTGACATCTATAAAATTGCAATTCTGGCCTATGGCTGCAGCTTCTACTTTTTGCCAAGCACTGGTGTTGGTTTTGCCTGCTAAAACATGTTAAGCACTTACTAGGACTATTTGTTGAACAGTTACAGATAAGAATATGGCTGTCAAATGTAAGCTATGCGATAAGGAAAACACCTGTCAGGCACATAAAAGAATGCGCATCTGACATTGAGTTTTTAACCCTGTTGAAAAAACAAGCATATGCTGGTTAGGTATGTTTTGATGCTGGTTTTAGCTGGTTTATGCTGGTCCTTAGCTGGTTTATGGTGGTCCTTTGCTAAGGACCAGCATAAACCAACTAAAGACCAGCATTAACCAGCAAGTCACAAGTCACGTCACAGCTGCTGTTTCTGCCAAGTCAAGTCACGTTACAGCTGCTGTTTCTGCCAGGTCAAGTCACGTTACAGCTGCTGTTCCTGTCAAGTCAAGTCATGTTATAGCTGCTGTTTCTGCCAAGCCGAGTCATGTCACATCTGCTGTTTCTCCCAAGTCAAGTCACGTTACAGCTGCTGTTCCTGCTAAGTCAAGTCACGTCGTAGCTGAGGTTCATGTGACAGGTCCAGCCGGTGTCAAGTCAAGTCAGGGCTACACTTTCAGTGCCAAGACAAGATACAGCAGTTCTCCATGAGTCAAACCAAGATACAGCTGTTGTTCTCCATGAGTCAAGCCAAGTCACAGCTGTAATTCCATGAGCCAAGTCAAGTTACAGCATATCTTCATGAGCCAAGTCAAGTTACAGCATATCTTCATGAGCCAAGTCAAGTTACAGCATATCTTCATGAGCCAAATCAAGTTGCTGCTGTTGTCCCTGAGCCAAGCCAAGCCACAGTTGATCTTCATGAGCCTGTCCACGAGTCTGCTCCAGAGGCCTCGTCTGTCCATGAGTCTGTCCACGTGTCCGCTGCACCAAAGCCTCTTATCGAGGCGGTGTTTATGGCGGAACCCCCTGAGGAGGCAGCTCCCACTGCAGATCCTCAAAAGGAGGTACCACCCATTGATGAACTCACTGTCTGCTCAACTGCTGCCAATGATCCTGCTCTGCCTGCCCCGCCATGGCTTCTTGCTCTGCCTGCGCCACCTAGGCTTCCTGCTCTGCCTGCCCCGCCATGGCTTCTTGCTCTGCCTGCTTCATGGCTTCCCTGTCTGCCTGCAACGCCAAGGCTTCCTGCTCTGCCTGCACCGCCAAGGTTCCCTGCTCTGCCTGCTCTGCCATGGTCTCCTGCTCTGCCTGCAACGCCAAGGCTTCCTGCTCCGCCATGGCTTCCCGTTCTGCCTGCAACGCCAAGGCTTCCTACTCTCCCTCCAACGCCAATGCTTCCTGCTCTGCCTGCACCGCCAAGGCTCCCTGCTCTGCCTGCCCCGCCATGGCTTCTTGCTCTGCCTGCCCCGCCATGGCTTCTTGCTCTGCCTGCGCCACCTAGGCTTCCTGCTCTGCCTGCCCCGCCATGGCTTCTTGCTCTGCCTGCCCCGCCATGGCTTCTTGCTCTGCCTGCGCCACCTAGGCTTCCTGCTCTGCCGGCCCCGCCATGGCTTCCACTACTCCACTGTCTGCCATCACTCCACGGTCCAGGTCCTCCATTGTTCCACTGTCTGCCACTGCTTCATGCCCACTTGGATTTTGGACTCTGCCTGTATTTTCTGGATTACGCTTTTGTCTTGCCCTGGATATTACTGTTTGCTGGAGTTTGACCCTGCCTGTCTTGACCACGATCTGTTCAATAAAGCTCGCAATTGGATCTTACACACTGTTGTTGAGTCCCACATTACAGCGCATCAAATAGACAAAGCGCAACGGAGAAAGCAACACAATAAATTTAATGAAGTTTTGTTGCTTGGTGTTAAAGTTTATTTGACAATAGTCAAAATATGTTATTACAGCGAGAAAAAGAAGCTATAATGGAATTTTAATTTTAGTAATTTTGTTTCTTGTTGCACTTCTGCCATTTAAAAAAAATATGTCTATGTAGACAGTTTTGTTGTTTTTAATCATGTCTGTATAGTTTATTTTTCTTTACCTTTTAGTTTAGATCACTCTAAAAATGATAGAATAAAAACAACCCAACTTGGGTTATTTGGCAACCTAGCAATGGGTAAATATTGGACTCAACACATGCTGGGTTTGTCAGTATCATGTCTGTGTTCTGTCATGTTTTCCTAGTGTCTTTTCCCCTATGTTTCTAGTTCTAATGGTTTAGTCCTTGTCTCCCCCTTTAGTTCTGTCTCATTTAGTCTAGTCTTGCCCATATTTGTATTTCCCCCTTGTTATCTTGTTAGTGACCACCCCCCCGTTTCAGTGTATTTAAGAGTCTGTGTGCACTCCCCATTTGTCCGTCAATGATTCTGTTACCTCTGTTTGCTTGTGTTCATGTGCTCATCTTATACTCCCGGTTTTTGTTTGTTTGTATTAGTTACAGTGTTTTATTTAATAAACTGTTTACGTTTTCATTTACTCCGGTTCTCCTCATCATTCTCCACTCCTCAACCCCGCCTGGATCGTGACAGGGTTATTTTGACCCAGCTGCTTGGGTTAAAATTTTTTTACCCACCATGCTGGGTTGTTTTATTTAAATCAACTATTGTTTAAGAATTATGACAATGACAGCAAAAATAAAATGATGAGCATTTATTATTAAGCAAGAACACCCATGGACAAAAATATTATACAAATTGAATTTATTTGGACAAATATAGCATAGTTTACAATATTACATTTGAACTCATTTAACAAGCATTTTAGAAATAAAAAATGTAGCATTTGGTTTAAAAAAATTACCCAGCATTTTTTAGAGTGCAGAATAACTACCTAGAACCTGGGTAAAAAATATTAAAAACAACCCAATAAACTGACACAACAGGCTGCCCAGTGTTGCCTTGTTAACTAGCCGAATTAAAATAAGTGTTTTTTATATATATATATATATATATATTTATCATATTTCAGTTATCATTTATTTAATTTCATATAACAAACTTGTTTTTTATGCTTTTGGTTTTAACTATAACAACCCTGTCAAGCATTTATATATTTTTTCAGTTTGTTACCTTCAGAGAAGAACATTGTCCTTGATGTGAAATAAATTATTTACAGCTAATATTTTTTCAAATTATAAAAATATGCAAATCTCTGGCTCTGAATATAAGCATATAGATCCAAAGCACATAACATTCTTGTTAACTTATTGTTTCTCACAAGGGCGAAATGCATGTAATGACACAAACATCATGATAGAAAATAGATTCATTAAAGCTGTGGTCTCCAAGGTGAACGGCAGAGGCTTTGGACATCCCTAGGGGACCATTTTCCAATGAATAGAAATAAAGCATTTAAGCATGCTCAAGTAAGCATCACAATGCCTACGCACACATACAAAAGTGTCTATATGCCACTCTCTCTGCTTTTTCATTCCGCTCTAATGCCGCCTGATGTCTTAAAGACACTGTAAATCTATTTGGTTCCAATGGCTGATTCTTAATGTGCCAATTAAAGAAAAAGCAAAGCTAGATGGATTTGGTGTTTCCAGGATAATAAAAGATCAATTGAGGGATCAGACTTCTTAGCCACGGTGGAAAAAGAGTAAATAAACATAGCAAAACCGCAGATCTGACACTTCCTCAAAAACGAACCGAGACTTATTGTTATCAACTCTTCTTCATGTTAGTGCATCTGCCTCGTCTACAAAACCTTCAGGCTTCATTCTCATCTCCAGCCTCCCAATCCAACCCAATCTGACCATCTCCCACTATATGAAAGCAATCAGTTTTTCACAGACAAAATCTCCTTTCTCCCTGTGTGGAGCGTTCGGTCTGCGCTCTCCCCGAGGGACTATCTGAACATCAGACGGTGTTATCCACAGCAGGACTTTCTGGCTTTGCTTGAAGTCCTGCTCATTCCAATTCGGCTTTCAAAGAGCCAAAACAAGCCACTGAGACTGGGTTTCACAGAAGCTCGTATCTGCACTCGGATGAGCTTCATCTCTCACACATTAACATTTCCATTTAATTATTCTTATCTTCATTCACAGTCTTTTCATTAAAGAGCCAATCTGTCACTTTCACTGTTGGAGGTTGGCTGTTTATTGGCGAGTTAATGGGCCATTATTTCCTGCTGAGACCTGTTTGTTGGCCATCTATGAATAGAGTCTGATCTCAGGTGGATGTCCTCCAGACGGATCTCGCCGTTTTGCATTGTAGCTTGAGTATCTGCAGTGGTAATATGACATAACAATGTTATAACAGATTACAATGTGGTAACAGATGCTCATGCATAATTCTGGAGATATACTCTTGGCCACTTAGTCTAGACATTTACATCATGTTGACTTTGCACCTGACTGAGTTCAATTGAGTCTTGATTGGCGTATTCACCAACAAAGTCTGGTGTTTTGATCATGATCATTTGCTGATTCAGGTGTGAAAAGTCTGTTTTGCTCTTTATGATTGTCTGATTTGCATGTGATCATTGAGAAGAGATGATGTTGATTAACCTTGTGCAATTGTGAGAGCAAGCTTCACCGCCAGCAAGGGAAGTGGTTTAAAAATGGCATGTTAAAGGTCAAACGCTGTGTTGGCCAATTAGTCTGAATTTCTTAAGCGGCTAAATCTGCATGATTTGCCATTTCAGATTTCCTAAATGTTATGGGATCGCTAAATAACCTGCTCAAACCTGTAAGTGAATGACGTCACATATTGATATTGGCATTTATGTGCATCATATCATACTGGGAATTATTTAAGAGCATAAATAAAACAGCCATTGTATGTTTTTTTTTTGTTATGAATTATTAAGGTTATGCATTCATAAAGTGGTTGGTTTAATTTCTTACATTTTCATAAGCAATAGACAAGCCTGTCTTTTATGTTCTTATTAAATGCAACGTTAACAAAAAAAAACATTCACTTTATTAATCCTCTGTAGTTACTGTAGATACAGAGAAACTTTAAGCACTCTTTGTTCTTTCACTTGTAATAGATTTCTTTGTTCTTTAAAATGAATGACAGGCTGTTTACTGATAATGTTTGCTTAAGTGAAAAATACTCAAAGGCTACTGTCACAGTTCTGTCAGTTTATGTTTTTGGTTTCTCCCATTGTCTCCCCCTGTTGATCTGTGTCATTTGGTTTAGCCCATCGTTTGTGTGATTCCCGGCACCTGTCTCTGTAATTAGTCACCCTTTAAAAGTCTGTTTGTTTCTTGAGTTCGCTGTCGGTCTTTGCATATGTTACTCGTTATTCATGTGTGGAAATTATCTGTGTTCCTGCTTGTTATTCAGAAGATTATATTAAAATAGTGTTAATTGTTTATCTTGTCTCGTCTCGCTTCGTTCAGCACGTACAACTATAACAGAAAGACCGACCGAAACAGTTCATATCCGGCACCTTTCCCTGCGTTTCTTTTCCGTTTTTTCTCAGTGTTTTGTTTTTTTCAGTTTATTATGGACCCTACCGTTTTCCTCATCCTCCTGAGGCAGGGGGAACGCTCTCTTGAGGACCACACACGTGAGTTTCTCTTCCTGGCAAACCAGTCACACTTTCCGGATAGCAGCCTAATCATCTACTACCACATTGGACTGAATACCACCATCAAGGCGCTGCTATCCGGGGAGGGTCCTCAAGAGAGCCTGCCGGATTACATTGAGTGGGTGCTGGCGTCCTGTCAATCATCCTGGACCATCGACTTCGTCGAAGAGGACGTCAGCCCCACTTCAGACCCAGAACCCAGCCAAACATCACCTCGACAAGCGGAGTTGCAGCCCGAGCCTACCGCAGATGGAGAGCCAGAGCCGAGAGCGACAGAGCCAGAGCCTGACCCATCTGACCAGGTGCGAGAGCCGACTACAACATCCGCGACGGTGGAGTATGACGTGGAGCAAGAGAGGGCGATAGAGAGCCCTGCCCACTGCACCACCACTGAGGGTGAACTTGGACTACATTCTGGGGATCTCATAGACTTCTTTTCAGAAATTTCAGCAAACAACTCTGAGGATCTTATTGACTTTTTCACCGAACCATCTCTCTGCCTGAAATTCCCACCCTTTGTCATCCACATCCATGTTTGTCTGGCCACCGCTGTCCCCTGACAGCCCCTCAGCTCACCCTCAGCCCAACACCTGTGCAGTGGGCTCGCCGCGGGGCTGCCAGCTTCCATCAGCGTCTCGGCTGGAGGATCCCTCAGCTCCGCCTCCAGCCTCTGAGTCCAGGACTCCGCCTCGGCCCTTCGACCCTGCGGCTTCACCACGGCTCTCAGCGCCCTCGTCTACAGCGTCGCTCGTCGGTCCACCAGCTTCACCGGGCTCTATCGTCTTTTCGGCTCCGCCCTGGTCAGTCGTCACCCCATCGTCACCTCAGGACTCTGCTCCTCCGGCTGTGCCTCATCGCGCCGTCCCACCGGCTCCTTGGGACTCCTCCTTCCTGCGGGCACAGCCTCCATCCTCTGTCGCTCCGGCTCCGCCGCGGACCTCCGGATCTCTGCCTCCGCCTCGGCCGCCAGAGCCTCCTGTTCCGCCTTGGCCCTCCGGATCCTCGGCGTCACCCTGGATCTTCGGCTCTCCGCCTCGGGCTCCTCCTCCATCTGCTCCGCCTCTGTCGGTCAGCCCCATGGAGTCGCACGCCTTCTTCCAACATTGTTTCCTCCCTCCGTCGGTTCCACAGTGGGTCGTTATCATGGCTGCGGTCTGGGTCTGTTCCTCCTGCCCTGGGTCCCTCCCGTGTCCTCCCTGGCTCCTCCCACCGTCGTCGCCCTCTTGGACTGTCTTTACTGCCCCTTGGACTTTTGTTTTGGCCCCCCTCCGTGGGTGCCCTCCTCCATTATGGACTCTAGTTTTCTGTTTTTTCGCCCCTCTTTTCTGTTTTGTTTTTCTTTTTCTACGGCGCGAGGACGCGCCTATTCGGAGGGGGGCGTAATGTCACAGTTCTGTCAGTTTATGTTTTTGGTTTCTCCCATTGTCTCCCCCTGTTGATCTGTGTCAATTGGTTTAGCCCATCGTTTGTGTGATTCCCGGCACCTGTCTCTGTAATTAGTCACCCTTTAAATGTCTGTTTGTTTCTTGAGTTCGCTGTCGGCCTTTGCATATGTTACTCGTTATTCGTGTGTGGAAATTATCTGTGTTCCTGCCTGTTCCTGCTTGTTATTCAGAAGATTATATTAAAATAGTGTTAATTGTTTATCTCGTCTCGCTTCGTCCAGCACGTACAACCATAACAGCTACATGACTTTTTAAATGTTGTCCATCACTCAAGGGGGGTGTTATTTAATCAAGAGCAACAAGATCTATGTCTGTTGCTGCAGTATTAAATTGTCAACTTGAACAGACTGTGAACTTTTTACCTGTTTGATAAACTATACTGTTCATGAGCAGTAATCAGCCATGAATAACCAAGTAGTTGAACCAAGTAGTTTATTCTTCACATGTGTCTTAGGATTGTTGTGTTTCCTTATGTATTCACAATATGCCATTTTGCAATGATTTATCGTCCCATCCCTAAATGGTATACATGTTTATAAAGCCGGGATACCGGTGCAAGTGCCTAAACAACATACACGGTGTCGTTAATTGAGAGGAGATCCCTGTTAACCGCATCTTCTTTAATGGTTGGAAAACTTTTAGAATTATTAACTAGTGGTGGGCCGTTATCGGCGTTAACGTGCTGCGTTAACGTGAAACTCTTATCGCGCGATAAAAAAAATATCGCCGTTAATCTATTCTCAAATTTGGGTTGGGAGCTGGGTCTAAACTGCGCAAGCTATGATGACTTTCACCTTGATAGTTTAACACGGATGTATACCGAAGACTGTAGTAGTAGAATATGTTCGCGCGTTTAAGTCTCCTCCGCCAAAACACAGACGGGATCGCGTCATCCTCCATTCATAAAAACCGAATCTACTATAGCGAAATGCCACGTAAATTCGTCGTTTTTTGGATTCATAAATCAAATGTTGGTCAGTCACTTAATTCAAATCGCGATATGGACTAGTGTATGTGAAAACTGAAATGCAAAAAGACCGTTTTAATATGAATCCGATATGTTCCGTTTGCCTAGCTGTATGTATGCATTGCGGAGACGCGCTTTTACTACACGCATACTGAAACCCACGTGACGCTCCCGGTAATTTTTGGCATTTGCATCTCACATGAACAGATAAACTCAATCTCCCAAACTGCTGTGAGTGTCACTTATACCGTTTCATTTGAGAAAACTAGCATCATATCATACTGTATGACACAGAAACTTCTCGGCAACCTGTCAAAATAAAAGTACGGTGTAACATGTAATGGGCTGGGTAGGTGTTGACGTTAAAAAAAAACACAATCTAATAGGTAGAAAAAATAATTTCATTGTTAGTTAGTTAGTAAACACAAGTACATCTAATTGAACATAATTTATTTTCATCAACAAATTATCATAGAACAGCTTCATGAGCTTTATGATCCATTCTCAAAGACTTTAAGTCATTATTTGGGTAGCACACATATTCTGAATGCCTTCAGCAGAATTCAAATTAGCCATTTTAATCTAGATTAATCTAGATTAATTCCAAAATTTAATCTAGATTAATCTAGATTAAAAAAATTAATCTATGCCCACCCCTATTATTAACACACAATTATTTAACTGGTCAAATAAGGCAACTGTAAACTGTCTGAGATGAAGCAGACAGAAAATACTGTAGCAGACAGATCAAGTTTACTGTTCATGATGTGCAAAATATAGGAAGAAAATTCCAATTACTGAATTGGGGGTGAGGTGTTTATATGAATGTATGTCTGAGGGAAGCTAACTGTCTTTAGTTTAGATGGTATTTTCTTATGTCTGTATAAGCATATTAATTTTGTGTTTAAATGGAGCCCTAGGTATTAAAGGGATAGTTCACCCAAAAATGAAAATTTGATGTTTATTTGTTTACCCCCAGGGCATCCAAGATGTAGGTGACTTTGTTTCTTCAGTCGAACACAGACAAAGATTCCTAACTCAAACCGTTGCAGTCTGTCCTCATATAATGGCAGTCAATGCTTACCAAATCTTTGAGAGTAAAAAACATACACAGGCAAAACCAAATTAAACCCTGTGGCTTGTGGCGATAACATTGAGGTCTTAAGACACAAAACAGTCAGTCTGTGTTAAAAACTGAACAGTATTTATATCATTGTTTACCTCTGATCCATCGCAACGTTCTATTGTCCTGAGCGCGTTCACCCAGCCGGTGCATGGCACATCGTATGATCTACCATAGTAGATGCACGCGCGTATACGTAACTCATTGTCAGATACATGTCACTCATGGTGCATATTGGCCTCTCAAAATTGTAGCGAATTTAGCTCAAAAGGGAAATGTATGTAAATAATTACAATTAATTTGGATTAATTACCATTATTTATATCAGCCGCCAGTAGTAACTGTAGCGGAATTTAATCGCCATCAATTAATCTGTTCGTCTAGCGAACATACAGGGTAATTTCATATCAACCCTAAGCAATGATATTTTCTTGGCCACAGAAAAATAACATTCTTACAGTAATAATGCATTAGAGCATGTAGCTTGATCGGAAATCGTAAAGGGACATTAATTTGCAAGGCAGAATCAGAGACTCATGTAATTTGTGCACAAGAGTTTTATTAACTAACGACTAACATATAACTAATCTAAACAAACAAACATATACTCACTCATACATGTTTACAGGGGAAGAGTATAGGATAGCTAGAAAAGTACAGGAAAAAGGGGGTGAGGCTGAGCTGACCGTCTGAAAGAACCATCGGTTTCTAATTCAAAGAACCGTATACGATAGCTTACACAAAACCTCTGTTTAGTGAAAGAAACGATACTTGCATCCGAACGAGAGTCTCGTGGAGCCTCTGAAGAAGTCATGGATTGTTCCATTCGATGGCCGAAGTTGCAATTTCTTGAAACGCCTAGGTTGTTCTTGACTCTGTTGAGGTCAGGGGAGTCTTCTCTCCCGAGTGAGCAGTTCTGAGGAACCGCAGGCCGCACTTCAGAGATGGGGATCCAGAGACGGCCAGGAGTGAAGAGAGAGAGGTGTCCGATCATGGACATTTTGATAAGTTCCATGGTTGAATGGAATGAACTCCAGTGGGAGTAGTCTGACTCTTTTCAGGCTGAGGAGAGTCCACACAGCTCCATGTGTGGAGGCCCCCCTCTGGGCCTGGGCCTGTGGAGGCCCTCCACAGGCAGCAATCAAGTTTTTTAGAAGAACTTTTGGCGGAACTGTGTGTGAGTCCTTCTATATTCTGGGAAGAGTCACACCTCTCAGAATGGGCTTGACCAATGAGAGAGGCTGAAATTCCAAGCGGGAGGTTTCAAAATGATGTGGGCTTTTACGACCCTTTGTTTGAGAGCAAGGTATTTTGCATGTGGGTAAATTCATGTAAATCTACTAGGGATTCATGAAACTCTAATATGTTACATGTGTATCAACATATAATATGCATCATTTTTTAGATCACCAAAATACGAATTCAGAGATACCAAACATGACCGTGTGGTTATAGTATATAATATTTCTATCTATATCTATAGTAACACATGCATAAAAACATTACACAATACAAAAGACAATATACATAAACCGCACTACTATACACAATGATTTGGGTGTTCATTCATAGAAAGGGTTTTCTATGAATTAGGGAAGAGTCCATTTCAACAGGCCAAATGTCTGTCCTATAGTTGCTGCATTCCTTTGGATCGTAAAACTGGTGTTATCAGCTAGTTGCCCTGGCAACTGAACCCTTAAGGCCCAGTTCCCTTAATGTTTGCCGAATTGGGGGTTGTTTCTAGAATGTTGTTTCTAGGTTGTTTCTAAATTGTTGAGTTTTTGGGTAATTTGTTAAATATAACAAATAACTATGTCTGATTGGTCCAGATGCTACAAAATGGTAATTACTTGTGCATATCCTGATTCTGGCAACCGATTAAAAACTAAAAGATTACGTTTCCTTGTGCGAACTCATCTGGGAGTGTTTTCACCAACTATATTACCAGAGCACGTTGACGCGTTGGCTGTTGTGAACGCGCCCCATACAGATGAACATTCCGGTGGATCAAAGGTAAATGATATAAATACTGTTCAGTTTCTTGCACAGACCGATCGTTATGTGTCTTAAGACCTCAATGTATCGCCCCACAAGCTGCAGGGTTTAATTTGGTTTTGTCTGTGTATTTATTTTTACTCTTAAAGATTTGGTAACCATTGACTGCTGTTATATGACTGAAAGACTTTTAACAAGTTAAAAATCTTTGTTTGTGTTCTACTGAAAAAACAAAGTCACCTACATCTTGGATGCCCTGGGGGTAAGCAGATAAACATCAAATTTTCATTTTTGGGTGAACTATCCGAGTTGTGTTGCGGTAAAAATAGCGTAGCACAGTGCCAGTAGCTCACCGAGTGCAACCGTTCTACGTAATCAGAATAATGGCATTCCAATGTGGATTTTTTAAATAAGAGGGGTTTTTACTACATTTCAGTAAGAGACAACATTTATGTTATATTAAGCCATACAAGTCTTAATACCCGGGGTTCCCTTTAAAAGCACAGCACTGCTTTGTTTAAAGCAGTAACCAAGGAAACGCTGTATCGCTGCTGTTCCATAAGCACCACCTGCTGTCAGAGGGTGAATTTGCGTTCTCATTCAGCCCGTCTGCTGATTTAGTTTTTTTCAGATATGTTTTATGTAGCATAATATCACAAGGCTAAGATCAGACCATTCTGTTTTTGCTTCAAATTTTAAAGCTATGCAATGTAATTGATATCAAAAAGCACTTATGCTACATGTAGCATGTTTGGTTCTGCAGTGGTTCTGCAGCTGTTCATGCATTCTAAATAAAGGATTAGTTACTTCCAAAATAAATTTCCAGATAATTTACTCACCCCAACGTCATCCAAGATGTCTTTTTTCTTCAGTCGTCCTACCCTACCTTTTTCAGCCGAAGTACACAGACAAAGAACTAACAGCATGTGACATTTCAGATGTGATTACGCAATGTTTTCCTAAAAAAACTTAATTACTTTATGAGTGAAGAAAAAAAGACATCTTGGATGACATGGGGGTGAGTAAATTATCAGGGTATTTTTAATTAGGAAGTGAACTAATCCTTTAATATAAAGGCACAGTCAGGAAAAAAAACAAAACATGATAAACCGTCAAAATTCCCCAGAATTGACCTGATACAGCATCAGTATGGTACTGTAGTTTTTATCTGCTTTTAAATTAGTGTGGAACTGAACTATATCCTTTTCCAGGGCACAGATTTTAATTTTATTTATACATTTACCTAGACGTTGTTTTTTCAATACGTTTTGTAACAAATGCTGCGTTCTGCTTTTTTTCCAAAAAATGCATTAACTTGGAACCGATTTGTAATTAGCATTAGCTTGGCACTATTGTTTAACTACTTTTGAATTAGTGTGGCACTAACTTAGTTTAATTTGTGCATTTAGACACTGTTAAATGTGTTTTAAATAACACACTTGAACAAAAGCTGGATTTGTCTTTTTTTCAGTTTGCCTTAGCATTGCTTGCATCAGATTTGGTTTGTATTTAATGTTGGCTTGGCACCAGTGCTTTGAACTGAATTTTAATGACTTTTATGCATTACAAGGACACTGAGTTTAAGCACATGTTTAGACATCTACTTTACTTACAGACTTGAAAGTGCAATTTTTACTTTTTACTTGTTGCTTAATGCTGTTTGTTTTGATTGAAGGTGGCATCTTTGAGACGCGGGAGAATGAACCTGTCAGCATGGATGAACTCGCCTTTAAATTTGCAGTTACAAGTATCAACCGAAACAGAACCTTGATGCCAAACACCACGTTGACCTACGATATCCAGAGAGTAAACCTCTTTGATAGCTTTGAAGCCTCCCGAAGGGGTATGTTTTGTATTTATTTTACAATTTTATTCTATACAATTGTGACAAATTTGAATATACTATATTTATGTTCAACATATCTAGTAAGTCTGACTACAAAGAGCATTGTTTGTACCTCTGCTTTAAAATAGAAATTATACACCCAGAATTTTAATTGAAAGTGCCATTGTTAGATAATGAAAACTTAACAGAACTAAAAAGGCTAGACTTTTGTACTTACTTTGTACTGTGCTTTCCTTTTCTCTTTTTCTACTACATATTTTTTCATGTCACTTTTCTTCCAATTTTTTCCATCGGTCTTCTCTCAGTATGTGACCAGCTGGCCCTGGGGGTTGCGGCGGTCTTCGGCCCCTCTCACAGCTCCTCGGTCAGTGCCGTCCAATCCATTTGCAATGCCCTAGAGGTGCCACACATCCAGACGCGCTGGAAACACCCATCTGTGGACAATAAAGACAATTTTTACATTAACCTCTACCCTGAGTACACCTCCATAAGCAGGGCTATCCTGGACATTGTCATTTTCTACAAATGGAAGTCTGTTACTGTGGTTTATGAGGACAGCACAGGTGAGTGACCGCTAAGGTTTAGAAAGGGGTGACAGTTTTTACAAAGGGATTTTTGAAGGGCAGCTCAATGTGCTATTTTTAAGGTATTGTTGAGAGGATTTTTGAACCTTTAAGCTTTGAAATGGAAAACTGCAGGCCACAACATTTATACTGAAATCCTCATACATTTACATTCTATTATATTTAAGTGGGAATTCACTGAATTTAACAGTAACCTATGCAAGTTTCATTGGTAAACAGCATAGACAAAAAATTAAACCAGCATAAACCAGTTTTGGAGAAACTTTTCAGTCTTTCAGCAGGGATCCCCTCATGCATTTTTTACATTTTTTGCTGTCAACTTGCATCTTTTACTCATCAGGCACAATGAATTTTTTGTTCTGGTAATGTTTGATGTAGGACAGTTCTGTAACCAGCAAATTTCAAGACGAGACATTGCACACAGCCAGCCCATAATGTGTAAATGTTGGTTTTATTTTAATTAGCAGGGCGCTGTCACTCAAAGCATTTACATTCAGTTTCTTGGCATTAAATCTCTGCATTGAAATGCACCGTGGTGAACGTTTTAGATGTGGCATTGGCAATTTTAATGTGATTTCAAGTGGAAGTGTTTGTTTGTTTGTTTTTCTAGGTCAGTTTGGTTTAACTTTCCATTGACCTTATCAGTATATTTCCTTTTCACAGCATCATTTCAATACCATATTTCATTTTCTGTATATTTTGACATTGTGACCTTTTCTAAACCAAAATGCTTTTGAAAACAGTGAAATATTGACTGAATATTGAACATCTTCTCTCACATTGTTTACTGGTTATTACAGGCCTTGGCTCATATTTAGATTTCAGAGTTAATAATTTATAATTATTTTTAATATTAGATTTATATTTATTATTTCTCTTAAAGAAATTATAAAACGTGTCTGTTACTGTTACGAACCGTGCCGGTAAGACGAGACGTGAGACAAACTCAAATAATATATACTTTTAATCTTGATCTTCAAAATATAACACAGGGAATATCCACACACGTACCACATGAAATGACCGACAGAGAACTGAGGAAACAAACAGACTTATAAAGGGGAACTAATCATGAAACACAGGTGACGGGAATAAACCAAATGAGGACTAAACCAAATGATCACAAAATGACAGGGGGAAACAAAGGGAGAAACCAAATGATAAACAGTGCAAAACAAAGGCAAACAAGGCTACATATAACATTACCCCCCCCCCTTCCGGTAGGCGCGTCCCGCGCCGTGACGATACTACCGGGGAGGGAGGGCGGGCGCCCTGGAGGCTGATACGGGACCAGGATAACCTAGACAGGGAGAGCCTCCAGGGCGGATCAGGGAGACAAGGCAGGTCAGGGGGATCAGGAGGCCACGGCCGGACAGACAGTTCACGTGGCCATGGTGGGTCAGGAGGCCACGGCCGGACAGACAGTTCACTTGGCCATGGTGGGTCAGGGGGCCACGGCCGGACAGACAGTTCACTTGGCCATGGTGGGTCAGGGGGCCACGGCCGGACAGACAGTTCACTTGGCCATGGTGGGTCAGGAGGCCACGGCCGGACAGACAGTTCACTTGGCCATGGTGGGTCAGGAGGCCACGGCCGGACAGACAGTTCACTTGGCCATGGTGGGTCAGGAGGCCACGGCCGGACAGACAGTTCACTTGGCCATGGTGGGTCAGGAGGCCACGGCCGGACAGACAGTTCACTTGGCTATGGTGGGTCAGGAAGCCACGGCCGGACAGACAGTTCACGTGGCCATGGTGGGTCAGGAGGCCATGGCCGAGCAGACAGTTCATAAGGCCATGGTGGGTCAGGAAGCCATGGCTGAGCGGACAGTTCATAAGGCCATGGCGTGTCAGGGAGATCAGAGAGCCATGGCCAAGCAGACAATCCAGGTGGCCATGGTCGGGTAAACAGTTCACGGAACCATGGCTGGGTAGACAGTTCAAGGAGCCATGGCTGGGCAGCCCCCATGGCCTTGGCCTCAACTTTCGGCCTGGCCACGTTGGCTATGGACCTGTAGCCACCCCCCCCCCCAAAAAAAAATTTTCTTGGGGAAATTTAATGGTTCATAAGGAGGTTCTGGCAGTGTGGGCTCTGGAGGGAGCTCTGGAGGAGCGGACACCGGAGGACGCTCTGGAAGGCTGGGCTGGACCAGCTGAGGTTCTGGGAGGATGGGCATAACCAGCGGAGGCTCTGGAAGGCTGGGCGTAACTAGCGGAGGCTCTGGAAGGCTGGATGTAACCAGCGGAGGCTCTGGAAGGTTGGACGTAACCAGCGGAGATCCAGGAGAGAGGATTGGGGCCGTAAACTCCATTGGGAGTGCCATGTCCATAATATTAATAATCTCCATCCTGTCCAGAGGCTCAGGTTTGGCAGTCCTTATGGCTGGGAACTCAGGCATTAAGGCCATCTCGGCCAGGAAATCAGGAACGGCGGCCATCTTGGCCAGGAAATCAGGAACAGCAGCCCTCTTGGTCGGGAAATCAGGAACAGCGGCCACCTTGGCCGGGAAATCAGGAACAGCGGCCACCTTGGCCGGGAAATCAGGAACAGCGGCCATCTTGGCCGGGAACTCAGGAACAGCGGCCTTCTTGGCCGGGAAATCAGGAACAGCGGCCATCTTGGCTGGGAAATCAGGAACAGCGGCCACCTTGGCCGGGAAATCAGGAACAGCAGCCCTCTCGGCCTGGAACTCAGGATCAGCGGCCATCTCAGCCCGGAAAACAGGAACAGAAGCCATCTTGGCCGGGAACTCAGGAACAGCGGCCATCTCGGCCTGGAACTCAGGATCAGCGGCCATCTCAGCCCGGAAAACAGGAACAGAAGCCATCTTGCATACTGACTCGGACGTTGCAGCCATCTTGCGTGCAGACTCGGGCATTGCAGCCATCTTGCGTGCAGACTCGGGCTTTGCCGCCATCTTGCGTGCAGATTCGGGCATAGCAGCCGTCGGTACTGGACTGAGGAAGACTATGGAGCTTTGGAGGATCTCTGGATGTTCAGGGCGTAGCAGCTGGTCTGAACTGTTGGATCGGTATGTGGAGGTTCTTGGCTTTGGGTGAGCTGGTGCGATGTGACGCGTTTCTGAGGGGGTTGGACGTTGCATCGGACTGACATTCTCTATTTGTTCTATCTCGAAATTAGAGCAGTTTAAATAAAGAATGATATTGACCAATTCGACAAATGGGAAATCATATAGTATCTTCTTCCAACCCCAACAGAAACACAATGCCGATAGAGGCGTCGGGCCAGCTAACCAGATCAAATCTGTCCTCAATTGTAATAACTCTGCCTCTGAGATGACTTCTTTTTTGATGTAATCAGGGACACACAGATGGGGAAAATATAATATCATTATGTCCAACTAGACAATCTGTTAAATGTTCTGAGTTCTGTAGCAATATCACTCAAGAAGCTGTGCAATATGGCTATATGTCAGCATATACAGCCATATCTCATGGCTACGGGTGTTATATTGCATTTATACAACAGTTTCGACAACACACGTGTATAAATACATAAGAAACAACAAAGGAATGTCTTTAAAAACCCTCCTTCCTCTACAGATTCAAATCTCAGTTTAACAGCTAAGCCCAAGCCTCTGTTTCTAATTTGAAAGCGTCACTTTAGAACTAGTAACAAAGGAACGTTAAGTTGTATCATTAAAAGATTATTGTATTACTGTATTAAATAATCACTGTGTTATGTGGAGTCGAGTATTATAAAAGAAAGATGGACTGAGCGAGTGTGAGTGTGACTTGGACCTAATAGATCATTCATTCTTCTGCTCAATCTCATGTTCACAATAAAACATTACAAAACAAACAGTTTGAATGTCCGCTGAGGAAAGCGATATCTTTGTCGTACAATCCTTTCATTTGTTAAGGGTGATTTCTGATGACAGCGCTACTCAGTGCATTTGTAGGCTGTTGTTAAAAGTAAAAAATATCTTCAGTCTCTTTTAATATAAAAGACTCACTCAAAAAAGCAGTCTTGTAGCCATCTATTGGCCGAATTATTGAACTAAACTCACTATCACAAACATTGTTTCCCAATACTAAACACTATAATTAAATACTACTATTATTTATATAAAATGTTCACAGCTCACATCTCCGAAAATGCTGAAGCAAATTTTCAAATAGGCATTATTTGTATTAACAAACCCCATATTTGAAGTCTAAAAAAGTACATTCTCACCTAAAAAACTCTTAAAACTACATTCCATGACACAAAAACAGTATTATTTATAATTACGGGGGATTTAGGCGTCCGTCATGACACTTGCTGCGAAGAATACCACAAGCAGAGTGATACAAACGGTGAAGCGGCTGGAGTTTCAATATCACAAGAATATCTTACTTCTCTTAGCCAATCAGATTCAAGGACCTATGGAAGCCTGTTTCTGCCACTGATTTAAAAAATAAAAAAAGGTTATTGCAACATTTATCTCACAATTCTGACATTTTTTCCTCTGAATTGTGTCATATAAACTTACGATTCGGACTTTTTTTCTCCAAATTGTCAGATATAAACTTAAAATTGCGAGCTATGGAGCCAGAATTGCATGATATAAATGTGCAATTCTGACTTTTTTCTCAGAGATATAAACCCGCAATTGCAAATTAAAAAGTTAGAATTGCGTGATATAAACTCACAATTGCGAGAAATAAAGTCAGAGTTCTGACTTTTTTTCTTGCAAATGCGAGTGTGTATCTCGCAATTCTTATTTTTTTTCTCAGAATGAGATATAAGCTCACAATTGAGAGTTGTAGAAGTCGAATTTTGAGGGGAAAAAAGGCTGATATGTTCTCAGAATTGCAAGTTTATATCTCACAATTCTGATTTAATAACTCGCAATTGCATGTTATAAAATCAGAACTGCATGATTATAAACTAGCAGTTCTAATTAAAAAATAGTCTGAATTCTGAAATTATTTAGAATAATATGTTTATATCTCACAATTCTGACTTTTTTCTTCAGAATTGCAAGCTTAAATCTTTATAACTCACAATTGCAAGTTTATATCTCACAATTATAAGAAAAAAAGTCAAAATTGTGAGGTAAAGAGTAACCTTTTTTTTTCTTTTTTTTTATTCAGTGGCAGAAATGGGCTTCTATAAGGACAAGAACTGTTGTTTAAAATTATTTATGTTCCTATGGTAAACAAAATAAGAAAATCTGACCTGAATCACATCCTGATACAACTCCCTCTCTCCTGTCAATTAAAAAAAAGCAGCAGAACGACCAACACATTGAATCAAAATAATCATATTATATGCAAATTCTGCGGTATGCTGTAGTACACTAACACACTTCAAGTGATCCCCTGATGGCAGCAAACTAATTTGGACAGCAAATCAAATGCAGACAAACAAATCTAGAGCTTAATAACACATAAAAACAAATAACCTCAAGACAAAACAAATGGAAAATTGCCCTGCGAATACTTCCATTTCTACAGCCTAAAATGAGCACGGCGACACTCTAGCCAATGCCTTTGCAGAAATTGCTTGCAACAGATAAAATTTGTGTCAGATTGACCAGTTTCAAAATGATTAGTGTGTCTGATTCATAGCCAGTGACTTGGATCGAAATCATTAGGGGAGCTCAGGGAACAGATGCCAGCGCAAATTTACCCTAGTATTTACACATCACACTGTCTCGGCTGTAGTGCGATTTGTCTTGAATTCCTGCGAGCCATCTGTTTGAAAAGACAAATTACACACTACTTTCTGTGTGTTTATGTCTAGGAATCTCATACGTCGATAGCCTGATTTATGATGTTATCATTGCATGGAAGTATGTCATTATATGGCCAAGACTGAACTTAAGGCAAATGACTGTAGCCTGTAGCTAAAAGGGTTTCATACCTCTTTTTCCTCTGAGCATCAAAGCAGTTTTGTTGTTCAAATATGTGTTTTGCTTGTATTATTGGGCTTTATTATGACCAGTATATTTCTTTTTGCATGTCATTTGCATTGAACATGTGCAGTAGCACTGCCTTTATAAGAAATGCATGTCCCTAATATTAGCCTGCCACTACTTTTATTGAATTTTCCTTTGATCTTGCATAGGATATTTTCTTTAAAATATATAATTCTGTAATCCAATTTCGATCCCTTTGAGTTTCGGTAGACAGGAATATTTAGGGATAGTTTAGGGTTGTACAAAACGGCCAGGGTGTCAATAGACTGCGATGGCCTAATAAAGCCTTGATGATTTAATAACAAATTATTAAATTGACAAATTAAATCAGGTAGCTTATATGGTCTGATTAGATCCTACATCAGGAAACCTTTTTAATTTACGTGTTGACATGTTCATTATATGCATACTGTATGTCCTAAAAGTGTGGATTATAATATAATAAATTTTTGAGAATATTAAGGGAATAATATAGAATAATAAAAAAATATTTCAGCATTGTGATTCCCAGTACAGAGGCCCAATATGTAACTGAATGCCCTGTATCAGAGTCTTATCCTAAGAGCCCAGGGACCCCTGATTTCTCAGCTTGTGTGATTATTAATGTCCTACGATAATTGATGAGTTCATGAGGAGGTAATTTGAGTCTTAAAGAATCAATAGTCATTCACAGTGTTGTCACATTTTAATGCACAAGCATTACACTTGATCGACTCATCTGCAAGATAGCCTCTTTAATGGTGTATTTGCTCATCTGTAACAGTATTGTTATTGTTAAAAGTAAAATTAATAATTGAAGTAAAGCTAAAATAAAATATAAAAATGGGATGAAAATGAAAAAAAAGCAGTGGCAACTGGGCAGATAGCTGCAGAAATGTTAAAAACAGCTGCAGAAAAACCCTCCACCTTCCCCAGCTCCACCTGTATAGATCTGCTATGGGTTATTTTATGCTATTTGTGCAGCAGCAGTTATGTCTTTAATACTCACAGCTAGGACTGCATCAACTAGTCGATAAAATCGTTTATTATTGATAACGAAAATCATCGACAACGATTTTCATTATTGATTAATGTGGACAGAGGGTTGTGTCAAATTCCAGCACTGAATGAAGCATTTCTATGGACAAAATGCATCTAAAAATAGTGGAGGAAACCGAATGAGATGCTGCAGGAGAGTTACCTGATCTGAGCTGCCCAAAACATGAGAATTCTTTTATTTTAAACTTTAAGCTAATAGCATAATGGCTTGCCCTGTGAGGCGCTTTGACAGATTCGTTTGCATCCTAAGCATGAAAATTTCAGTTTACGGTCACATCCTTATCTGTAAATATCACAAATTCACCCGAGCATTTCCAATTTTGCTTAAAAGTCCGTCCTGGCAGTCTGTGTTAAGTTTAAATCTTTACTGAATGAGCGTGTCAGACAGCCGGAACACAGAGAGGGAGACAATTAATACTCAGCGCAAAAACATTCATTGTGATGAAATATCTGTTGTTGAATGTTAAATGTAGGTTTAAAAGACAACGTGTAGTGCACATATTTATGGAGAGTAGGAACTGTAAAGGGATAACAGCATGTAATTATCTTATATATAAATACCAGACGCTTCATAGCCGCCTTTTATATAAAGAAATGACAGTAAATGTGACTTTGATCAAAGTAAACGCGTGTTCCTGCAGAACATTCCTCTTACCTGTTGGTTGATTTTATTCATCTTTATTTTCTGTATTAGGCTATTCTTTTAGTTTTTAATGTAGAGATTTAAAGTATGTTGACTACATACAGTGCTTAACAAATTTAATAAAACTAATTTATGTAAGGTGTTTAACAAATTATGTAAGGTTTGTGCCACTGCTGCTCAAAACTAACAGTATTGGTGATTACCAAAATCATTTTTTAGCTTTCTGTATTGGTTAGTCCTCCAATATGCATAAGCTTTTTAGCAACAGCAGGCTATTTCTAATGCTTAATAATTATTATTAATAATAATTATTGCGGTTATTTATGAGAAATATAGTCAAGCGCTTTATAGTGTTAGATGGTCTAATAAATTGTTAAAAACTGTGTTTTCATAGCTCTCAGTCGGCACATTTGTTTGAAGGACATTGGGCAGAATGTGGCATAGTGAGATTTTTTTTAATGGATTTTTTAAACCAATTAATCAATTAATAAAAAAAAAACAATCGATCAACTAATCAGTTATTAAAATAATCGTTAGTTGCAGCCCTGTTCACAGCACTGTTTCGCAATATGCTTTGGCAGTAGCAACAGCTGACAGCAGAAATCACTGAACAGAACGAAATTTTATCATTTCAAATAAAGTGCAACGCAACTAAAAACATAATACCATTGATATGACAACTGAAAAAAATAATACAATTTTTGCAGCGATTTCAGTATTCATAAGGATTCATTTTTAGGTGTCACCAATATGTTGGCATTGCTGAAAATACGTATTTGTATGCTTATATGCTGTAGATACGTCAGTATTGTACATTTTAGTGACTGTAACAACATAAGTCAATGTACATTTTGTAGAACCACTTTTTACGTAAAATACATACAAACCATTTCAGCCTTTCCACTTAAAATTTTCATATTTAATTTAATGTGAAATTTACTAGCAGTGTCTGGGTGATTTTTTCTTCAGTGTGAAATTACTAAAATGTAAACAAACAAAAAATTAAAGCTAAATAGAAACAAAAAACTAATAAAAGTGTCAGAAGCACAACTATTACTAAAACATTCATTTTTGAGATACTTAAAACAAAAACAGCTCAATGAAAACTGTAAATCTAAAAATAAAGGCTCATTTAGAATATTAATAAATACTATAATCGTAAACAAATAATAATTAAAGGGATAGTTTACCCAAAAATAAAAATTCTTTCTGCCCCTGCATAGACAGCAAGGGTACGACCATGTTTATGGCCCAGAAAGGTAGTAAGGACATCATTAAAATAGTCCATGTGACATGTGTTTTAACCTTAATTTTATGAAGCTAGGAGAATACTTTTTGTACGCAAAGAAAACAAAAATAGTGACATTATTCAACAATTCACATGGATTATTTTATCAATTTCCTTACTACCTTTCTGGGCCTTGAATGTGTCAGTTGCATTGCTGTCTATGCGGTCAGAAAGCTTTCGGATGTCTTAAAAAAAATCTTAATTTTTGTCTTACAGGTTTGGAACTACATGAGAGTGAGTAATTAATGGCAGAATTGTCCGTTTTTGGGTGAACTATCCCTTTAAATAACATTTAACTTAGAATCCTCTCAGTGTTGATCTAAATCAAGGGTCACCAAACTTGATCCTGGAGGGCCGGTGTCCTGCAGAGTTTAGCTCCAACTTGCCTCAACACAGCTGCCTGGAAGTTTCAAGTATACCTATTAAGACCTTGATTAGCTGGTACAGGTGTGTTTGATTAGGGTTGGAGCTAAACTCTGTAGGGACACCGGCCCTCCAGGACCGAGTGTGGGGACCCCTGATCTAAATGATCAGCACCTCATCAAATTTTAAACAGTCAAAAAACTAGGGATTGGGTGAATATAATATGGAACAGCTGAAGTTATACTGTGCAGACATTGTTAAATGTGGCTTATAGTTGAGACTGTGTTTATGGAGGTCATTGCATCACACTGTCTTGTGGATGTTTGTACCCCAGAGCCCTGTGGACTTTTGATCCTGCCTAGGCGAAACCATTAGGCTTTCACCATGTTACATTTTAAAAGGATATTTATAGAATATCTCTAGCCTTTACTAATATTTCTAAATCTGTTGAAACACTAAGAAAGATTTAGAGCAGTATGCAATTATACTTTAATAAAAGTATCATGTTATCTAATAACAGTTGCCTCACAACTGCCTCACAGTCATTTTCATCCCTTCCATAGGTCTGTTTAACCTTTGGATAACATTTGACCTGCTACCATTTAATGTATTACTTTTTGCTGAGTGTTTTGATTAAAGAGAAGCCGAAAAAACACATCTGATTGTTATGTATCAGCGGAATAGATGAGTCCCAATTTATGGTCCGCGTAAACATCTGCTATCACACTGGGGAAATCAAAAGTGTAATTACTGCAGCTCGTGATGAGTTTGTTTCTCTTCCATTGCCCCCCACCTTCGATCACTCTTTTGTGTTCTCTTGTTTCAAGGATTAATGCGTATGCAGGAACTGATCAAAGCTCCGTCCAAAAACAACCTGAAGATCCGTATCCGCCAGCTGGCGTCGGGAGGAGGCGACAGTCGCCCCCTGCTGAAGGAGATGAAGAAAGAAAAAGAGTTTTATATCATCTTCGACTGCTCCTACCAAGTAGCCGCCGAGCTTCTCAAACAGGTGCGGCACCATTCCAGTAGACTTTTGTTCTGAACTTTCAATGAACTCGCAAAGTACGTCACACAGATTGAAATGGATTGAAAATGAGAGTGAAGTGCTCTTGCATGCTGTGGCCCAGCTGGATTTCAAAGCTCTGCTTTAAAGCAGAAAGATGTAATACAGTTTTTGCCATGCTGCCTTCATTCCTGAATACTGTCTTATTTCACACTCAACCAATTGTTACTTTCGGATTCTTCCCAAAAAATGTTTTGTTGGGTTTCTTCCCCGCAGCTGATGTCGATGGGTATGATGACAGAGTACTATCATTTCTTCTTCACAACTTTGGTGAGTCTGAAAAGCTGACTGCTTGAGTGTTTTTCATAACAATAGATGATGAACAGGCTGAGTGATTTTCTGCTGTTTTGTAGAATTGTTGCTTGTCAGATTGTGTGATACGACCCCAATGACATAAAGACATAAAGCAATGACATAGAGACATAAAGCCCTTATGCACCCTGGGCGACATCAACTGTCTTTCATGTCAGGCTGTACAACAGTTCATCCTAATTTATGTTTGACAGCTTTCACTGGGCTTTAAATATCATAATGTCATATTCTGACATTTTCCCTGACACATGAAACTTAAGTTGTGCCTGAGCAAAAGATTTGTGGCAGGGTTGTACACATTTCAGAAGTAAATCAAAAAATGTAAGATTTCAATTCAGTTTATTCATTTTAAATGCAGTAGCAAACAGAATGCAGAATTGCCGTTTGAATTTGAATTCAGGGAAGTCGAATTAATGAATTAAGATTCAGAGAAAATTTGCAAAAAATTTTAACTATAGAAAAAGAAAGGTTTGTCAAAACTTACTTTGAATTATGGCATGGCAGCCTAATCAGAAAATTAAAAGAAGTTTAAAAAGTCTCGGAGTTTGAAGGATTTAAAAGCCTAACAAGTAAGCAGACACACTAATGTTTAAAAGTTTGGGGTTAAAGCGACAGTTCACCTAAAAATGAAAATCAAGCCATCTTAGGTGTATATGACTTTATTCTTTCAGACGAATACAGTCTGTATGAATACAAACCGTATTCTAAAGTTTTAAAAATGGATATTTTTCATACACAAAGGCATCAATTTGGAGCACTTTTTATGATGGATGGATGTGCTTTTTTGGGCTTCAAAATATCAAAACACCCATTCACGGCCATTATAAAACTTGAAAGAGCCAGGACAGTTTTTAATATAACTCTGATTGTATTCGTCTGAAAGAAGAAAGTCATGTACACCTAGGATGACTTGAAGGTGAGTAAATAGAGTAATTTTTGTTTTTGGGTGAACCATCCGATTAAGGAAGTGCTTTTATTTAACATGGACCCATTAAATTGATCAGTAGTTTTGTACATTGTTATAAAATAATTATTTTATTCTTTTATTTGGACTTCTCTTCATGAAAGAGTCCAGAACAAAAATCAGTTTCCACAAAATTATTTAGCAGCACAATTGTTTACAACATTGATAATGTAAGAAATGTTTCATGAGCGCCAAATCAGCATATTAGAATGATTTCTGAAGGATCATGTGACACTAAAGACTGTAGTAATAACTACAAAATTCAGCTTTGCCATCACAGGAATAAATTACATTTAAACATATATTAAAATTAGGCCTGTTGATTTAAAATTAATAGATCTGTTACAAATGTCACCTATATAATTTTGTACAATACAAATTTGAAGACTATGGACACTTCATTTCCCAAAATGCATTACCTGTTGAATTTCTGCTTTCTGTAATTCAAACTCCAGTTCCATTTGCCGGTTTGATTAAACATTTCAACATAAGAATTGAAATGGAGCCAGTTCTTATATTTTTGCACAGCTATGATTTGTGGACTCCTAACAAGGGCTTAGTGCTCCTTTTCATCTGTTAGAGCAAAGAACCATGGCGTGAAGAGTCTATATCTTGTGCAAAGTTTGCACAGCTCTTAAGGGTAAATCTGGACAAACTCTCACTGCCTTGCAGGATATGTTTGCTTTGGATCTTGAGCCGTACCGCTATAGTGGAGTCAACATGACAGCCTTCCGCCTCCTGAATCTAGATGATCCATATGTGGCTTCCGTGATCCAAAAGTGGTCCATGGAGCGCCAGCTGGCACCACCTAAACCTGAGAGTGGACTGATGAGCGGCATTATGACTGTGAGGACTGATCTGCTGTCATACATTTCTATTCACACCTAGTCAAACCGAAGTGACACTGTTACATTTTCAGGACTTATAGTTATCACATAAACAGAGTGTCTGACAGATCAGCAGCTGATCCACTTCTGTAAGATATTGCATGAACGGGACAATTCGGAGTCACATCTCTTACGGTTGTTGTGTGCAATGCTCAAAATCCTCATTTACATATAGACCAGAACTAAAACCAGATCCTAACTTCTCTCTTTAAGCCCTTCCTTCACAGTTAGAATAACTGGGATTAAGTCTCACCGATGTTGACTAATCTACCCGTCCTCCAGAAGGCAGTGTAGATACTGCTAGCACACTCAGCCTCATTAGACATGCATGAAAGGCTTAAAGCAGGAAGCATCGGGAGATTTATTCAAATCTATTTTTACCATCCAGGTCACATTTTAGCACTGAATAACACCCAGAGAAACATAAGGTGTGTGCGGCAGGGGGCGGGGGAGGGGCTCTCCTTCTGTGATCGGATGGAAAGAAAATTAAACTTAAATACCATTACGTAACATCCAATATTGTGCAAATGGCAAACAAAAACACCTTCTGCTGGTATATTCGTGCATAATGAAGTTTGATTATATTTAGAGCATGTTTCGTGTGTAAATTTTTCTCTCCTTCCACAGACAGAGGCTGCGCTCATGTATGACGCAGTGTTCATGGTTTCCGTTGCGTCTCAGCGGGCCACGCAGATGACAGTGAGCTCCCTCCAGTGCCACAGACACAAGCCCTGGAGGTACGGCCCGCGCTTCATGAACTTGTTTAAAGAGGTGAGGAAATTGGATTGTATGTAGCAAAACACTCATTGATTTGAATTGTAAACTTGATTGTAAGTAGAAAGATTGTACACTTTACTTGCAAAATATATCTAACTTGTCAAGTTTTTCATAATTTTTTTCACCCAAAATTGTCATTAATTACTCACCCTCATGTCAGTCCAAACCCATAAGATTTTGATTAAATCTGAGGGCATTTTGACCCTGCATAGACAGCAATGAAACTACCACGTTTAAGGCCTAGAAAGGTAGTAAGGACATCGTTAAAATAGTCCATGTGACATCAGTGGTTCAACCCTAATTTTATAAAGCTATGAAAATACTTTTGTGCAAAAACGAAAACAAAAATAATGACTTTATTTAAAGGTGCAGTGTGTAGATTTTTGCGGCATCTAGCGGTGAGGCTGTGAATTGCTACGGTCCACCGCTCACCCCTCCCTTTACAGAAGCTACGGTGGCCAATGCAGGTTTAAGATGTCGTCGTTTTAGACAGCAACGAATAATGAGGTTTCTTTTAAAAACATAACTTAGGGAATTATATTTACTTAACTATTCAATAAAACTTTGTTATTATGAATTTTACTGTTACTTGTTCATCTTTGTGTCAGTGTTTTTCACAAAGAACAACAGTGATGAAACACGATCTGTAGAGCAGTTTGTCCATTAGGGCTACTGTAGAAACATAACGGCGACTTCCATGTGAGGGGACCCGCGGTGTATGTAGATATAAACTGATAATTCTAAGGTAATAAAAGCATCATGGTTCATTAAGTAAGGTCTTTATACACCTCTGAAAACATAGTTATGTATATTATATTGCACATCTGTCTAGAGATCATCTTAAATATTACACATTGCACCTTTAACAATTTCTCCTCTTCCGTGTCAGTCTTTGACACACGTTCACAAGAGTAACATTAGGGCTGGGTATTGAGTTTGATACTTTTTAGGCACCGACCAAATTGCCTCAATTCTCGATAATTGCCTCAACTGTTTGAGTATCAAAAAACATCTTGTCATTTGGTACCAAACGTTGATACCTAAGGGGTAAATCTAGTCAATGTCAGTAAGGCAAAAAGCATGCAGCACTAGATGTGTTCAAATTGAAGCAGTGCTGCGCAGATCAATTGCTGTTTGACATCAGAGTACAGCGAGAGCGATTCGAAAGCGTATGAATTAGTTTGCTCTCTATAGTTCTTCTGGTACTTTGATGTCATACACTGGTCGGTTTGCGCAGTGCCACGTCAAGTCAAGTCAAGTCGAACACACCTACTAGTTTACACTGGTTACAGACGTAAAAGTGTCCCAAGTGTCCCAATGGTGATTTAAAATGAAAACTATCCTCTGGCTTTTACAGTGAGTTTCAGAGTTTCAGTGAGTTTCAGAAAAGATCGCCCAAACTAGACAACCAAAAACACATGTTACATGACCATTCATGCACACTGTAGCATCATGCTGCATAAGACAATGAATAAGATTTATATTCTGCTTTTACTCACTTTAAATCACAATCGAGTGTTTGGAATAACTTCCGATTGCGGTCTAATGTGTTTTGACCGTATAATGTTGCTGAAATATGTTATTTGTAGCCTTTATATCAAGATAATGCTACATCTTCTTAGAATTTCTTAAACACCCTGTATTAATATGAAAATAGGCAGAATCTCATGAAAATCACATACAAATCGTGTTTATTAGCTTTGTTTCATTCGTAAAAATGTTTATTTATTTATTTATTGATTTTTTTTATACAGCTAATGCTCATCAGTAAATCAGTGGAAAATTGATAGAAATGATTCTGTCTGGGCAATGCTTTTTAAAATGAACACGCACTAGTGAGAACGTAGCCTAAATGTGGAAACTGAAAACTATTAGAACTTTATTAAAACTATTTGCACTGATTTATTGTGTTGGTTACATTTTGTTCCTTTGTGCTTCTTTTTTTGTTCCTTTGTGCAGTGGCTCAGAAGATGAGTATTTGAGTCTGTAGAAATGTCAACAAGCTAAAAAAAAACCCAATTTTTTTTGGAATAATGTAATCTTGTTAAAATTGGTTTCATAAAATCGGTATTGAAAAAACTATCGTTCAGGAACCAGTATCGAATTCTAGGTGTTGGTATCAGTATCGAAAATTTTTGAACAATACCCAGCCTTAAGTAACACGACACATTCCTCTGTTCGTAAACGAGGCAAACTCTTGTAGTTTTTACACAATTTTTTTTTCAGATTTTTGACCCGTAGGTTACATAAAAATATATTTGTAGATGAAAAACATGTTTTTCAGGGCAGAGGGGCCTGAAAATGAATACTGGTACCTCTGCGTTTTGATCTTTTTTAAGTCCTAGATCACTGCTGGATGCTCTCACCGCCTTTGAACCGAGAGGTCATAACAGTCCTCCTTCATGTCTGAGTGTGGGTTGTGTGTCTCTCCACTCTGAGAACTCCAAAAAAAAGTGTCTGTGATTACACAAAATGGCTGTCGAGGGATCGTTCTGAATAGGCTTTTCAGTAACTCTTTTATATATGCTTTCAGTTCCACTTGCATAGTGTGTCTCAGCAGTCAGAGTGTTACTGGTTATAGAAATGGAAGAGACTTAATGGTGTTTTTTTTTTTTTTTAGAAAAATGAATAGTGCCACAGTGCATTAGAGAAGGGGCGGCCCGGCGTATCTCAGCGGTACAGAGGGTGAATTTATTTCCCTGCTTGAGTCTGCCGTATGTGTTTGAACTAGGAACTCGCAGTCCTTGGTGCTCAGTTTGCTCCTTAATCACAGAGCACCACAGGATTTTAAGCTGCTGTTAGCTATTTTTTTATTACCTACGCTACTACCTGACAGATATCAGCGAAAAAGGTTTCATGAGGAATCACGCTTGTCTCTGTGACAGCCCTAAGCTCTGTAAACAACAGAAAGGCCTGTCAAAAAATTTAGCACCAGACCAACTGTCAGTCATTTTGCACATTTGGATTTGCTGATGTCTGGTTTTCATGACATGTCTTTGAAGGGTTTTTGGAGAGATGTGTGGTTTCAATTAAGGGGGGGGGGGGGCGGTCTAATTCTGTGGCGCAAGTTAACAATGTGGCTAATACAACAACTTGAAAGCTGAAGCATGTCATTTCTGCACCCTTAGCATCAACAAATGACATTTGTAAACATAATAGCTTTCAAAAAGGCTTCTGGAACATCTCCGCTATCTAAAATTGGACTCAAGGCTATATCTTCGCAGTGCTTTAGCAGAATTAGACTAAATTTAGTACATGTTATGCCAAACAGGGCACATAAGTAGTTTCGGGCACAGTGCCACCTACTGGACAAAAGATGTGACTGAATGGCTGTACTTAATGGCTTTAATAAGAGACAGAACTACAATCCTATGAAGCATTGTGAATGGCGTAATTGTTAAAACAAAGGCGCCCATGTGCTTAGGCCCCTATTGTATCCGTTAGTCATCTTCTTCTGCTGTGGGAGTCTGTGGCAGCCAAAATAACTGCTCGCGGAAAAGTTATGAAATTTGCACGTAGAGGACAGTCTTAATATTAACCATAGCTAATTTGGTGTCTCTATCTCAAACTCTCTAGCACGACCAATAGGCCAAATTTGCACTCATGTTTCTACTAATAACTTTTTTAACAAAACTTTTTTAACATCTATTTTTTCAAACTCATCCTAGATGGATTGTCCAATTTTCGCCAAAACTGGCATCTTTAGACAAAGCTGGCAAAAAGTTTTTCGATATACCAAACCGATTTCATATAACGTGTTGCTGAATTTTGACGAAATTTGCTCAAAAAGGACATAAGGCTATATCTCCACAACGCTTTATCGGATTCGGACCAAACTTGGTCTGTGTTTTACCAAGCATGACTTGAGGGCATATGAGCAGTTTCGGCACAGCGCCACCTACTGGTCAAAAGATTATATTATATTATTATATAAAATTATATATTTGTGCTTATAACTTCTGACCAGTTTGGCCAAAAATCAGAAGACTGATCCCATTAGAGTCAAAATGGCATACTAAATATCAGATTTTTGAGTTATGTAGTGTAGCTCACAGTATGTATTTAAAAGTCTTCATTTAAGAGCCTGTACTGACTTTACTTAATGGCTTTAATGAGAGACAGAACTACATGAAGCATTGCAAATGGCGTATTTGTTAAAAAGTCTGTGGCAGCCCATTGAACCACTTGCAGGGATGTTATGAAATTTTGCACATAGATAGAGAGCAGTCTCAATATCAAGCATAGCAAATTTGGAGTCGCTGTCTTAAACTCTGTAGCACTGCCAATAGGCCAAATTTGCACCCATATTTCTGCTAATACTGTTTATTTAAAAATCTACTTTTTTAAACTTGTCCTAGACGGATTGTCAGATTTTCACCAAAATTGGCTCAGATCATCTTAAGACAAAAAGGCAAAAAGTTATCAAAAGGTTTTTAACATACCAAACCATTTTTGTATAGCGCATTAACGAATTTGATGTAATTTGTGAAAAAATGGACATAAGGCTATATTTTTGCAATGCTTTAGTGGATTCAGAGTAAATTTAGTAAATACCAAGCATGATCTGAAGGCACATGAATCGTTTCGGCACAGTGCCACCTACTGGTCAAAAGATATAAGAAATTGACATTTATGCTTATAACTTCTGACCAGTTTGGCCAAAAATCAAAAGACTGGTTTCGTTAGATTCAGAACAACATATCGAATTAAACAGCATCTGATTTTTGAGTTTTGTAGTGTAGCTCACAGTATGTCTTTAAAAGTTATCATTCAAAATCAGGATTTTTACTTCAACCCAAATGTTGCACTCTATTAGCATCACCAAATGAAATTTTAAACATAATAGCTGTTTTTAAACAGGAACATTTTCGCTATCTTCCATTGATCAAAAAATCAGGTAGCTCTTCCCTCAAACTCATATTGGTTGAGCCAGTGTTGCTGTTTCTGGGCTGCTCAAATACACCAAGCTATGTTTTGAAAATGCCACAGAGCTAGTGTTTACACTTCAAAGGCAAATGAGCCTTTTAATGGCTTTAAATCACATGTTAAACAGGGAATGAAGAAAGTATTGAGCATCTGAAAAATGACGCGCTTTGTGTTTAAGTGTCTAATTAGGCTTGTTTTGACTCGAGCGAGTGTGGAGTTAGTTTTCTATACATGCCAACACCAAGACGAACGCTAATGAGTCCAGATGCTACATTTTAACGACCCATAAACTCTGTATTACAAGCCCATTAAAGCCATAAAACACTGTGTTGTAAGAGGCCTCTCTGCAGACTCTAAGGTAGAAAGTTCATAATGTGTGAAATGTTGTAAGGTACAAAAACACATCCTTCTGTGAACTGTGTATGTGCTGCAGCCATATAAATTCTTCATTTTAACAGCAGCAAATAGATTGCCAGGACAAATAAAATCCCTCTTCATTTCATTTATTCTTTTTCTTGCTTGTCCTGTCTATTTAAGTCATTTTCACTCACTTAAGTACTGTAATGTGAATTTCGGTGTGACTAATCAGCTGTGACAGAAGGCTGAACAGCTTTAAGTGTAGTATTTGTTTATGTTGACCCATTGGGCAGGAGATGCTGATCGGTGCGTTTTTTCTTATGGGGTCTGCTTTTATGAGGAAAAAAGCTACAGAATGTATTATGTGCCATATAATTTCAAATTATGCAGCTCTTGTACTGTAGGAGAAAAAAAGAAAAATGTTTTTACACTCCGTTTAAGGAGCGTTGATTATATTACACTGCATATGGTTCTGATGAAACATCACTGCATGTAAGACCCACAGCTCTAGTCACACGTGTGGGGGGATTTCATGATATTTATCCCTGCTTGCGGCCAAATTGTAGGGTTGAAGTGAAAAATAAGTATAATTATGTTATTTTTGGCGCCAAAAATGTTTGTGATCCACATATTAGGGTCAGCACCCTCTGCTTCTCCAAACTTAGAGAGAAATACATGTTGTCATTATCATATTATACACGCAAGAGCTTTTTTGCCTCTAGAAAGAAGTGAAATGTTGCAAGAATCGCAGTTTAACTGTAACTTTGAAGTTACACTGGTTAAAGCAAGTTTATATGTGAATAAGATATTCGCATTCCTGCTTTTAATGTTTTTGAATTTATATTTACTTTATTCTTTAATATTTTATTTGTTTTTTCTTTTCTTTTATATTTTGTTTTAATTTTACTTTATTTTATTTTTTATTTAATCTTAGTTAATATAGTTTGTATTTCATTTCATGTATTAGTTTTTACATTTATTATTTAGTTTTATTTTATTTTCCTTTTTTAAATTAATTTTGTTTTATTTTCCCTTTTTAATTAAATTTATTTTCATCTTTATTTTTTAATTGTTTTATTTAGTTTAATTTGATTTAATTTGTTTATTTTATACTTTATTTAGTTTTTTTATTTTTAATTTAATTTATTATTTGTTTTATTTCATTTCCATTTTTAATTACATTTAATTTAGTTTTGTTTTATTTTCCTTTTTACATTAATTAACATTTTAGTTTATATTTTATTTTACTTATTATTTTTTAATGTTTAATTTAATTTAATTTAATTTTATTTTATTTTTAATTTAATGTATTATTTTATTTTACTTATTTTTTTATTTTATATTTTATTTGACTTATTGTTTTATTTATTATTGTATTTTATTTTACATTATTTTAGTTATTTTATTTTACATTAAATATTTTTGTTTTATTTTATATTACTTTATTTTCTTTTATTTTTAAATATATTTTTTACTTTATTGTATTTTATTTTATTTTACTTTTTTATTCTAAATAGAGTTTAATTTACAAAAACACTGGACTTACAAACATACTTAAAAACACAAGACGTTTCAGTGTTCATCCAAACACCTTCATCAGTTGTTTGGTGCACAGGAAGTAACTCTGGCAATTGTAGACAAAGGGGTCACATGATCTAAATCACATGACAGGTGTTAGTCCAATTGTGTGCCAGAGAAGATGGTGCTCCAGCAGCTGTTTAAGCTGATTTAGATCATGTGACCCCTTTGTCTACAATTGCCAGAGTTACTTCCTGTGCACCAAACAACTGATGAAGGTGTTTGGATGAACACTGAAACGTCTTGTGTTTTTAAGTATGTTTGTAAGTCCAGTGTTTTTGTAAATTAAACTCTATTTAGAAGGAACTTCTACCTGGATGAATGAATCTCCA
>NC_133383.1:19575719-19645331 GCF_049309525.1 Garra rufa
ATATATATATATATATATATATATATATATATATATATATATATATATATATATATTATATATATATATATATATATATATATATATATATATATATATATATATAAAACAAAAAAAATTAAAGAATTTTTTTCCAGATAAAAAAAAAAAATATATATATATATATATATATACTGTATATATATATATATATATATATATATATATATATATATATATATGTGACCCTGGACCACAAAACCAGTCTTAAGTCGCTGGGGTATGTTTGTAGCAATAGCCAAAAATACATTGCATGGGTCAAAATTATTGATTTTTCTTTTATGCCAAAAATCATTAGGAAATTAAGTAAAGATCATGTTCCATGAAGATTTTTTGTAAAATTCCTACTGTAAAGGTATCAAAATGTAATTTTTGATTAGTAATATGCATTGTTAAGAACCTAATTTGGACAACTTTAAAGGTGATTTTCTCAGGATTTTGTTTTTTTTGCACCCTCAGATTCCAGATTTTCAAACAGATGTATCTCGACCAAATATTGTCCTATCCTAACAAACCATACATCAATCGAAAGCTTATTTACTGAGCTTTCGTATTCTATATACATCTCAGTTTTGTAAAATTTAACCTTATGACTGGTTTTGTGGTCCAGGGTCATATATATATATATATATATATATATAGTAAAATAATGATGCGTTGTCCAAAAAGCTTACATATAAAATTGTGGACAGTGATATTCATTTAATTAGCAATACTCTGCTGCTACTATTTATTCATTATTACTGTTCACCATAACAATTCCTTTAATTATGTAAATACTAATACGTTTATTACATTATTACAGGCTCATCTCAAATTTTGAATATTGTGGAAAAGGTCATTGTGCTGCACCACCAGAACAAGAATGACAGATTAAAATCTCAGGAAACCTTTGCAGATGTTTTGAGTTGATTAGCTGATTAGAGATCTTGTCAGGTCATATAAAAAATTATTTGTTCTAAAATTCTAATACATTTTGCGATAGGCGTATGGAGTTTTGATTGCCATGAGCTGTAAGCCCTTATCACCAAGATTAAAACAATAAAAGGCTTGAAATGTTTTACTTTTTATGTAATAGCTGTAGAATATATTAAAGATTATTTTTTAAATTAAAGTATGGGGGGGGGGAATAACTTTTCCACGATACTGATGCATCTGTACTTGGAATTGTTGTCATCAGGAGGAGGAAATATATTTTATCATGTCTTTCTAATCTTCTTTATCACTATATTTCTCAATTAGTCTCTCTTCTTATCGCACTAATGTGCCGACTGCCGAGATTATCTGTAAAACATGCCCTGAGATAACTTAGCATTTGATACAAGCTGTGTGTTTTGGTTTTAGTGTGTAACGTTACGTGACAAATCATCAGACAAATCATCCGCCCATCTCTATTAGCAACTAATTTCTCTTAATAACACCTAACGTTAACTCGCTAGCTAGTCAGCAATACAGTCACTTAACTCAAGTGTTACAACAGCGGATTCACAAACCTGTAACACTTGTTTTATCATCTGACGCTGCTTCTGAATCTCTCTCCGCCTCCGGCCGGTGAGGTTTACTGTTCCGTATAAAAAACTTTGTTATGTCCATATTATTAGCCAGTATTAAGCTCGCTACGACGCCGGTGAAACATACAATAACCCGCCAGATGACTACGACGAAGAAGATGATTTATATTCCTATTCGTTAGTTTTTTGGCAGTTGGCAAACAAGCTGAGTGATGACGTTATTTTTGCCGCGCGCACCTTCGCGCTCGCGCGGACGCGTCGAGTACAGTCCGCCACCACGCACGGTAATAGAGCTTTTGTTTCATTTTTTGCCGCTACTGTCAGAAAGACTGAGAGGAAATGAAACAAAGTTGAAGTTATTTTAAACAAGTAATAAAAACTCAGTGAGTGTTTTAGCGCAATTTTCTCACGTCATGGGATCACAACACTAAGAGATAGTATGTTTTCCTGGATTTTTTTTTTTGTGCGTTCCCGAGATTGGTGCGCACAGACAGAACAGAAATCATGAGTTAACAATCGCAATTTTGTCCGGTGGAAAATTGCGCTAAAAACCTAAAAGATTCGGGGCTTTTGACAAAACATTCGGGGCTTAAGCCCAATTAGCCACCCCCCCGCTCCGCCCCTGTTTCAGAGAGTTTCCCGACGCCATTGTAGATCGCGTGCTTGTGTAAAAGACGTGCCTGTGTAAGAAGAAAAAAAAACATTTGATACAGAGGTAATAGAATGTATATAGTGTTTTTGAGGAAATAGTATTTGAAATTTCATGGTTATTCAGATTTTTTGGTCTTTCACATGGAGTTGTTCTTGAATTCACTAAATGAATGTTCTGGTCTGTGTCCAGGCCAGGTTTTTTTGTGTGTTTTATTTTCTCATTTTCCAATCTCAATACTACGGATTGCGACTGCTGATTTCTGTTGCACCTTGTGAACATCACATTGGATGGCGAGCCAACCACGACTGCTGTAGACGAAAAGGACGACACATCATAAAGAGGACAATATCCTTTCTTTCAACTGTCAAACTTGCTTTATAAAGGCAAGCCAGTCCCAGTCTAAGGAATTAAGTTTCTTAATTCTTAAGAAAAAGAAACAAATGAAAAGAACTGATCAGTACTTTACAGAACTTTGAACTACAAATGGGAAAGAGTTTCTTGTAACCTGTGAGATTGAATCTGATGTCCTTCTTGAGACAACTGTAGTTTTTTTTTGAGAGAGAAAATCCAATTTTGTCACTTTCACTTTCATCTTATTTATTTGGTTTAATTTCTTCTGACATTTAAATGACCGGTCCTTGTATACTTTTGGGGTAAAGAAGAGTGCACTCAGGGAAGTTTTCTTAATAGATCTTTATTGTACATTGTTGTATGACATTGTAATTTGTGTTTTTGTTCAATTCTACCAATTTACATCGAAAGAGCCAATTACATTCAAATTTCAAATTCAACTCGTGTCTGTCTGATACTCCTCACCACAACCCGCCACCTCCTTTGCGATCTCTAAAATCTTCTGATCAGTCTAATTCATCTATTTTCAGTGTAGCAAATTAAATTATTAATTGCTCATAATTCATTAGATAAGTGTTACATAAATTTTGGCGAGCCAGCCAGGAGGAGGCGCTGTTGCTGAGGACTAACAGCTACATTAGCTGAGTTTTGCTCTCAAGCAAGCAATATAATGGACGTTATTGAAGCTGAGGGGATTAAGATTCCAAATTCCGTAATAGTCAGTGGCTTAACTGAAACTGAAAGTGACGATGAATTATTTAATGTTCTGAAACAATACGGATCAGTTGTCAAAACTGTGCGCATCGAGGACAGGGAATCTGAGTTTTACCGAAACGTGATAATTGAGTTCGACGGTGATCAAGCGTTGCAGTCCCTAGGACCCAAATTGCCATATGCTTACCAGCTGTCAAGCGAACCAGGTGTTAAGTGCCATGTGAAAGCATTAGCCAGTGTATTTACGCAGCAACTGGGTAGTAGCATAACAAAGTCCTACCTAGAACAGTTGAAAGAAATAGCAGAGTTGAGTGGAAACAACTTTGAGACTATATTGAGTGAAATGCTGTCACAAATGAGTGCTGACCTCACTCCAGGACCCACTGAACCTGGTAGTGCTTGTGGAAACGAAAAACCACATTGGGCATCCCCTGACGGGAATTCTGACCCAATCCTTGACTCAATGAGCAAGGCAGATGACGTACAATCCCAACCTATTCCTATCAACTTGATTGAGCCAACCCTTCGCGCTTCATCCAGAATTCTTAATCCACCCGAAGTCCAAAGACTTGTTGTAGAGCACGTAGTACGAAGTGGTGAAGTGGCTGCTCAAGGGCAGGTACAACCCAGGCTGAGAGTATTTTCCGGGAAATGCCCTAGGCCTGGCAATGAAGTAGACTACGACATTTGGCGTTCTAGTGTCGAATTCATCTTGAAAGATCCTTCTTTGTCTGATCTGCATGTGTCTAGGCGGATACTAGACAGTCTTTTACCTCCTGCAACTGATGTTGTAAAGCATTTGAATCCTGACTCTTCTCCTTCTGCTTACCTCCAGCTGTTGGATTCTGCTTTTGGAGCTGTGGAAGATGGAGATGAATTGTTAGCGAAATTCATGAATACCTTGCAGGATGCAGGTGAAAGGCCGTCTACTTATCTGTATAGGCTGCAGTCAGCACTAAGTGCAACAGTCAAACGAGGTGGTGTTATCCCAGAGGAGGCAGACCGGCATCTTCTCAAGCAGTTCTGCAGAGGCTGCTGGGATAACGACCTCATCACCGAACTACGACTAGAACAAATGCGGAACAATCCTCCTTCTTTTGCACAGCTTCTGCTTTTGCTTCGCACAGAGGAGGATAAGCACACTGCGAAAGTAACTCGAATGAAGCAGCATCTGGGGTCTTCCAAGCAGAAAGCGCTTATGCACTCTCAGAAAGCGTGGGTTTCTGCTGAATTAGAGCAGGAGGAAGCTCCAAGAGTGAATCCTCTTGAAACTGAAACACGCGAGTTAAAGAAGCAGATTGTTAAGCTTCAGAGTCAGTTAGCCAATCTTGCGATCCAGTCAAAGCATCCAAAGAAAACTCCGTCACAAGAGGTCACAAGAAAAAGGCCTATACCATCTGATCGAAACAAATCAGGTGCTGCTGTGAGTGTAGCTTCTGTCAACAGAAAACCAACAGATAAACCTAGACCGTGGTACTGCTTCACGTGTGGTGAGGACGGCCACATCGCGTCATCCTGTACTTCTGAGCCAAATTCTGAGCTTGTTGCTACAAAACGTAGACTGCCAAGAGAGAAACAGTTACAGTGGGAATCGCAGAATTCCACTGCTAGCTCTAATTTAAACTAAAGTCAGCTCCTGTTATGGGACAGACGGGAGCTGAGTCTAATTCGAGTCGTCCCATTGTAAACCGTGTCTTAAAAAAATGTCAGAGTCCTAAGAGCCAGAGTGCAAGCCTTCCCAGGGGTCTGGTTGGTGCTAGATGTGTTGCTGAAGTCAGCATAGCTGGTGAAAAATGCCATTGTCTACTAGACACTGGATCACAGGTCACAACTGTGCCCAAATCTTTTTATGACCAACACCTCTCAGCATACCCAATTAACTCTCTGGATGACATACTGGAGGTAGAAGGTGCTAATGGCCTTTCTGTTCCATACGAAGGCTACATAAAGGTAAATATTACTTTTCCTGAAGACTTCCTCGGTGCGGCTGTTGAGGTGGCTACCGTTGCCTTAGTTGTTCCAGATGTGCGATCGCACACTCAGCCCTTGGTTTTAATAGGCACAAACACTCTCGACATCCTTTATGAGCAGCAGATAAATGCAAATTCTCAAATGCACCAGCCATCCTTATTTGGGTATAGGGTGGTTTTGAAAACCCTTGAGATGAGACGAAAGCAAAACACAAGTGGTGTTTTGGGTCAAGTCAGATTGAAGGGCAACGTACCTGAGATCATGTCGGCCGGCCAAACTGTTGTTGTGGAGGGTTCGGTTACAGTGCCTGGTGGGTTAGATAAATGTGTGGTAGTGGAACACCCGTCTGGCTCCTCCTTACCTGGGGGTGTGTTTGTAAAACGCTGCCTACTTACCCTTTCTAATAGTCAGCCTGTCCGGTTACCTGTGGTACTCAAAAACGAAACGGAACATGATATATCTATTCCTCAGAGATGCATAATTGCAGAGTTGCATGCAATTGAGTCTGTGCTTCCCCACCCGAGTGTTTCCTCTGTTAGTAAGCACCAGTCTGTTCAGGAGTCAAATTTTGCCCTGAACTTCGGCGACTCAACATTACCACAAGAGTGGCGGGACCGAATTTCTGCAAAGCTCAGAGAAATGCCTGATGTTTTCAGTCAGCACGATTTAGACTTTGGGCATACACAAAAAGTGAAACATCGAATTCAGTTGCATGATGAGACTCCGTTTAAGCATAGGGCACGGCCAATCCATCCACAGGATCTGGAAGCCGTCCGAAAACACTTGCGCGATCTTCTTGCAAGCAACGTTATTCGAGAGTCTGAATCACCTTTTTCATCACCTATCGTAGTGGTGCGGAAGAAGAACGGGGATGTACGGTTGTGCATAGACTATAGAAAGTTAAATCTTCAGACAATGAGAGATGCTTATGCATTACCCAATCTCGAGGAAACTTTTTCTGCTTTAACTGGTTCAAAATGGTTTTCTGTGCTCGACTTGAAGTCTGGGTATTACCAGATTGAAGTAGAAGAAGCAGACAAACCCAAAACCGCCTTTGTCTGTCCCTTGGGGTTTTGGGAATTTAACCGCATGCCCCAAGGGGTTACTAATGCCCCAAGTACTTTCCAGAGACTGATGGAAAAGTGTATGGAGGATATTAACCTAAAGGAAGTACTTGTCTTCCTGGACGATTTGATCATATTTTCTGAGACTTTAGAAGAGCACGAAAGACGGCTGTTGAAGGTTCTTTCTCGACTCAGAGAATATGGGTTAAAACTTGCCCTTGAAAAATGCAAATTCTTCCAGACTTCTGTTCGTTACTTAGGACACATCGTTTCGGAACGTGGAGTGGAGACAGATCCAGAGAAAATACAAACCTTAAAAACCTGGCCGAGTCCCACAAACCTTAGAGAGCTAAGGTCGTTTCTGGGCTTTTCGGGGTATTACCGCCGATTCATTAAGGATTACTCTAAGGTGGTGAAACCACTCACTGACCTAACCGTAGGGTACCCACCGACTAGGAAATGTGGTAAACAAAGTGAGGCTAAGGGTCCGTACCACAATCCTAAAGAGCCCTTTGGGGGTCGATGGACACCACTCTGCGAAGATGCATTCAGATCTGTCATCAACAAACTGACTACTGCACCTGTGTTGGGCTTTGCAAACCCAAAACTTTCCTACTTTCTACATACAGACGCCAGCACTAAGGGGTTGGGCGCCGCCCTATATCAGGAACAGGAAGGGCAGATGCGAGCCATTGCATTTGCAAGTAGGGGTTTGTCCCGCAGTGAGTCCCACTACCCAGCTCACAAACTCGAGTTCCTTGCCCTAAAATGGGCAGTAACTGAAAAATTTAGGGACTATCTGTATGGCAGCCAATTCACTGTCATTACAGACAGCAACCCTTTAACTTATGTACTTACCACAGCAAGACTAGATGCGACGAGCTACCGGTGGCTTGCTGCTCTTTCCACTTTTTCATTTAAATTACAGTACAGAGCAGGCAAACTAAATGCTGATGCTGATGGTCTATCGCGGCGACCTCAAGATCAGTTGGCTGAGAACCCTGCCTCTCAAAAAGAGCATGAACGTATTCAGCAATTTATGCAGTGTCATCTTGTTGAATCTGCAGATTCTTGTGATGCTACAAGTGACGTAGTTCGAGCTATCTGTGAGAAGCACCTGGTCAGGCAGTCAACAGACTCTGGGAGTGGAACCACCCTTGTTGAGTCCCTTGCGTTGTACCCTGATGCAGTACCTGATAGCTATGAAGAAGAAAGTGCATTTGAGGGGTTACCTGTTGTATCTTACGTGTCCAGGAACCTCTGTGACGAGCAAAGGGCAGACCCAGTTATTCGGGAAGTAATATCTTACTTGGAGTCTGGAGAGAAACCGTCACCAACAGTAAGGAAGGAACTCCCAGACCTTCCTTTCTTTCTAAGAGAATGGAATCGTCTTGAGTTAAAAGATGGAGTCCTTTATCGAAGACGACAGGTGGAGGATTTAGTTACTTACCAGCTCGTGCTTCCAGAAGAATTGAGGCCCTCTGTGCTGAACAGTTTGCATGACAGCATGGGTCATATGGGGGTAGAGAGGACTCTTGATTTGGTCAGGTCTCGCTTCTATTGGCCAAAGATGGCTGTGGAAGTAGAACAAAAGGTCAGGACATGTGGTCGTTGTGTGAGGAGGAAAGCATTGCCTCAAAAAGCCACACCACTGGTTAATATTAAAGCCACAAGACCCCTAGAGTTAGTCTGTATGGACTTTCTCTCATTAGAACCTGACAAAAGTAATACCAGAGACATCTTGGTGATCACCGATTTCTTTACTAAATACGCGGTGGCAGTACCTACCCCCAACCAAAAGGCAAGAACAGTGGCGAAATGCCTTTGGGAGCACTTTATTGTACACTATGGGTTCCCTGAGCGCCTTCATAGCGATCAGGGCCCAGATTTTGAATCGCGCACAATCAAAGAGCTCTGTGACATGGCTGGTGTTAAGAAAACTCGAACAACCCCTTACCATCCTAGGGGAAACCCTGTCGAACGTTTTAATAGGACCTTGCTCGGTATGCTAGGTACCCTAGAAGAAAAAGACAAGTCCCGTTGGAGAGATTTTGTCAAGCCATTAGCTCATGCGTACAATTGTACAAGGCATGAGGTCACTGGGTTTACGCCATATGAATTGATGTTTGGGCGTCAACCCAGGTTACCCGTTGACCTTGCTTTTGGATTGCCATATCATGATAGCCCACGTCAGTCTCACTCCGAGTATGTCAAGCACCTAAAAAACAATCTAAAAGAGAGCTATCTCCTTGCATCAAGTGGTATGTCAAAAAGCTCAGAAAAGAACAAAGCTAGATTTGACAAATCTGTAACTCATTGTTCTTTGGAGGTCGGTGACCGAGTGTTGGTGAGGAACGTTAGGTTACGTGGGAAGCACAAGTTGGCAGACAAGTGGGAGTCTGAGGTGTACGTTGTAGTGAAGCAGGCAGCTGGGTTTGCCGGTTTATACAGTCCGTCCGGAGAGAAAGGACAGTCCGTTGCGTACTCTTCACAGAGACCTGTTGCTTCCTTGTGGATTCTTACCATCATCTGATGTTGAAACTCCTGTGCTAGACCGATCCATCTCGAGACCTAGAACACGACAGAATCCTAATGTTGCGTCAATTGATGAAGATGCTCCTTCTGATTCGGAAGAAAGAAATTCATATTGTGTGTACGATCATTCTCCAAATGTGGAGACAGTACGTTTTTCTACGGTTCATCAAATCTATAAAGAAAGAGGAACAGTGTATGGTGATTCTGATAAGTCAGCCAAACAAACTCTTCCGAGTGGCAGAGTTTCGCAAAGAGATCAGAGTGAATACTTACCTGTTGAACTTTCCAGCGACAACTTACCTTCAGTTGATCCAGACGAGTACTTACCTGAGAATGTTCTTGAGATCCCTGCACAAAGTAACTTACCTGATGAAGGCCAAGTTGAAGCTGTAGTAGGTGATCCTGTTGATAAAGGAGTTGAAGTAACTGGTGTTGTTGAGAATTCAGATTTTCCTGCAATAGAAACAGAGCAACATTCAGAAGGTGAGATAGAAAACACAGACACTCAGCCAAGACGCTCTGGTAGACAGAGAGAGAAGCCAGAACGACTTACTTATTTTCAGCCAGGAAACCCCTTAATATATGTGGTTCAGTCTTTGTTTCAAGGCCTGAGTTCAGCTTTTGTTAAGTCTCTTGGTGGGGATGAAGATCAGAATATCCTTCCTTTAATGTCTAATGCTTTCCATGGTGCGGTAACCAGTCAACCAAGCCGAACATGCAAAGGGACTTGCATAAATTCAGGAGGGGAGAATGTAACCCTGGTTAATTGAAGTGTGCTTGAAGTGAATTATAATTTATTCACAGTCAGTAACATTATATTCTTTTAGTAAAAGTAAACAAAAAACCAAGTGAAGTATTAAAGAAGATTTAAAAATTAGTCGATTTACAATATTTAGAAGATAAGTTATTAACCAATGAGAGCTCGTTATCATCGCGCGCTCTGCGTGTGACGTGCGTGCGCAATGAAAGAGAGAAGACGAGCAGTGATAGAGAGAAGACGTGAACTGAACTCCGCGATCAAATTCATCGGAAAATAAATACATTAAAGAGTTTTTTTTCCGGGAACGTGTAAGACAGAAAACAAGTTATTTCAAACGTCGAACCGCTGAAGAAGCCGATTGATCAGTAATCACAGTTTTACTCGTTCGCAGACACCATTGCTGGTCACACGTGTCAGCAATAGGAGAAAAACGCCTGCATAAGAGCAAACCTGAACATGAAGGTAAAAGATCGATACAATTCCTTGTAAAAAATTATATTTGTTTAGTTTCATTTTAGTTTTAATATAAGTGGTTAAAAGTGTGGTTATATTGAACCGCATGGTTGTTCATTTCAGTTCACGGCCGCCATTGTTGGCCATGTGCGAGTGTGTAAGAGACACACACCTGTGTGAGAGTTAAATCGATTTCAGAGGTAATTAATTACTTTGATTTTTGTAGAAAAAATTATAATTTGTGTGTGTTACTGTTTAAATTGTTTCTAAGCGGTCATATTGAACCGCATCAATATTATTTGTTAATTTCAGAGAGTTTCCCGACGCCATTGTAGATCGCGTGCTTGTGTAAAAGACGTGCCTGTGTAAGAAGAAAAAAAAACATTTGATACAGAGGTAATAGAATGTATATAGTGTTTTTGAGGAAATAGTATTTGAAATTTCATGGTTATTCAGATTTTTTGGTCTTTCACATGGAGTTGTTCTTGAATTCACTAAATGAATGTTCTGGTCTGTGTCCAGGCCAGGTTTTTTTGTGTGTTTTATTTTCTCATTTTCCAATCTCAATACTACGGATTGCGACTGCTGATTTCTGTTGCACCTTGTGAACATCACATTGGATGGCGAGCCAACCACGACTGCTGTAGACGAAAAGGACGACACATCATAAAGAGGACAATATCCTTTCTTTCAACTGTCAAACTTGCTTTATAAAGGCAAGCCAGTCCCAGTCTAAGGAATTAAGTTTCTTAATTCTTAAGAAAAAGAAACAAATGAAAAGAACTGATCAGTACTTTACAGAACTTTGAACTACAAATGGGAAAGAGTTTCTTGTAACCTGTGAGATTGAATCTGATGTCCTTCTTGAGACAACTGTAGTTTTTTTTTGAGAGAGAAAATCCAATTTTGTCACTTTCACTTTCATCTTATTTATTTGGTTTAATTTCTTCTTTTCTTCTGACATTTAAATGACCGGTCCTTGTATACTTTTGGGGTAAAGAAGAGTGCACTCAGGGAAGTTTTCTTAATAGATCTTTATTGTACATTGTTGTATGACATTGTAATTTGTGTTTTTGTTCAATTCTACCAATTTACATCGAAAGAGCCAATTACATTCAAATTTCAAATTCAACTCGTGTCTGTCTGATACTCCTCACCACAACCCGCCACCTCCTTTGCGATCTCTAAAATCTTCTGGGCAATCTACTTCATCTACTTTTAGTGTAGCAAATTAATCTATTAATTGCTCATAATTCATTAGATAAGTGTTACATGTGGTACCATTTTTCAGAGTATTTTTAACATGCCGTAATCTTTGGTTTATTATATTTTATTCATAAATGTAGTAGTAGTAATAGTATTAAAAAATAATATATTTAGTTTTATTTCTCTGCAGCTGAAAGGGGTTTACAGGTAATCAGGCATATGTCAAGCTTTTTCCCCATTGAAGATTATAGATAAGAATAATTGTGAATGTTCAACAGGCAGGCATAAACCTGCATTCCACTGTGACACATCATCAAAAAGATACATATTGTGTTTGTGAGTCCAAGTGTAAACCTCTGGTTTTGATATTAAACTGCAATGCTTTTTGATTAATAACATGACATAAATTTGCAAGTGATTAGTGGGGCAGTTTATGCATTTTTAAGATTCATCATTTCTTAAATGCTTTGGTAGAAAAACAAGGGAAGTCTCCATAGCACCATTCAAGCTGAAAATACACTTCAAAGAAAGATCCCACAGTCCTGGGCTATTAAAACAAGTCTGCTATTCCCATCACGTCTGTAGTAAATGGTAACGGTCCCTGCATTCCTTACGGAAAAATGTATCTTTCATTGATTAGAATTGCTCTGCAAAGTCAAAATGACTTAAATAGAAGAGGAACCAAATGGTAAATGTCTTTACATTTTGAGTTATGCCAAGCATATATTTTGAATTACAGGACTGTCGTTTTGGTTCTTAGATCTTATCATCCTGAGATGCTATAAATTGTGCTTGAAAAGTGCCTGTAAAGTGGATCTGTTAATTAAGAGCAGATCTGACTCAAGCAGAGGGGAGCTTTCTGCATTTTCTTAAATACAACCTTCTCCATTTTCAGTTTTATTAGATCTGACTGAAAGTCACCCTCAAAATCTGCGGGGACTGCTCAAATTCAGTCTATGAGACTGTTGTGCTACTTTTGCACTTTATTTAACACTAAAAATGTTGCTTTGCTCTTATAGCATGTTTTCTGTGTAATCTATCCAATCCTGTCTTTCTGATTGAGGGACCTGATGTCTTCGGGTTGCATTGCATGTCTGATATGCTGGGTTCATATTTGCTTTCTTGATTAATTTAAGTCGCCTTCCTTCATTCTATTCACCAACCTGGAGACTTACCAAAATAAATATTATTTAATATGGTAATGATCATGAAATATATATTTTCTTCCATAGGTTAACTCGGTAGATGTGTCAAAGTGAGGATTTTCCTATTTGGAGAATAAGAGAAATGGAAGAGGACTTAGAAAGGTTATATCAACTTTATAATGCTATGGCTTCAGAAATTCAAGCTTGGTTTCACTGTTTTGTTTGTTTAAATGTAAAATTAGATTATAACAACACTGCTGCAAGGATTGCTTCCTCAATTCGGAGGAGATGTTTGCTGTCTTTCAGCGGTCGTGATCAATGGCGCTAACTGAGGAGAGTTGGTGCCGAGTGCCCTCTCTCAGGATCTGTGCGTGAACCGGAGCTGAATGCGGAGGTGGACAAAACCATACCAGACACGGCTGATAGATCGCATCAACAGCTCCTGATTTATGATAGACTGGGCTTGAGACGGAATGAAAGAGATGGAATGAGAGAAGGAAATAGTTGCAGAAGTAAAATACAGTTTGACTTTGGCTTGGACTGAAGTCAAAAGTGTCATGTCCTCTCAATTGTTAGAGCTATTTTATGATTTTAACTACAATCTTAAGAAAAAGTTGCATGATAGTTTAGACAAATAGTCATCAATATTTTTGCTCTGTTTTCCCAGAAGAGAAAAACTGAAATTTTTAAATGAGAATGTCTGGAAGTTATGGTAGCCCATTTCTGACACTGATTTAAAAAAAAATAATAAAAAAATGTTATAGCGACTTTTTATCTGACAATTTTCAAAGAATTGTAAGATATAAACTCACAATTGTGAGTTAAAGTCAGAATTGCAAGATATAAACTTGCAATTCTGAGAAATTAAGTCAGAATTGTAAGATATAAACTAAATAATTAAACTGTAGTATTGTAATCTCACAATTCAGATGTAAAGTCACAATTCTTATTTTTTTCTCAGAATTGTGAGAAAAAAGTCACAATAAACTTTTTTTACAAATTTGCAGTTGCGAGTTATAAAGTCCAATTTCAAGTGGGGAAAAAAAGACTATGTTCTCAGAATTGCAAGTTTATATCTCTCAGTTTTGACTTAACTTGCAATTGTGTGTTATAAAGTCAGAATTGTAAGATATTAACTAACAATTCTGGGGGGGGGAAGCACAATTCTAAGAGTTGTGAGATATAAACTTGCAATTCTCAGAAAAAGATGTCAATTGTGAGATAAAAAAAAAATTGTTTATATCTTGCAATTCTGACTTTATAACTTGCATTTGAGAGTTTATAACACACAATTTTGACCTTTTTTTTTTTTTTTTAGAACTGTAGATTCACAATTGCGAGTTATAAAGTCCGACAATGCAAGTTTATATCTCTCAATTCTGACTTAACTCGCAATTGTGTGTTATAAACAGTACTGGGGAAAGTAAAAAGTAATGCATTACAATATTGAGTTACTCCCTAAAAAAGTAACTAAATAAGTTACTTTTAATGGAAAGTAATGGGTTACGTTACTTTTTACATCTGGCCAGGGCTTGCTTGTTTGTTTTTAATATAAAAAGCTCTATTTTTGGCAGATGTAAAAGCCTTTTTACACCAAAAGCCTCGGGGTTAGAGAAAAGTAAATTCACGTCTATACAGTAGAACGCAGAAGAAAAAATGTCAACTCTTCAGCAAAAAAGAAAAGAAAAAGGAAAACAAATGTTAGATTATCTTGAGTAATTTTTGCTTATTAGTATGGATGATTTGGATCATTGAAGGTCGGCAGCAAAGACATAAAAAAAATAAAATGGTATTAAATACATAAAGGATATTTGTATTATTTAACATATTTAATTATTGCAGGTTTGTGTTCAATTTCACTGTTTTTATTCATTTTGAGGAATACTGTATCTGTTTTTTAAGTGAGCTGGTTATAAAGTCAGAAACTAACAATTCTGAGAAAAAAAGTCACAATTGCAAGATATAAACTCCAAAAAATTACCCAGTTGTGAGAGACAAACTTGCAATACTGAGAAAAAAGTCTGAATTGTTAGATATGAAAAAATTAAAATTTTGATATATTCACAATTCTGAGAAACAATGTCAGAATTGTAAGATAAAGTTCATATCTTGCAATTCTGACTTTATATCTTGCAGCTGAGTTTATAACTTTTTTTTTTAGAACTGTGAGATATAAATACACAATTGTGAGTTATAAAGTCCAGTTTTGAGGGGGAAAAAGACTCAAGTTTCAAGTTTATTTCTCTCAATTCTGACTTAACCCGCAATTGTGCGTTATAAAGTCAGAATTGTAAGATATAAACTTGCTTTTTTATATCTTTATAACGTGCAGTTGAGAGTTTAACACTTTTACAAGTACTTTTTTTTAGAACTGTGAGATATAAATTCACAATTCGAGTTATAAAGTCTTGCAAGTCTTGCAAAAAGACAATTCAAGTTATAAAGTCTTGCAAAAAGACAATGCAAGCTTATTTCTCTCAATTCTGACTTAACTCGCAATTGCGTGTTATAAAATAATGTAAGTGATCTCAAAACTGAGATATAAACTTTTAGAAATTGCTAGTAAATTTCACAATTCCAATGAAATGACAAGTAATGCAATTATGTGAAACTGTAAATTTGAAATCTTTACAATTTCACATCTAAATCATGCTTTCAAAAATTACAGCATATATAGTAGTCAACATTTGAAGTGGATCAAAACCTTTCATCCAGAGGTGGGTAGAGTACCCAAAATCTGTACTCCAGTAAAAGTACAAGTACATATGGAAATATTTACTCAAGTAAGAGTAAAAGTAACAATCTTAATAGTTACTTGAGTAAGAGTAAAAAAGTATCCGATGGAAAAAGTACTCAAGTAGCTAGTTACTAGTTACTTCTGATCTGATTGATATGAAGTGAAGACCCTGAATTTCAAACTGTTTGGAAAGCTTCCACACACCTCTCCTTGAAAACATAGGCTGAAGTAAGGGGTTTATATATATCGCAAAATTTCTGGTAGCCCTTCGGGCAGGTACTCTTCAGATTTTGGTAGCCCGAAAATTAATTTAACTGGCCCAAATGAAAAAAAGTTTTTTAATACACAAATATAAACAAATATCAGGGAAGTAATTTTATTTCATTATATTTATTTCATTTAGTGTATCTGCAGAATTTTTAAATATTAATTTAAAGCAGTTCATAACCCTTTTTAAGATCTGCAAAAGTAAAATAAACAGTAATGGGATTGGACAATGTAAAGTAGAATATTAAGCCATAAAATGGAATGATTTCAAATTCAGATACAGTTTCACACAAAAACAAAATATGTTACACTATGGCATTTCATCCTTTATAACATTAAAAGGGATGAACTGAGTATATAATTTATTATATTTATTTAAAACATAAATATTACTGTACTTGTTTATTTTTAGAAGGCACCTTAACTTTTTACATTTACAACTCTGTTTGCTGCATAAAAACATGGGTCGATAATTGCAATCATTTGACAATAAACAGCTGAAAAAATGTATTGGAAATGAAAAATTAACTCTCTGTCACGAGGGGGCGCTTTAGGAGCGCTGAAATATTACGGTTTCCATAGTAACAGCTGTATACAAAGCATCATTAACGCAGTTTCATCAGGAATGAAATGAAAATTCCAACGACACGTTTCTGAGGACAGTAACGGAGGAACGCCATCAAATGTAGCGAAGTAAAAGTATTTTTTTTTCACTATACATGTACTTGAGTAAGAGTAAAAGTACCTATCTTTAAATATACTCTAAAAGTAATAGTTACCCCAAAAATTTACTCAAGTAAATGTAACGAAGTAAATGTAATTCGTTACTACCCACCTCTGCTTTCATCAAAGTTGTCTTAAAACCTAAACAATACCCATTCTTGTCTTGGGACATTCTTTGATAAATAGAAAGTTCAAAAGAACAGCATTTACGTGAAATCAAAACCTTTTGTAACAATGTCTTTCACTTTGTATCAATTTAACACAACCTTGCTGAATAAAAGTATTAGTTTCTTACCTCAAATCAAAAATTAACATTTTTAGCCCTGTTAGCATATAAGGCAGAGGGTTTCCTAGCTCTTTACGCAACCCAAAGGCATGTGTTGCTCCTGCTTAATGTCTTTTCTGTCCCCTGTCTATTATTATAACTTTCCATTTCTGCTGGTTAAAATCAAGGGAGAAGCATTGAGACCGAATAGCTGAATCAGATACAGGTTGGAGTCACAGCGTTCAGTAAAACAGCCTCTGTTTTTCCACTCAATTGCTGAGTCACTGCAGATCTGTATTAGCACTGAGTCACAGGCCTGCGGCTTTAACTCATAATTACATCTCTTCCCGAGGGCTCGCACATCTCCTGGGCTGTCTAGAGGTGATACACCCAAAAACAAGCATGGGAAGAAGTAGGATGCTGTGGTTTTGGCTTTGGAGTCACTCTTGGCAAAATCATATAAATGTAATTTTGTTAAAAAATGTATAAAAGGATTAGTGCAATTCAGATTTCTGTTGCTGCTTTGTGGAATTAAATAACTGAGCTGTTGTTTTGGATGCGGAGATGTTGAGTTACAAATGAAGATGATTAATGGATATGCTGAAACAGGATACTGTCAACGTCTTTGTGTTGTAATGTGGCGGTTCATAAACAATTCCCTCCACAGCTCTGACAGATTTTTTCCATTCAAGTGAATAAATTGCAGCATTTAGAGATGAGGAGAAGGATGGAGTATCTAATGAGCCAAACAAAGTGTGACAGCAACACTATCCCACCTGGTTTTGATTTAATTTACTAAATGATCCAGCATTTAAAACATTTCCTGAATGTGTACGAGCTGAACAGTTAAGACTCTGAAAATCTTACGTCCATCTTGAATCAGATATCAGTCCTAATATGGTGTGAGAGAACAAGATGAATCGCAATTAAAAGAGGCTCTATATCGGTACATATTAGAGTTCTCGTCACCTCGTCTTTTGTGTGGTCTGAGTTTACGTCAACAGCAGGAAACAGCCTCCATCCATAACCTCTGCAAAGATCTGCTTCCATTATCAGAGCCTCCTGTTGCCCCCTTTTTCCAGCACTGCCCTTGACAAGACCATGTTTACTTTAGTGTGCAAAAATCTGTTAGGAATAAGATATTTCATTTTTCCCCTCTCTCTCTTTGTTTTCTATGGCATTGCCACTAAGAATGGAGATAAAGCTAAGTTTTTCCTCTTCAACTGGAAATGTGACGAATCTTCTACATGTTTGAAATGTCACCATAAAAATGTGTATTTGGTTCACATTTTGCCCATTTAAAGGCATAGTCCACCCAAAATGAAAATTTACTAAACTTTTATCCCCCTCAGGGCACCCAAGATGTAGATGAGTTTGTATCTTCATGGGCTTCACTTGGTCACCAATGAATCCTCTGTGGTGAATGGGTGCCGTCAATAATCCACAAGTAATTCACATGACTCCAGTCCATCAGTTAGCAACTTGTGAAGCAAAAAGCTGCAGGTAAACTTTATTTTTATTATTATTATTATTATTATTATTGGGAACAGGTTTTTTTTAATACAATTCAGTATTCCTCTTGTCATTCCCATTTAAATTTCAATACAACATCTGGTGCAACGTGGCTGTTCCAAACCAAGCCCAATCTTGCATCATTTAAGGCTGTCACTAATGATTATTTTGGTAATCGAATAATCAGTCTGATAATCATAATACATTTTTTGAGGAAATAAAAACAGACCTAAGCAAACAATAACCTTTAAAATGACTTGAAATACATGTATAATGTCAACGAGGCAATAATAATTGGTTCAAATAAAGTATCAAAAGCAAATAATCATTTGGTTTTATCGAACAAAACTGTGAAAATAGATCATGTGTTATGAACAGTAGAACTAACGTACACTTTACAGCGTGAACTAATCCTTGTTTAATATTGACTAAACATTTAATTCAAATGTCCACTTTATCTTTAACATTGTGATTTTAAAATAAAAGCTCAAACCCTAGAGTTTACACGTTTTGATGTCCACATATATACATGTGGCTGTAGCATTTCTGTCGTAAAGAAATGGCCAAATTCTTTACGACAGAAATGCTACAACCACTGTAATTTTTTTTAAATATGTGGACATTAAAACGTGTAAATTCTAGGGTTTGAGCTTTTATTTTAAAATCACAATGAACAGTTAGCATATTGAGAAAGATAATGCTGTATTCTCCTGTGTTTGCATAGGTTTCCTTTACATCTTCTCTATATGATTTAGCAGCATCCACATGGTTTTTCTGTGGCATAAATTAGCAGAACAACAAATTCAACAGTACATTAACCATGCAATCCATGCTGTTGTTTGCATCCGAGTATCGCCAATATGGACGCACACTGAGCAATATACATATATATATATATATATATATATATATATATATATATATATATATATATGCACACACAATTTTTATAATCAAGCTCTCGAATTAAATCGAGGAATCCTGACAACGCTAGATGTATTTCTTCTTCGTCTTTTTTTCCCTCATCATTTTCTTATTTTATTTCAGCAGGTTTGTCAGAAAATACATGACATTGCACTATTGTGGTGAATAAAGAAAAGATGTACTTATACTAAATATTAAGTTTTTGACTTGACCTTGTCAGACAAGAGGGGGGTTTAACTCCGCGTTTCGGTTTCCTCTCACTTCTGGCAAGATGCTGAGATTGTCAAAAATATGTTTATGGCAATGTCACACTACTGAAGAGGGAAATTTTGTGTTTGAGAAAAACATAGAACTTGAGTGTTACTTCGAACTGTTGAATACGGCAAAAGAGGTGTGTTAAAAACTATTTTACTTGCTCAGGAGACTTAAACTCAACAATGAGACAAATAAGGTGAAAGCAAAGACTTAACAGCCACTAAAGGTGAGTGTTTGACATGTGTGTTGAAATATTCACTCACAGCTGTAAGTGTCAAAAAGTAAAACCCAGAGTTAAAAATTCATAAATAATATAATATATTTATTAGTAGCTTTAAAACACCTCACAAGTAATTGCATGAAATTTTCAATTCTGAGTAAGACCTAGTAAAATGTAATTACGATCTGTCTGTCAGTTTTTCTATGTGTCAGAGATCAGAGTCTAAACTCCCCCTCTGAGCGTTTGGACATTGAGCCAGAGCTGTTTGGACGTAGCCAGAGGTTTTATCTTAATGCTCACATACACACTGACACAAAGCTTTGAGTGAATTCCAGTGCACTGCATTTTAAAGCTCCCCTTCAAACTCTCAAAACGAACAGCAGATAAATCCAACTGAGTAATTTTTTGTGAGAACGCTCAAGCGTAAAAGTGCGCCTCAGCATCCATCTCAAACGTGTGGTTTACTGTAAATGTCCCAGATTTGATTCTCTCCATGCATTATTTTCTGTTTTATGACACTGTACAGAGGATGACGTTGAATCTTAACCGCTTTTCCAATAAAATCGTCATTACATTGCAATGTTTGGTGCAGATTTTAGGCTGTCGCTAGTGTCCTGCATCTTAGACTGATGACCAGATATTAATTGAGACTAATAATTAGTAACTGTGATGAAAATGACTTATTTTAAATTGTAATAATTCTTCACAATGTTATTGCTTTTTACTGTATTATTCAGTCTCGGTATTATAACGTATATATGTGACCCTGGACCACAAAACTAGTCTTAAGTAGCACAGGTACACTACCGGTCAAAAGTTTGGGGTCAGTAAGAATTGTAATGTTTTTAAAGAAAGTCTCATATGCTCATCAGTGCTGCATTTATTTAATCAAAAATATAGAAAAAAATTGTTATATTGCGAAATGTTATTACAATATAAAATAATGGTTTCTATTGTAATATACTTTAAAATTTAATTTATTCCTGTGATGCAAAGCTGAATTTTCATCAGCCATTACTTCAGTCTTAAGTGTCACATGATCCTTCAGAAATCATTCTAATATGCTAATTTATTATTAGAATGATCTATATTGGATTATATATTGCAACGGTTGCCCTGCAAAGTATTTATTTAGAAACTGCGATATTTTTCAGGATTCTTTGATGAATAAAAAGCTCAAAAGAACAGCATTTATTCAAAATATAAATATTTTCTAACAATGTAAGTATTTGCTATCACTTTTGATCAATTTAGCACACCCTTGGTGAATAAAAGTATTAATTTCTTTCAAAAAAAAAGAAAAAGAAGAAGAAAATTTACTGACCCCAAGCTTTTGACTGGTAGTGTATATTTGTAGAAATAGCCAAAAATACATTGTATCGGTTAAAATGATCACATTTTCTTTTATGCCAAAAATCATTAGGATATTAAGTAAAGATCATGTTCCATGAAGATATTTTGTAAATTTTCTACCGTAAATATATCAATATTTAGATTTTTTTTTTTTTTGTACTCTCAGATTCCAAATTTTCAAATAGTTGTATCTCGGCCCAATATTGTCCTAACAAATCATACATCAATGGAAAGCTTTTTTTTTTTTTAAATGGACCCTTATGATTGATTTTGTGGTCCAGGGTCACATAAATTTAACCTAAAATATTAAAAATTTTATTCATCAGCTATCATGCACATGCTTAGATGCAGGCACCAAAATCTGTCTGAGCTCCAGAATCTGCATTGTGGAGCTCTGAAGTCGGCCCATACTTCAAATGGAAAGTATTCTAGATTATAGTACCATCTGCTTTCACTTTAGAGTCCGATTCCACACCTAAATAAAGATCCCTCTTGAACACTTTTATTGCTCTCCAACCCCCTCTTGTTACGTTTTTCTTTTCTCTCTTTCATTTTCCTCCTTTACCTCTGGCTATATTGCGGCAGGCAGACTGTGATGTGAGAGCTCACCACTCTCTCCCACCGACATGAGTAAAACCTGCCCTGTGTCACATCTTATCACTCCTGTGAAACATCAGGTTTGTTTTTTATTGGTGTGTGAATGCTTTGGATAGATTCGCTTTTCCTGTTACTCATTTGACTCGTTTGTGTTCCAGTGTTTTATCTACATGATGGGTCCCAATTTAACAGCTTATATAAAAAAATCGGGTCCTGAGGGGGGAATAGGAGCAAAGGATACCAGTGGAAATCTCAAAGGTAGTTGATTGGCTCAATGTGTTCGAAACTAAAAGAAAAACACCTTAGAAATCTTTATGAATCTTTTGAATTAGTGCGTGAGAGTAGTTGGAAAAGGCAGATCCGGACTAAAACATTGCTCACATGACGTTTAATAGCGCACACAAAATGTCAGGCTACCTCTCCAACATTTACTCGCTTCATAGAGAATAATAACCTTTCAGCAGATTATTTGTAAAAATGTTCATTCACATCAAGCCATCTTGTCATCTCTCAGGGCTGTGTGCTCTGTCCAGACTGCTGGCCTGTGCTTTGGTATCTAGTGCTTCCATATGTTCCGTTTACAGTGCTTTATTTCCATTATTATAAGACTGATTTGACTGTATTTGCCGCCCTTGGCCCGAAAACCACAGTGAGAGGGGAAGATGTAACATCTGGTTTAAATACATTACCAAACTAACCTAAATGTTATCTAGTTTTTTGCTATCTGTAATTACGATAACTCAGGATAGCTGTAGTAGTTGAAAATAAAGTATTTTCAGTTTTAATAATTGCAGATGAATAAAATCAATTGAAATCAACTGATACACTTGACACAAAATACTTGTTAGTTTAGATCACTGATTAGTAAATTGGATGTATTAAGAATCCTTAAACAGATATTGCAAAGTATTAAAAGATCACCTCCAGAATAAAAAGTGTCTGATAATTTACTCACCCCCATGTGATCCAAGATGTTCATGTCTTTCTGTCTTCAGTAACAAAGAAATTAAGGTTTTTGAGGAAAACATTTCAAGATTTTTCTCTATATAGTGGACTTCAATGGTGGCCAATGGTATGAAGGTCTAAATTGCAGTTTAAATGAAAAGTTGACTTAACTTAAAATTTCAAGGCAAATCGCTGCACAGCTTTTTTGGGTTTACTCAACTTTGGACCAAGTTATACTGTACATTCCAGGATTTTCCTCCATATGGTGGACTTCAATGGTGGCCAATGGGTTGAAGGTCCAAATTGCAGTGTCAATGCAGCTTCAAAGGGCTCTACATGATCCCAACAGAGAAATAAAGGGCCTATCTAGTGAAACAATCTGCCATTTTCTTAAAAAAAAAAAAAAAAAAAAAAAAAAAATTGTATATACTTTTTAACCACAAATGTTAAAACGCTCAAACACTGTGCTGGTACTTCCAGCTTAATCATTTTTTTTGGGCTGTTCTATAGTTCATGAACCCCAGTTGCTTCTCAAAAAGAAAATCAAACCACTATGTTAAATATTCAAATCTGTTGTAAGAATAACGTGTAACATGTAATATGAAACACGTTTGCAACTGTTTGGAAGCGAATTCTAAAGGGGTGAAGAGTCCAACTACAGCAAAAACCGACCTCTATGATGGTAGCATCATTTATTGACCAACAAAACATCAACATCTGAACCTCTGTTCATTCTCAATAAGATCTTCTGCAGATGTCTGACAGAAATATGGTCAGACTGGTTAGTAATGAGTAAAGCTGGTGCTGCTGTTTGTGGAGTTGTTTAATCCTTCTCTGCTGAGATCTTGAGAGATTTAATGTCTTTTTTTATTTCAGTTGATTTTATCTACGGCTGTGGCTTAAGTTAGTTCTTGTGTTTCTTTTTTCTTCGGTAATTCAGCTTGTTAACAGCAGGTGTTCATCACTAATGCTCAATCAGCACTTAATTGATTACTTAATTACCTCATTAACTTTAACTCTGCTTCAGTGTTACTTTACCACTATCTGGAGTGGGACTAAATGTACTCTGAGCAGTGTTGATTTAACACTGGGGAATTTACGGTGTACTTTTGAGGTAATTGAGAAGGTGTTTATGGTCCGTAAAACTCACTGAAATAAGTTCAGACCATAATTTATTGAGAGACATTGAAAAAGCATTGAAAAAAGTATTTTTAACTAAGAAAAATGTGTTGGCTGAACAAAAAAGGAGACGTGACTTTACTCAGTGACTTCTTCAAAAACCCTTTTTGTCTAAATGGTTCCATAAAGAACCTTTAACATCTGAAGAACCTTTCTGTTTCACAAAAGGTTCTTTGTGGCAAAAGAAGGTTCTTCAGATTATAAAAAAGGAATCAAGAGATGGTTCTTTAAAGAACCTTTGACTGAATGGTTCTTTGTGGAACCAAAAATGGTTCTTCTATGGCATCGCTGTGAAGAACCTTTTAAAGCACCTTTATTTTTAAGAGTGTACATTATTTTGATGCCTTGCAAGCGCTGATATTTCCTTAGTAATTGTTAATTTACAGTATTTAAGGTGAGTTTTTGATGTGTGATTGTACCACAGGAACCCGTGCCCTGGTCCACCTCTGGATCCCAATGCAACCCTATTTATGGCACTCCTGGGACACGCCGTTGAGAGATGATATGGCCTGAACATGAATAAAGGATGAGCTGAAAACCTTCATTTTTCCAAGGTGATGCTTTACCTCATCATGGCACCAATGCTTCTCTTTAGAAGCGGGTGATTTATTTAACCAACAACATATTTATTTGTCTGTTTGGACCTTTTGCGAAATTGATTTCCCCAAGAAGAGTGCTGGATTTGACCTGTCTAGTGGTTCCAGACAAACCTCCTCCACATTATCACAGATCAGGTTGCTGGAGAGATCAGACCAGGCATTATGCTCGGGAAGTCACAAGAGACTTTATCCAGAGCCCTGCCAACCTGATCAGCCCGCAAATATGATAAACCTTGACAGGAGGAAGAAATGACTCTGTGTTGGGATGAATAGGGAGTTCAACACGTAGCCTAAATCCATTCATTCATCTGAAGTCTCCAAGAGGTTTATAGGGTGGGGTGATGGGGTTTATTACTGAGCTGTACTGGATTATGCTCAGGAAAAAAAATGATCTGAACGTAAAGGTTAAAATAAAGGGTTGCTGGGAAAGGTAAAGACAAAAAATGGGTGCTGAGTTTTAAAGTCACGCAATCTGCGATAAAAGACTTCGCCTAGATTATTTTGAACTGTGTAATTTCATCCAAGTGCAAGTCACGCACCTTGGCAGTTTCATTCCCTAATAGTCATCGAAGCAAAAAGCATGATTCAGCTCCAGAGAAATAAAGTCCATCTGTTTGGTCACAAGACATCAGAGATGTAGTGTGAATCACTGGCATGTTGCATGCTTTGATTTCATTTTCTCATGCCACTGCGTGCCAAACAGCCTCTTGTTTTTCAGCTGACACACAGGAAAGGGTTACTGACTTCCCAAAAGTGATGCGATTCTAGTCTGGCAGAGTACAGTGTACGGCAAAAAATAGCTTTGTACAAACACAACAATGACTTTTGTTCAAAACAAAGTCCAGAGTAGAGTAATGCCCTCAATCAGTATAGTGGGAGAAGATTTCTGGTTGAGCACGTCTGTGATGTGTTACAGTAAAACCACCATTTTGAGCTCCAAAATAATAAAAACATTGGGAAAAAATTTAGAAGAGCACTGGTAACACTGTGATGAAATATAAAAATCAGGATTAAATGATGATTACGTGAGTACATTTTTAAATGAGCTGTTTTGCATGGCAAAAAAAAAAAAATACTTTTTAAAAATTATTAATTGAAACGTATATTTGGAAATTGTTTTTTTAAGGTACATTTTCACAAAAGAAATATAATTAAACTTTTTGAGTCTATTCATTGTCAAAGATGGACAGAACAGATGAAGCAATATGGTTAGAAGATGACACAAACTGGACATCCATATGAGCACGACTATGAAACCTACCAGACATCTGAGATATTAAACAGATATTTAAAAGAAACTGAAGTGGGTTTGCAAAAATATTATGGACTGTAAATAAGAAGAAAGTATCCCAAGTAATCCTAAACTTTTGTGAATGACCACTGATGGCTCAGAGTCTCCAAAAACAAATATTAATTATTGCATTATTATTTATTTAGCTTCATATTGTCCCATATAGACTCTTTTGTAGGGCTCTATGAAATTATTTTTTTCCCACATATATACAGTCAAGCCTGAAATTATTCATACCCCTGGCAAATTCTGACTTAAAGTTACTTTTTTATTCAACCAGTAAGTTTTTTTTTAATTTTATTAGAAATGACACAGACATCTCCCAGAAGATAATAAGACGATGTACAAGAGGCATCATTGTGGAAAATTATTACTCATCTTTTATTTACATTTGAACAAAAAGTGGCATGTCCAAAATTATTCATACCCTTCTCAATAATCAATAGAAAAGCGTTTATTGGCTATTACAGCAATCAAACTCTTCTTATAATTGTTGACCAGCTTTTTGCATGTCTCCACTGGTATTTTTGCCAATTCAACTTTAGCAATGAGCTCCAACTCTTCAGGTTGAAGGGTTTCCTTGCCATCACCCTGACAAATTCTCAATTGGATTTAAGTCAGGACACTGACTGGGCCACTGTAAAACGGAAATGTTTTTGTCTGCTAACCATTTCTTCATCACTTTTGCTGTGTGTTTTGAGTCGTTGTCATGCTGAAATGTCCACTGGTGCCCAAGGCCAAGTTTCTCTGCAGACTGCCTGATGTTGTTGTTGAAAATGTTGATGTATTGCTCCTTTTTCATGGTGCCATTTACTGTGATTAGGTTCCCTGGTCCACCGGCTAAAAAAACACCCCTAAAACATTAGGTTCCCACCACCATGTTTGAAAGGTGGGATGGTGTTCTTAGGGTTGAAGGCTGCTCCTTTTTTACGCCAAATAAAGGCTACATCATTGTGGCCAAACAGTTCAATTTTTGTTTCATCTGACCATAAAACAGAAGACCAGAAGTCTTCTTCTTTGTCCAGATGAGCATTTGCAAAGGCCAAGCAGGCTTTTGTGTGCCTTATCTGGAGAAGTGGTGTCCTCCTTGGTTTGCGTCCGTGGATCCCAGCGGTGTGCAGTGTCCGTTGGACTGTCTGCCTTGAGATGTTGCCACCAGCAGAGCCCTACTTTTGTCATCTAAGAACGTAAATAATTTGGGTTGACATAAAGGTCTATTCCTGTTCCTGTAAGTGTTCAAATCACATTTTAAACTGACAGTTTTTTAAATGTACTGTCATTTATAAATGCATTAATACTGACTGTAATACTCAGTAGTCTGTTTATCCCAGTCTCTCCTCTTAGCCTGTATATATCCCTACTTTGAGAAGGTATTATTAGCTGGCAGGAGAGGAGAGAAAGTGATGGAATGCAAAAAGAACATGGATGCAGGTTCTGGGAGACAAGCATAAACCAAACACACTCAGTACCCATATAAGGGCATCACCATTGTGATTATAGCTTTGCTGACACATTCGCTCAAGATATGAGCTGAGCTGGGTTTTCTCAGGATGGATTCCTCATGTGGAGCACTGCATAATGAGAGACTGTGTCTTGACGGTTTATGAAAACTGAACGCTAGAACGTTCTGGTGGTTTATTGTTTGGGATTGGTCACAGCTCGCACATTAGAGCTATTTCTGCATGTGCTCGACATGTGTGTGGAGACTCACAGCACTCTCTCTCATTGAGTGATGTTAACTTCATATCTGAATAGCTCTTAAAAAAGGGAATTGTGAAAAGTTACAAATCTGGCAACATGAAGTGTTGAAATGTCATTCCAGTGTAATGATTATCTCAAGTAACACTACTCTCTTTAGTCTGTTTATTGTTCATTATTCATTGTTCAGCTATTTTAATAATTCAAATTTTATATTATATATTAAATTTCTCACCATTCGATTGGGCTTTATATGACTATTTGCATGAAGATTTATATTTGACCCCAAAGGAAAGAATCTTGCAAAGCAAAGATATTATGTGCAATAATTTTATATAGACACACGCAGACATCTTTGAACCATTTAAAATTCATGAGCATGCCAATGCAAATCTCCATGATGATAATGACAGTCAATATCATTAAGCAAAATGATGAGCTCTTAACATCACCACACAACAAATAACAACAGCAACATTCATTAAACATTAAAACACAGAGACTATAACACTAAATGCATAATTTATTCATGCTGCAATGCATCGTGGGAGCTTTCAAGTCGTTTTTATGTTTAGTATGAACATTTGTGGTCAGACAACTTACTTAGGCTAGTTGGCCAATACATTTGGGGGACTATTGTTGGTCTAACCAGTGTTATTTTAAGATACTATTATATATTTTTTAATTCGACTTAATTATTAGTATATATTGCTTTTAATTGAAGTTTTAATCAATTTGTTTTTGTCAAGTTTTTTAAATGTAGTTTTTATCATTATTTTTATTTCTGTAGTAGTTTTAGTTATTTTCATAAATTAGGTTAACCTATTTTATTTCCAGCATATTTTTAATTTTAGCATATTAATGCTAACTGAAAGCCTAACTGTACACACAGATATTTATATACATATATATACACAGTCAAGCCCGAAATTGTTCATACCCCTGGCAAATTCGGACTTAGTTACTTTTATTCAACCAGCAAGTTTTTTTATTTTTATTAGATATGACACAGACGTCTCCCAGAAGATAATAAGACAATGTACAAGAGGCATCATTGTGGAAAAAATGATTACTCATCTTTTATTTACATTTGAACAAAAAATGGCATGTTCAAAATTATTCATACCCTTCTCAATAATCAATAGAAAAGCCTTTATTGCTATTACAGAAATCAAACGCTTCCTATAATTATAGTGTGAATTTCTTCACCACTTTTGCTGTGTGTTTTGGGTTGTTTTCGTGCTGAAATGTTCACTGGTGCCCAAGTCCAAGTTTCTCTGCAGACTGTATGATGTTGTTGTTGTTGAGAATTTTGATGTATTGCTCCTTTTTCATGGAGCCGTTTACTGTGATTAGGTTCCCTGGTCCACCGGCTGAAAAACACCCCCAAAACATTAGGTTCCCACCACCATGTTTGACAGTGGGGATGGTGTTCTTAGGGTTGAAGGCTTCTCCTTTTTTTACGCCAAATGAAGGCTACATCATTGTGGCCAAACAATTAAATTTTTGTTTCATCTGACCATAAAACAGAAGACCAGAAGTCGTCGCCTTTGTCCAGATGAGCAATGTAAAGGCCAAGCAGGCTTTTGTGTGCCTTATCTGGAGAAGTGGTGTCCTCCTTGGTCTGCGTCCGTGGAACCCAGCGGTGTGCAGTGTCTGTTGGACTGTCTGCCTTGAGATGTTGCCACCAGCAGAGCCCAGATTCATCAGGATGGCCTTGGTGGTGATCCTTGGATTCATTTTTTACTTCTCTCATTATCCTGGCCAGGACAGGTGTCACTTTTGGCTTCTGACCACGTCCTCTGAGATTTTTCACTATGCGGAATGTCTTGTAATTTTTAATAATACTTTGCACTGTAGCCACTGGAACTTCAAAACATTTAGATATGGTCTTATAGCCCTTTCCTGACTTGTGAGCAGCCACAATGTGCAGCCACAGGTCCTCAGTGAGCTCCTTTGTCTTGGCCATGACTGTCCACAAACCAACAGCAGAGAGCTTCTGTTTTTCACCTGTTGAGTTGATTAAAACAGCTGTTTCCAATGAATCAGGGTACTTAGGATGCTTTAGAACAGCTTGGACTATTTGGAATGGTATAGAACTTTGGATTTTCCTATAGACTGTGACAGTTTGCAAAGGGTATGAATAATTTTGGACATGCCACTTTTTGTTCAAATGTAAATAAAAAGAGAAATGAGAAATATTTTTTCCCATTTTTTCCTCTTGTACATCACCTTTTTCTTTTTTGGGAGAAGCCTGTGTCATTTCCGGTCCCCAAAAAAATGCTGGTTGCATAAAAGTAACTAGGTCAGAAGATTTGCTGCGCTCTTTCAGACAAAAACGGTACTAGTCTAATGGTGCATAAACATAGATAAATATACAAATAAAATAAAAATATATTTACATACCATTTGGCTTTTAATCTCAAACCACAGTTTCTTTGGTGCTCTAGACAAATAACTTTATTATTCACTTAATGAGAAATAATAAAATAATGACAGTCTGATTGAACATGTCTGAGGATGTTTAGAAGCATTTCCAAAGTCTTGTAAAGAAAAAAAAAAAAAAAAAAAAAAAACAGAAGGCCTATTATAAATTATCTCTCTATAAACTAGTGGCCTATAAAACTAAACTTAGTGGCTGGTTTCACCAGACCTACTCTTTTTGTCATTGTCCATAAAGCAAGTGCAGGTGGGTTTAGGCGATGGGCAGTCTGGAAGAGAAGTGTACGCTAAATCTACTTGATTTATATACTCCGTGTTTAGCCGAATAGCTGTGGGTGCAAATAATCAAAGAAGCGAGCCGTTACTCACTTACAGGTGTTCACACATTATAAGAGACTGACCTCAAGCTGTGCCTCCCTTCAATTCCCAAACCACTGAGGCCCCCAGTACCTACAGGACCCCCTCTCGGGTCAAAGGTCACCCGTTGCATTTATTTATCAGTACATCTTTCAGAAAGCAGTTCTGGATCAGATGACATCGGAGAGGAGTGTTCTGGAAAAGTTATTTGTTTTTGCGCGACTACTCACTTTATTTAGAAAGAGAGGTTTGTCATTTTAAGAGTGGCTAAGGGAATGTTTGCTCACCCTCTTAATGACTTTGTTGAGGATAACCATTCATCTTTCTCTCTGCGCATTATAGGACTGAACCCCAGGAGGTGACCGCTTGGCAGATACACACGGTTTACACAGAGCAATGCTGGGGACGATGCTGCGGTAAACAACATCACAAGGACTGCATGCTTTTAGTTTTGGAATGATAAATATTAGCATATTTTAAATATTAGTACACAAACACTCAGATCTAGATTATGGCTACAGGCCTGCACATAAGCTTTTTATACTGGATGAATTGCATTGTTCCCTTCCGGGAACTCGAGCCGCGTCTAGAAACGCTATGGGGAACGCCATTGGCGGGCCGCACTCTGAATCATGTCTTGCAACCAATGAACGACGGGGGTGACGTCACAGGCGCGGTGACGTCACCGACCAGGAAGTATAAAGCACGTGCGTTTGACGCCCGCGGCAGCTCTAGCATGAAGCGAGCGCCGCAGGGGGCGGGAATTATGGTCCGAGACGCGGCGTCTCGTTCCCTCAGGGAACTAAGGTTACAATAGTAACCCGAGACGTTTTATTTGAAATGAAACAAAATCATGCTATAAAGGTTGAACTGAAAGGAGTCATTATGACAAATTCTGACAGTTTTCTGTGAATACAGTAGAAGTGACATCACTTAAACTCTTAGGAACAACGTTTTATTTATTTTTTGCATCTATGGTTCCATTAAGATCCTTTACAGGAATAGTTCACCCAAAAATTTAAATTACCCTATGATTTGCTCACTCTCAAGCCATCCTAGGTGTATATGACTTTCTTCTTTCAGGCGAAAACAATCAGAGTTATATAAAAAATGTCCTGGCTCTTCAAAGTTTTATAATGGCAGTGAATGGCTGTTGAGATTTTAAAGTTCAATAAAGTGCATCCACCCATCATAAAAAGTGGCCTCCCCAAATAAAGGCCTTCGGAAGTGAATCAACGTGTTTGTGTAATAAAGATAACCATGTTTAAAGCTTCAATTGTAATCTCTAGCTTCATTAACTGTCATACGCATAGGGCTGGGTATCGAGTTCAATACTTTTTAGGCACTAAATGAATTGCCTCGATTCCACCAAGTATCAAAAAACGCCTTGTCATTCGGTACCAAATTTGATACCTAAGGGGTTAAAGATAAAAAAACTAGGTGTGTTTAACTTGACACAGCATTGCACAGATTGATCGGTATGACATATACAGCAAGAGCAGGGCTCTAGACGTAGTGAGTATAAACCAGGCAATACACTCGATGTGTTTGTACTGAAAATGCCTGTCTTCATGTGATCAGTGAAATCTGACTCTGCAACAATGGCTACATTCACACTGTGAGTTTTTGGGACTGACAACTGCATTTACTTACAGGTGTGAGTCTGGAAATGACCCGTTCACACAGCAGTTTACAGTAGCATCTTGAATACCAACGTAATAAATCAGTGCAAATAGTTTTAATAAAGTTTAAATAGTTCAGTTTCCACATCTTTTAGGCTGATGATACACAAGGCAACTTGGTGATGGTCCTCACTGCAGAACACAAGATTCAGGGGGCGAGGTTGGATCCAGGTCCAATTCCTCCCACCTTACATATACCTAAACCTACCAGTCTTCACCCCCTGATCCCTGAACCCACCCTACTCCACCCCTAAACCTACCCATCTTCACCCCCTAGATGTCGATCCAACCCTGCCCCCTGGATCTTGTGTTCTGCAGTGAGGGGCTACTGCAAATTTGGGCAGTGTTGCCATCAACGGGTAACCGGGTGAGATACAGGGCCCACGACTGATCTAAAGTATACAGATAGAAATTTGTTACCCATTCTCAATGGGAAAGTACCCAAGCAACATTGAGCAAAGTTGCCAAGCAAAATCTCTCAAAAAAAATAAAAATATATATAAAAGGCTTCAAATTACATATTTCAGCAAAATGGCCAAAACACACATTAGATTGCAGTTGAAAGTTATTACAAACACTCGATGATGGTTTTTTGTTGTGTAGTGTGGCCGAAGATCGCAGTGGAAATGCCATTTTAAAACGAAAGTGCACTGGTGTAAACATAGCCTTAACATCTATAGAAGTGTGAGCCACATCTCTGGGCATTGGTGTAAACTAGTAGGTGTGTTTGACTTAATGTCCACCGTGTGTTGTGTGTTTTCATGTGTGGTTTCAGTAAGTTACAGTAATGGAGAATTGAGCGGTGTGCCAGCTGAAAGTTTTATGTCCAGTCTCCACCGGAACCGCTCCTGTCAGTTTTGTGTTCTGCACGCAACTCAAATGCTCCGCTCTCCATTCAAATATAAAAACTGCTGTTGGTTAATAAAGGTTTAATAGATGTACTCGTGGCTCAATTGGACTTTTGTCATGTCAGAAAATAAGACTTTCAGTTTTTTGGACGTTGCCATCTTTGATATTACTTTGGTCACTGTTGCTATGGTTGCTGGTACAGAATACGGGCTTGACTCCCACTGCATGTTCAGAAAATAGGCAGAATCTCATGAAAATCACATACAAATTATATACTGTCGTGTGAAAACGCACTATTGTAAACGTAGCCTTAAACTGATGATACACGGGGCAACTTTTTGAGAGATTTTGCTGGCCAACTTTTTTTTGAGCAATGTTGCTTGGGCACTTTCCCATTGAGAATGGGTAACAAATTTCTATCTGTATATTTTAGATTGGTCATGGGCCCTGTGTCTCACCTGGTTGCTCATTGATGGCAGCACTGCCCAAAGTTACAGTCGCCCCTCACTTCAAAACACAAAATCCAAGGGGCGGGGTTGGATCCACATCTAGGGGGTGGAGATGGGTAGATTTAAGGGTGGAGACAGGTAGGCAGGGGCGCCGCTAAGGGGGGGAAGTTAGGACAATTCTAAGGGCCCACACCATTTAGGGGCCCCCAGAGATCTGCTTTTGTGTGGTGGGGAGGCCCAACCTCATATTTTGTCATAGGGCCCAAAATTGCGAACGGCGCCCCTGCAGGTAGGTGTGGGTATATGTAAGGTGGGAGAAGTTGGAGCTGGATCCAACCTCGCCCCCTAGATCTTGTGCTCTGCAGTGAGGACCATCTACAACAGGGGTCACCACACTCCGTCCTGGAGGGCCGCTGTCCTACAGAGTTTAGCTCCAACCCTAATCAAACACACCTGAACCAGCTAACCAAGGTCTTAATAGGTATACTTGAAACTTCCAGGCTGTTGTGTTGAGGCAAGTTGGAGCTAAACTCTGCAGGGCACCGGCCCTCCAGGATCAAGTTTGGTGACCCTCGATCTACAAAGTCACTCAGAAAGTTGCCCTGTGTATCATCAGCCTAAAAGATGTGGAAACTGAACTATTTGAACTTTATTAAAACTATTTGCACTGATTTTGTTGGCCACGTTTTGTTACTTTGACCTTTTTGTATTCCTTTGTGCAGTGGCTCAGGAGATTAGTCTTTGAGTCTTTTTGTTAAATAAAAGTTTTTTGAAGTAATGTGTGATGTAATTTTGTTAAATTTAATTTCCTAAAATTCCAATATATATCAATATCGTGATTTTTTTTTTAAACGATACCCAGCCCTACGTACACGAGAGAGTGGCGTTCCAGCAGATGACGTAGGACATAGTAGCGTAAGCTCCCGAGAGAATATGCTAGTCTTGCGAGAACCAACTTTTATGTTTATAGAGCAAATAAGGCAGCAAAGTTTCGTTTGTTCAGAAAACAATCATAATCATATATCATAAACCTTCAAAATTTTTCTTTACAAATTCTTATGTATGCGTTTTTTAATTTTTTTAGTATTCGTCATCCTTTCCTAACAAAATGCTTGATACAGATGCGAAAACACAGAAAATCAAACCTGATCCGAACTTTTATATGACAGACAAAATTGACACAACATGAGGTCGTATTAATTTTTTTATGTGCGCAAATTTCGGACGGAAATTTCAGATCTTTATTCTTGACTGGTGTTTTGTTTTGCTCTCTCCACTGCATTTCCGCGATCATCGCTTCCACATCGTGTTCATCTACGTCATGCGCCGGATGTCTCATGTACGCGCATACGACAGTTAGTAGAAGTTAGAGACTGCAATTTATAGTTTTAAATATGGATATTTTTATTATAAAAACACATCAATTTGCTTCAGGAAGAGCCCCCAGAGTTCTTTTTATGATGGATGGACACACTTTATTGGACTTCTATTGGACTATTGAATATTACCACCCATTCACAGCCATTATAAAGCTTGGAGGAGCCGGGACATTTTTTAATAAAACTCAGATTATATCCTTCTAAAAGAAGAAACTAATATACACTAGGATGGCTTGAAGGTAAGTAAATCATGACGTAATTTTCATTTTTAGGTGAACCATCCCTTTTAATTTCATGTAAACTTTCCATTGCACAAAAGTGAAAAGTGAAAAGTGTTCTTCAGATTAGTAAAATGTTATTCACACTAAGGCAAATGTTTTTTTTTAAAGAACTGTTCACTACAGGGTTCTTCCGTGACACTGCTATGAAACCCTCTTTTGAAACCTTTATTTTTAAGAGTGTATCATTTGTTTTGAATCAATTAGTGGGAAGTTGCCATCAGCACACAGATTTGACTCCCAGTTTGGTTACGGCTCTGTGGTTTTGATTGAATGTGAAATAGTAAATCGGTGTCACAAGACATCCTGACATAAACAAACCGATCTTGCTTTCACTCTTCCTTTTTGTGCGAGAATTCAATGATGGATCTTACAGGACACACCTGTATTCACAGCTGTAAATCTGCTCTTTCCTCCTCTCTCGTCCACTTAGTATAAACAATTACCACCTACTATGTGAATTCTTTGTTCATTTAGTGTGTGCTGAAGCAAATGAATTACAGATCTCTAATGATAAAGGCTTCGATAAATGATAAGTCATTCTGGGACTAGATTTTGGTCCTCAGATATGGTTAAAGGTGATTTATGGGGAACATTTCGATTCTTTGGTCAGCTCTGTGGAGAAAACAAGGCGAATTTCTGCAGCTGGCTGCTGAGTTGCGTGTGAACGCTTTGTCACAGAAAATCTCCCACAAACACAGATGCGCAAATACACTCTCCTGCTATGCTCACAGAGAGTAACTCCAAACTGAGGAGGGCAAAGCCACATAGAGACTTTTACCTCATGGTGTTTGAAACCCAGTGAGAGTTCAGTGCTTTCATAATACAACAGTCCTGTTACTTGTTTAACTTTGCGGTTTAAATGCCTTGGCAGTATATTAGTGGCCTTTTGGCAGCAGCAGGCAACCATGCACTGTTAAACAACTGAAAGTAAAACCTTCTCAAGCCATCCTTGACAGTTGACATCAAATAGGGAAATGTGGGAAGGCGCAGTTGTGCAATGGCCTGGTAGATGCTTTGAATTATTTAGATGCTATAAAATTAATTTCAAACAAAAGGTGTATATATCTGTATAAATTAACATAAAACATTATTATATTTAAAACATACATTTTATATCTGTCTAAAGCATGCTAGCAAAATGCTAATTCATTAATAATTAACGCTAAAAACATGCTAACAACATTTTTGTTAAATTAACTGATTTTAGCTGGCTGTATCTGTTTTTTTTTTTGTTTTTTTTTTGCTGAATCAGCTGTTTTAGCTGTTTTTTGCTAAAAAGGCTGGTTTTAATTTTACCTTTTTCTTTTTTTTGCTAAATCAACTGATTTGGGCTGTTTTTTTAAACAATTTTTTGTTAAAACAGCAGTTAAATTAACTGGATTTAGCTGTTTTTTTGGTGCAAAATCAGCTGGTTTTAGCTGTTTTTTTGCTAAATCAGCTGGTTTTAGCTGTTTTATTTCTAAATTAACTGATTTGGGCTGGTTTTTAGCAATTTTTTGTTAAAACAGCAGTTAAATTAACTTGATTTAGCTGTTTTTTTGGTGCAAAATCAGTTGGTTTTAGCTGATTTTTAAGCTGTTTTTTTTTTGTTAAATAAGCTGGTTTTAGCTTTTTTTTAAAGCTGGTTTTAGCTGGTTCTAACTAGTTTTAGCTAAACAAGCTGGTTTTAGCTGTTTTGTAATAAATCAGCTGATTTTGGCAATTTTTTGGTTAAAACAGCTAGTTTTAGCTGGTTGTAACTGGTTCCCTTCCGAGAGAACTCTCACTGCGTCCTCTGGAGGGCGCTATTGGGGAACGCCGCAGCGCCCTAATAGCGCCCTCCAGAGGACGCAGTGTATCGTTCCCTTCTCAGGGAACCAGGGTTACGTACGTAACCTAGAGACGTTTTCGCTAAATGAACTGGTTATAGCTGGCTTTAGCTGTTTTTTTTAATCAAATGGTTTTAACTGTTTTTTTGTTAAATAAGCTGGTTTAGCTGTTTTTTAAATCAGCTGGTTTTAACTATCTTTAGCTAAATAAGCTGGTTTTCGCTAAATGAACTGGTATTAGCTGTTATTTGTGTTAAATCGGCTGGTTTTAGCTGGTTTTTAAATAAACCGGTTTTGCTGTTTTTTTTTTTTGTTAAACTAACTGGTTTTAGCTAATTTTAAGCTGTTTTTTTTGTTAAATAAGTGGGTTTTAGCAGTTTTTTTCTGAATAAGCCAGTTTTAGCTGGTTTTAACTAGTTTTAGCTAAATTAGCTGATTTTGGCTGGGTTTTTTTTTTTTAGCTATTTTTGCTATTTGTTTTAACAAGTTGTAACTGGTTTTAATCTGATTTTCACTAAATGAACTTGTTATAGGTTTTAGCTGATTTTTGTGCTAAATCAGCTGGCTTTAGCTGTTTCTTTTAAATCAAATGGTTTTAGCTGTTTGTAAGCTGTTTTGTCAAATAAGCTGTTTTTTACTAGTTTTAGCTAAATAAGCTGGTTTTCATTAAATTATCTGGTTTTAGCTGTTTTTTGTTAGATAAGTTTAATTAAGCTGATTTGGGATATTTTTTGGTTAACTGTTTTTTTAGCTAAATTAACTGGTTATAGCTTTGTTGTGCTAAATCAGCTGGCTTTAGCTTTTTTTAATTAAATGGTTTTAGCTGTTTTTAAGCTATGTTTTGTTAAATAAGCTGGTTTAGCTGTTTTTTTAATCAGCTGGTTAAACTAGTTTTAGCTAAATAAGCTGGTTTTATCTGCTTTATTTCTAAATCAACTGATTTTGGCTGGTTTTAAGCAATTTTTGTTAAAACAGCTAGTTGTAACTGGTTTTAGCTGGTTTTCACTAAATTAACTGGTTTTAGCTTGTATTAGCCAAGCGGCAACCTCCCGCTCTCTCTATTGCAGCGGTTCTCAATTCCAGTCCTCGCGCCCTACCGGTCTGCATATTTTGCATGTCTCTCTTAGTTAAAGGTTGTATCAGCGATTTCTAGCCTGAAACATAAAGTGTCAATTTCAGCTGACCTTTCATCACGATTGACATGGTCCCTGCACAGTGTTCATTGCTCCCTACTCCCTAAGCGGGGGAAATCTGTTTACTATACTTCGAAACATTCATTCACATATTTGCGCTACACCACCGCATGCAGCGTCTTCACACACAGATGAAACTTACTAGAGAAGTGTGACATAAATGCATCTGTAAATAAATACATTTTAAATTTACGTCTCGAACGCTTTAATGACCTTCAAATGGAACATACACACTCGCTTCGAACTAATGAATAATGGCAGAATATCCTGTGATGTCAACTTCGAAGGGCAGTAACGTTGGAATAGAACAAACGTCTGAAGCGATACGTGAAACACACAAAATATGCAGAGCGGTGGGGCGCGAGGACTGGAATTGAGAACCGCTGCTCTATTGAAACCAACACGGAAGTGGTTTAAACTGCAATTCATCGACTGGGCTGCAAAAGGGAGTCAATCCCATTGACTCCAATGTTAAAGCAACACTAAGGACGTTAAAATAATGTTTCCGAACTCATGTCAGTGGTTCATCAACTCATAACAGGGTGAAACGGCACTTTCGTATTCGCTTTGCAACCCTCTATCGGCCATAACAGCACTATGTACAGTAAGTTTGGGTCGTCGGGTCGCGGTTTTGTAGTTCAAATAAGATGACAAATGCGACTTGCTTTACGGCAGGCTTCACAAAAGCCGGTAGGGGTGGAGCATACTCGGCAGGTACATATAAATGGAAGATACCTAGCAGCAGGTAGCTTGAACAATTTTCGTCATGACAGAGCCTGCAAAGAAAAGGAAGAGTGTGTCGGAGGAGGCGAAGAAAAGAAAACGGGAGCATGATAGAGAAAGGGCTCGAACTAGAGTCAACATTGGACCGGCTTTCACTCGTTGGCGAGAGCTGAAGGAGGCTACAAGATGCGACACTGATGCTCACTTGGCATTGTTGCTGCTGGACTTGTAAGTAATAATCATTTTTCACCCCGACAGTGTGCATAGATCTATATACGATACATTGTAGATTGTTTTATATCGATTGGCTCATGTTAGCTAAGGCGTTAGCTATTGTGCTAATATCTAATATTAAATCAGATGAGGAAGGAGAGGAATCCTGAAATAAATTACGAACTTATTATGGTAACTGTATGAAGGTCAAATACTTGTAGGTATGAATCGTAATTTAGAACTTTAGTCGGGCAAAAAACAAGACAATAACATTCTCAAGATTTTCACAGACAATGCTATTACATACTAAACTGTTAGGCAATACTTTTTTTTTCTTCATCCTTGTGTAAACCTATGTGGCTATTGCTAGACCGTTTCAAAATTATGTCAGTTTCACACAAAAATAAATAGCAAACAATGTCATTGTTTTATTTCGTTTTCATACTTTCATAAAGTCATACAACATACTCTACTTTGTCACTGGACATCATTATTTCCAAAGCTGGTCCTGGATAGCCTCAAACAAATAACGTGCATGTGACACGACGGTAGGCTAAATTAGTTATGACAGCGGTAATGGACAATTCCGCTTCCAACCTGTAGAGGGAGTGTTGAGGGAAAAGTTACTTGGTGTTGCTTTAAAATGCCCAACTTTACAGCAGAAAAGAGTATGTTTACAGCCTGGTACAAAACTTAAAGTTCTGCATAATAGAGGGCGTGGCCACTTGAGCGACGGGGGGATTTCTGCTGCTGTCACCACTGTCGCGCTAGGCGGGTGTGGTTTCAGCAACCAGCTCCACCCACGTCCCGCCTCTTTGCCCATTTTCGATTATCCGGGAGTTACGCGCAATGATGCGATTCCAAGATGGCGACGGCCGACTCCCGCCCACTATAGGCTTCAAAAACACTCTTCAGAAACATACGGGTGATGTCACGGACACTACGTCCATATTTTTTACAGTCTATGGTTTTAGCTGGTTTTTGAAATCAACTGGATTTAGCGTTTTTTTTTTTTTTTGTTAAATTAACTGATTTTAGCTGTTTTTTGTTAAATAAGCTTTTAGCTGTTTTTTTCTAAATCAACTTATTTTAGCTGTTTTTTTAGTTATTCTTTGTTAAAACAGCTGGCATTTTTTTGCTAAATGAACAGTTTTTTTTTTTTTTTTTTTTTGATGAACCAGCTGATGTTAGTTGTGACATACAAGCGCCATAGCAATGCATTAAATCATGCTAAATCATCTATCTAGCTGGCTTTTGAAAAAATACAAAATTAAAACCTAACTATTTCTAACTGAAAACTTTCAAACTTAAAGCTTTTAAAACTACTTCAAACTTTCTTCAAGCCAACTTAAAGTTTGTCTACATTTTTTTTACCTAGTTTATTTACTAGTATAGTATTTACTGTTTTGAATTCATTTTAATTTTTAACTTCAATTGTAATTTTCTGTTTAGTTTAATTTTTCTATAAGATCTTTTATCTTTTTATCTTCAAAATTTTCACGTTATTTTATTTATTACAATTGCTTAAAATAATTTCAGTATTAGCTCTAGTTAATAATATCAACACTGACTAAAACTAACTGCTGTATAATAATACGTATTCTTTACCTTAATTATTTTACATAATGTTATCAGCTTATTTTGCCCAGAACTTTTTGATTTAACTTGGGCCAGAGGAGTTTCAACAACGGCCAGCTCTGACATACGAAGACAAACTGGTGCTGTGTGTCTCATGGGAGCTGGTTTGGATCAGTCAGCAGCCTCTGGTGTACCATGTCTCTGTACTCTCTGGAGGGTGATTTGGGGCGAGAGCGGTGGGCCGAAAGCTAGGGGCTCCAGCAGCTGCTTCTAGTTGTGCATCTCCGTGCAAATACACACATATGAACATGTTCATACACACACAGCCTTTTCTAAATGGCATCTGGTTCCTCATGAAAGATATCGAGGTGGGATGTTGGGGTCATCCGTTGAGCCGGGAGTGCAGTTTGGTACTTAATCTCATAAACATGACTCTGGATTCTTCACAAGCGATGGCAGCATTCCAGAGCTGATCCCACGGGCTGCTGTAGCGCTCGCATCCAGGAATCAGTCATCTGTGCTTTGGACCAGGCCCAAGTAACAAGAACCACACTGAGGAGAGATCAAGTACGTACACAAGGTGTGCTGAGTCTTCTTATTGGTGTAGCTCAGCTGGTAGAGAACGGCGCTAGCGACGTCAAGGTCATGGGTTCAATTTCCAAGAACATATATCTTCATTGCACTTTAAGTTGCTTTAGATAAAACGTAGTGCCTGTGCCAAACTGTACATTACAGTCACATGTACAAATAATACACTATTTATTCGCTGATAAACAGTGACATGAATTATGTAAGATACAAAGACTAAAAGGCATTCAAATAATGTTTGGCTTCACAATCTTTTCATACTAGCATGTGCGCTGTCCACCTTGTGCAAGACAGTAAAACCCAGAATTAGAACCAGGATCTCTTTCATGACCTTATTCGCAACTGTTTTTCTGAGTTCACTGATGAGAGACTTAGTCAAAACCAGACTGTATTCAAAGCCAGAGGGTGAACAGCTCAATGTTAAAGCAATGGCTTGATCAGGATCTCATTAGAGACCTTATTAGAGACGTTTTATGATGAGGGACGTGAAGAATTTGGCAGCGTGAGAAGTACAAATCATGCTTTGTTGACGTGTGTCAATGTGTGGCAGCTGTACTGGCCGGATTTCGCCTGCTATGACGTGCATCCCATTGTAAACTACTAAACGTCAAACTCACAAACATGTCACATTTCAAGACGAATGCAGCCATTTAAGGTGAACGAGGTTACAGAGAGGTGGTGGCTAGTTTTCTCTCTTACAACTTTCAAAACATACATTCTCATGCAAGCACTCAGAGTCATCTGTGTAGGTTACAGCACCACCAAGTGGTTCATGTATGAGCTAGCGACAAATAAGGACGCACAAAGTACTGACAAAGTATATGGGCCATTCTACAGAATTGTGGCAAAACGCTGTCCCACAACCAAAAACACATTTAAAAAGCATTGAAATATTCAAATCTTAGATGTTTATTAGGATCCTTCTTTTAAGATGTTTCCAACTCTGACTTTGAATGGCCCATATAAATTAAAATTAAAATTTTTAATCTAATTAATTACATGATGTATCGAGTAATTCATCTAATTATTCCGCAAAATAAATTTGACTGAAAAACCCTCAAAAGATTATTTAAAGCTATTTTTGTGTTAAATGAGAAAGTATCAAGTAGACATTACACATTGTAGCTTTAGAAAGAACTTTTTTTATTTGATTTAACATAAAATGTATTATACATAAACATTTAGGCTACAACGGCCTAACATAAATTATAGAACATTAAAGAAGATAATCTGAGAAACATAGCATTTTTTGTTCATACAATGAAAGTCACTGCTAACCAAAACAGCTTGGTTGCCAAAAATCTTCAAAATGCCTTATTTTATGTTTCATAAAAGAAAGGCTTGAATTTCAAACTTAAAAAAACATTGGGGTGAGTAAATGATGACAGAATTATTATTTTTGGCTGAAATATCCCTTTAATGTTATTTCATGAGACATTCATTCGATTCGTTCAAATGGCTGATTCATTCAGGAATGAAGCCGATGGGTTTATGAATGGGCATTTGAATCACTGATTCATACGAAACGTTCAAAACGTGTGATTCATTTCAGATCTAAACACCGCTGTGTTGCTCGGAGACAAAGGTAATTATGTTCTCTGCAAAATTGAGCAAAAACATAATGTGTTTAAAACAGAGCACAATATCAACTTATTTACTGAACTGTTGAATAAAATCACATTTAAACTCATGACAAAATCAGCACTAGTGTAATACTGCTCTCTCTGCTTGTGTGATATCACGTATGATATAAATATGAGACAAAGGGGCATTTTGTGCAAGAATGTATTGAATTTTAGGGCATAACTGCATTTATGGAGTTGTTGCCCTGCAACACATTTGTCAACATGCAACTGAAATATAAGATTATGTAGAGGTCTGGGGGCGGGGCCAGTGCGTTAACTGTGTTCAAATATTTTAATTGCGTTATTTTTTCATAACTAATTAATTAAGTTAATGCATTAAACTGACAGCTCTTTTGTACTTTCAGAACAAAAATTTACAGATAATGTACTCATCCCCTTGTCATCCAAGATGTTCATGTCTTTCTTTCTTCAGTTGTAAGGAAATTATGTTTTTTGGAGGAGAACATTTCAGGATTTCTCTCCATATAATGGACTTCTATGGTGCCCCCGAGTTTGAACTTCCAAAATGCAGCTTCAAAGGGCTCTAAACGATGGAAAAAAGTATATAAGTTGTAAATGTTTTTAGAAAATAACTGATCGTTTCGCTATATAAGACCCTTCTCCCTCAGCTGGGATCATTTAGAGCCCTTTGAAGCTGCATTTAAACTGCATTTTAGAAGTTTAATCTCGGGGGCACCATAGAAGTCCATTATATGGAGAGAAATACTGAAATGTATTCTGAAGAAAGAAAGACATGAACATCTTGGATGACAAGGGGGTGAGTACATTATCTGTAAATTCTTGTTCTGAAAGTGAACTACTCCTTTAAGTCTTCAAGTCTTTGTCTGTATGAACTGCATTTTTATGCTTTTTAATCCAGGAAAAGACCATCACGTCATTGACCATTTAAGTATTTGGGAAGTTCAGGTCACCAAATAATATTTTTACGAGTATGAGGCAGGCAAATATAGCTATAAATATCAGTTTTTCCTTTAAATTCCTGATAATTTTTTTGCCAAAACTAAAGTGTGTGGTTTGAAATCCTTTCCTTGTGGAGCTTGTTTTACGTGTGTAATGACTGTGGGAAGTGAGTTTTTGTGTGGGGAATGTTTACAACATCACTGTACGTGCAAATCGCTTGTTAAACAAAAAGTAATACGTGCAAGCTTCACATTACAGTGCTGTTACAGTGCCGTGAAAACTTTGGCAGCTGAGGGAAACTTCTGAAACACCTCTGAAGAATGGCAGGTTGTCCTGTTAATTCACCTGCCAATTTAAGGTATGTGCTTTACAAAAAAATATTAGGAAATGCATTTACGGATGAATGAGGAAACCAACAATTGCATATTGCATTAATAAACATAAAACAATCCCTTTATGTTTTGGATGGTTGCTTGCTTAATTAAATCAGAAAAGTTCATATGAAACTCCTGCTGAGATACTAAACACCAGGACCCACCACAACGCTGCTAACTGACTGGAGGTTTGGACGCAAACTCTGGTCTCTGGCCTTTTTTACAGACATTCTCGTGGCAATTTAAGTGAGAAGCTTTGAGAAAGAGTTTGAGAGTGAGTGTGTGTAGCTGCTGGGTTGAATGAAAGAGAAATAGAATGAGTTTCAGTTTTTTTTTTTAATCAAAATTATAGTGTGTGGAATATTTTTGCACAAATATTCAAATAATATCATTAACCATTCTGTTTATACACATAATGATATCTAATTGATTCATTTAATTAAAATTTTGCATTTTATTTAGCAAAAACAAAAGAATAGCCCTGTAATATCTCAATAGTAAAAATATTTTGGAAATTCTATGTGTATTTTCAATAAGAAAAATAAATCTAAATATCTTTGATATTCAGTTCACATTTATATAGCATTTTTTTCCAATATCGTTTCAAAGCAGAAAATACACCATTGATACAAACCATTCAACAGGGAATTTTATGGTTTAATTAGTTAATTGAAATGTTGGCAAGATAACAAAATATAGTACTGAGTCTTAAAATCTCAGCTTCAGCAACTGTGAAAACCATTACACTGATTCAGATATCTGCAGACATTTTATTCAGTATCCTCTGTTTATGAACAGAGCTTTTGATAAATGCTTGTAAATCACAGAATGTACCAAATAGATTCTCTTCTGATAGAACACATCTTGAACACCGTATAAACTGTGAGGATGACTGCACTTTGAAAAAATGTCTGAGTCAGTAAGTGAAGGTCTGAGCAACATTGCTTTTGGACAAAGCAGGTTCTGGTGGTCTGTTAGTGATCTAAAGATTAAAGGTGTCAGGATGTTTTTGTCTACTACTGCAAAATGATTCTGTATTTTTGTATTTAATTTCACTGACTTGTGTTTTTCTACATTCTTTGTGCTACAAGTCATCGGAAGAAATGAGTCAAGAGACATCGACACTTTTTTTAAAACTGGTTGTTTTGCTTAAAGTCTTTGTAATTCAGAAAATTGTTTGTAAACACATTATAAATATTAGAAATGTATTGTTGAAAACATGTTACAAAGCCTGTGAACTATGTAGTACTGCATTGTGGAGTTAGACCATTAAATAGTTTTTTCACAATTTTGTTTTGAGGATTTTTTGGGTGGGCCTGAAATTATGTTTCAAAGATGCACTGGTGCCACTGAGCATGGCCCCTCCCCTAACTGTTATAGAGAGTTTGCACTTATGTCACGGTTTGGTCAGTTACCCAGATGTATGCAGCCCATATTGGCGATACTTGAATGTAAACAACAGCATGGATTGCACTGTTTATGTACTACTGGATATGTTCTTCTGCTAATTAATTCTGTCTAAACCATGGAAACAATATCATATAGAAAAGGACTTAGTAATCAGGAAAGGGTGCAATATTTTTACAAACTGAAGTTAATATGTGATAAAAAATACATACAAGCAGTTTTAATTAAGATATTAGACTAATATTTCACCTACCCAATTGGAAATTAATAGAACAAACACGAATGTTGTCAAAATTCTTGCCCTGGAAATCCTGGTTTAGTTTGACCAACCACAAATGCCTTTTGTTACTCAGACAGTTTTTCGCACTCTTCTCCTTCATTTGTTATAACTTTTGGCAGTCTGTAGTACTCCAAATGTTTTTTTTCCCAGTCTGACCGATTAGTATCAGTGGTTCGCCTGTTCAATCACGAGTTACTGTCATTACCGTTAGTTTCCAAGATCATGTGTTTGATGCGTTTGAGATCCGAGACTGCTTATTTTTTTCAAGATTTTAACTTATTTTGTTTACTTGGCATTTATGATCACAGAGGAATCAGCCCAGAATTACACAGGAGGATCTTGTTAATGATCTCAAGGCAGCTGGGACCATAGTCACCAAGAAAACAATTAGTAGTACACTACGCCTTAAAGGACTGAAATCCTCAAGAAAGCACATGTACAGGCCTGTCTGAAGTTTGCCAGTGAACATCTGAATGATTCAGAGGAGAGCTAGGTGAAAGTGTTGTGGTCTGATGAGACCAAAATCAAGCTCTTTGGCATCAACTCAACTCACGGTGTTTGGAGGAGGAGGAATGCTGCCTATGAGCCCAAGAACACCATCCCTAACGTCACACATGGAGGTGGAAACATTATGCTTTGGGAGTGTTTTTCTGCTAGGGAGACAGGACGACTGCACCTCATCAAAAGGACAATGGACAAGGTCATGTACCGTTAAAACTTCCCTCAACCAGGGCATTGAAAATGGGTCGTGGATGGGTATTCCAGCATGACAATGACCCAAAACACACGGCCAAGGCAACAAAGGTGGCTCAAGAAGAAGCACATTAAAGTGCCCCTATTATGCCTTTTCAAATATGATATTTCATGTAGTGTGTCATGTAGCTGTATGTGAACATAAACTATCTGCAAAGTTGTGACGCCGACAGTGCACTATAAATAAAGTTTTTGTCTATCAAAAAAAGGAGTCGGCTCACATTCGCCTAAACGAGTCGTCAGCAATTCGAATCTTTTTTCTGTAACGGCCACACGTCACGAGCTACACATTTGCGTAATGTCCGCCCACATTCAATTTCGCGAACAACTTGCCCGCCCACAAACAGTAGGCCTACCATTTTCACGTGGATTACATCATGTCAAGAAGACGCCCTGCGCTGTGACAGCCTGTGAGAGTGAATTTGTTTTATATGCCCTTCCGAAAGATGAAACTATCAGTGGTTAACATTAATTTTTTCAACACCTCAGCAGTCCAATGCCAATCTTGTGTTGTGTTCGCGTCATTTTACTGATGACTGCTTTTCTAATCTTGGGGAGTAACGTTACAACGCGAGATTCACCAAACGCTTGGTTTTAAAAAATGGATCAGTGCCCAGTTTATTTGGACCGGCTTGCTCCTCTGAACTTCTACCTGTAAGTATGATTAATAATTGTATTTTCTAGCGATCGTTCAAAATACGTCTTTGTGTACGTTATGGTGTGTAACAACCCCGCACATGTCTTGGTAACCGGCTAACTTGCGTTTCTGTAGTTCTGTTGTTCAGCTGTGAGTGCAATGTAGTCTAAAAAGTCTTGTGATTGATGCAGCTTGACTGTCTGTCTGCCTTATTAGTTTAAGTAATGATAATGATAAACGATGGCTTAACGCAGTGTTATGGATTGTACAGTGTTGAAGTTCACAACGTAGAGGTGTGCCCGGTTCGCTTACAAAAGCAAATTGCAAGCACTTTCCACAGTTAACATATGACAACCACTGAGAAACATCCTGCTCCGGTCGTGCTTGCAAAACAGTTTCTTGTCGATGTGACACTTCAACCGTTTCATCGTCAGACTCCGGCTCGAATTGATAGGGTAAAATCGAGGCTATCTTTTCTATGCATTAACAGGTCTCCGCAGCTGTCATTCAGTTATGCCAATGGGCGTTTCGTTTTGCGCTGTAGCGGTAGACCAATCCAAAAGGACTGCACCATCTGACCAATCACAGCAGTGAGGGCTCACGGAAAGGAGGGGTTTAGAGAGACTGATTCTTCGAACTGCTTCAAACGAGTCGTTTACGAATCATTTAGAAACGGGGTAAAAATAAATCTAATTTTGGAGAAAACTAAAGTGTTTTTTGAACTTGCATACATGTAAACCTGTTTTAAGAGACTATTACAACAATATTAACTACCTTTAAAATGGCATAATAGGGGCACTTTAAGGTCCTGGAGTGGCCCAGCCAGTCTCCAGACCTTAATCCCATAGAAAATGTGTGGAGGGACCTGAAGGTTCAAGTTGCCAGTGACTTGGAGAGGATCTGCAAAGAGGAGTGGGACAAATCCCTCCGGAGGTGAGTGCAAACCTGGTGGCCAACTACTGTACACGAAACATCTGACCTCGGTGATTGCCAACAAGGGTTTTGCCAAGTCATGTTTTGCAAAGGGGTCAAATACTGATTTCACTCATTAAAATGCAAATCAATTTATAACTTTGGTGAAATGCATTTTTCTGGATTTTTTTGTTGTTATCCTGTCTCTCACTGTTCCAATAAACCTACCGTTAAAATTATAGACTGATAATTTCTTTGTCAGCAGGGGATCAAATCATTTTTTTCATCACTGTATTAAAAACCAAAAATTGTCCATTTTAATTTCATGGGGACTTTAATATTGCTTTACACAGACTTTAAAGCATTTATTGGGTAAATTTGTATTTAAAGGAAAAAAAAGAAAGAAAGGAAAGGACGTTACATGTGACCAAGTGTGATGTTCCATACTCTATATGAGCTTCTTTCTTCTGTTGAACACAAGCAAGTTGGTAACCTGTTTTGCCTTTGATTTCCGTAGTATTTTTATCCACTATAGAACTGAATGGCTACCGTTAACCATATCGTCATTCTTCAAAAGGTCTTCTTTTGTGCTTAATAGAAGAAAAAAACACATACAGGTTTGGAACAACATGAGAGTGAGTAAATGATGACAGAACATTTTGGGTGAAAATCATACTTTTACTTACATTTTCATTTAGACCATAGTACTTTCAGTATGTTTTTTGGCCTTTTACTTAATTGAGTTAGTTAGGCCTGTATTTGTACAGATTAGATATTTAAACTTACCACAGAAGTGTCGCACTGAAATGCGCTTTGACTTATACCTTGCCTTATACTGCCACCCTCTGATCAACTGGACAGTTGCTGCATCTAGTGGTTTTCTTGTGTTGTTATTACGTACTGTTTCTATTTTTTTAATAAAAATAAAACAAATAATTTGAACACATCAAAACAGTATGAAGAAATGTGCTGTTTTGTAGATTATTAGTCTCTCAGCGTTCTCAATCTTCTGATGTTTTATATAATAACAATTATAAGAAAAAATATTATTATATATAATATTAATATATATTATATATTATTTTAATTCTGATTCCTGTTGTTGTTTTTAACATACATTCTACAGCGCTGCGACAGGTGCATCGTCTATTATCTTCCCTTCCCATCATGGCTTCTTCCTCGCGCTACTAGGCGTGTTCCACGTTGGCTAAAGGAAGGTCGGCGCCTGTCGTCAGATCCGCAAGGCATTTCGGGCTACTGGAGGCTGATTCGCCCAATAATACAAACAAGCCGCCGGACATAGTGGAATCGGTTGAACATGCGAAAAGCCGCTTGCTTATGAATTAACATAAATTCAGCCTCCATGAATGCATGCTTTCATTATTTTCTCACTCTTTTGGAAGTGCCAGTATATAATCGCGCATGAACTGGGATAAAATATCCAGCGCGTGTGACCAATAGCTAATCCTACAATAGGAAACACACAGGTAAGATAACCATTTATGTCTTGTTTTTTTATTTATGCATTCTTAATCGCACTAAGCAGATGCTGAATTAACATTATTGTAGTGCATTGTGGTTAAATATATGATGACAAAAAATAATATGTAGCTTAAGCTAGCGATCTTGCTGATCAAGTGTGTTATATTCGTCTTGATGCAAGAAAAACGTTTTTTAAATTAAAGGCCCTTGGGCGACATGGTCATGGACGGTCACTTGGACGTTGGATAGGCTACTTGGATGCTTGAGTCAGCCTGACATGTTATAACAATAATGCGTTATGGGAAATAAAAGGCATAACTGTTTCACGGCTGAACGAGCCATAAGGTGATGATGTAATAATCGTCATCTTTAAACGGAATAGAAATCTCGTGCTTTTTTTTTTTGTTGTTGAGTTCATACAGGTGAATGAAAATGGTCGCCGTTCACCTGTCCCACCTGTTCGCCCAGGTAGTTGCTCCATAGGATTTAGACACCACGCATAACAACCATACGTTCACGACTAGTTAGACTTCTTAAGTGAACAAATTTTTCCTTTGAGGTCATAACTGCATTTATGTTTTTTAAGACTGAGACGAGCCAATAACATTTGAATGCTGGCTGTGAATGAGTATTTCACTGTTTTGGACTTATTGAACGAATTCTTCGCTGAAGGAGTCGCTGTCTGGGCTAATATCCCAGATAGCACAAGTACGTCTACATCTAATAGACGTCTATTTGACATCTGATAGGAAATGATCTATAGACGTATTGCAGATGAGCAAACTATCTAACGATTGGTTGTTTTCTAAAAAAAAAAAAATTATAATTTACCTCAAATGCTACTCTTGTCTTGCTCTGCAAAGCACATAGTTACTCTATGTGCTCCAGTTCAATATATTTAGGGTGTGTCGAAAAACTCCCATCTCATTTGCTCCTCCAACTTTAAAATCGTCTTACATTGCTGCAGAAGTACCGACCCAATGTTTACAAAGGGAACGTGCATCCTTTACAAAGAAGGTAAAACAGGGATGTAGGATGATTTTGAAGTTTTGAGTTTTTTGACATGCCCTAACTGTCTTGAACCGGAGTGCACTGAGTACACATGTGCATCGCAGAGCTAAACAAGATGAGCATTTGTTTTTAAAAAGTGTATAAAGATAAAATTTGACAGAAAATGACAGATCGTTTTGCTAGCTTTTAGACCTTTTAGAGCCCTCTGAAGCTGCATTTAAACTGAATTTTTAACCTTCAATCCATTGAGCACCATTAAAGGTGCCATAGAATGCATTGATACAATATTTTAAATTGTTTTCTGATATCTACATAGAAGGTATATGGCATAGGAAAGGGCAAAAATTCTCCAGAAACGGTTTTACAAGTCCATTTACAACCCTAGGATTTGTCCCTAGAATGAAATGGTCTGTTATTACCTTATTTGGAAGGTTCATGTATAATAATGATGAGCTCTGTTCTGATTGGCTGTTTCACAGAACGGCTCATTTCAGTAGTTCGCACATGGAGGAAAAAATATATTTAATCACGGAGCTCGAAACGCTATTAATATGCGGTTTATTGAAACTAGGGCTGCACGATAGATCGTTTCAGCATCGTCGTCGCGATGTACGCATGAGCGATAGTCACATCGTGGCAGTCACGATGCAGGGCAAAAAAAAATTTGTGTGTCTGATTTAAAAATGTACTTTCTATATTTCTAAACTTTCTATTCACGGATCTATATTTGTCTAAAATAAAGTAATTAACTCATGTTTAAAGGTTCTTTAAAAACTACAATGCACACGTTGCTTCACCTACTTCATGCATGCAGTCTGTGCGTGCGCATGGCGAAATGAGCGCGGGACGGGAGAAAAGCGCCGAAATGGAAGATTTGGTCGCAAAAAAAAACGCAACGTCGGTCATATGGAAGTATTTTGGATACAAAAAGGATGCTGCTGCTGACCAAAAACAGGTGCTTTGTCGGGAGTGCCTGGCAGTTGTTGCCACAACTCGCGGAAACACTACGAATTTAAGGGACCGTTCACATGTCGCGCCTAAAAAAGCGTGGAAAACGCTAGGCGCGCCGCTTTCTCCTTCTTTCCAAAGCGCTCTGTAACTTGAGTGGCAGAGTGGCGTCTGCCGTTGCTAAGCAACCATGACCCGCGCTCTCCTAAAGACGCGGAAGTTTCAGCAAAGATAAATAAACAAAGATAAATGGATTTCCAAAACTAAAAATTGCTTGCAGTAGCTCTGCTGCTAAAAAATGTTATCCCTGTAAAAGCTATGATCAGCTGTTCCTCCATCTTGGCTAAGCTTTTAATGTTTTTCGTGAAAGGAAGAAGCTGATTTCCCTTTCATCAGGGTAAAAGCAACATTCATTATTAATTTCATATTAGAGCCTTGATTTGCCTGAATTGACAGTGAATAAGGTGAGTCAAACTGTTTATGAAACTACCCAAAATAAGCTTTAAAAAGTATTTTATTTCAGGGTTTTGATTATACTGTACTTTTAATTTTTTTTTTTTTTGAAAATGCTTACAAAATTATCCCAATTATTCTTTGATTTTTAAACAGTTCAAAACAACCTGATGAACATAAATGAATTTGTACACATCGCAATATATATCGCAAGAAAAAAATATATTGCAATGTAATTTTTTCCCAATATCGTGCAGCCCTAATTGAAACTGCCGTTTTGAATGCACCATCATTTTACTTTCACTTTTGTGATCGCATGTGCTCTGTGTAACGTTATACTGCAGCGGCAGTACTTGCCACATAAGTTTAGATGCTCAGGATCTGTAAATCATTCACCATCGTTCGCGCAGTCATCTCTCAGGTTAGCACTAGCAGTAAGCTAACCATGTCCCTTTATGGCTCGCCTTATTTTATTAGATCGCCTTATTTGTTTTCCATTCTATGGCACCTTTAAAGTCCACTATATAAAGAAAAATCCTGGAACGTTTTCCTCAAAAAACATAATTTCTTTGCGACTGAAGACAGAAAGACATTTTTAGTCTAAAAGTGGAGTATTTCTTTAATAGAGATACAATTGCTGTTTGTGAGGAAAATGTATGTGTTGCTCTTTTAGTAGACTTGTAAGCATGTATAATAATTGTTTTGGTCCTCTAGGTGTTTGCTGTCAAATTGGTTGAGTGAATTATTTAATAACTTGCTCATAACACTTGACGCCACCTATTGACTGGTGTCCAAAATTATTCCTTTTAGTAAACCAATTCAAAACATACGAATCACGGGGATGAATCAAAATCCTTATCACTTGTCAAAACTTGCGTTGTTTTGTTATGAACAGCCTCTTGCTAACATTCCGGTCTCTTGAGACTTAATTTTAGGAAGACGCCTAATGAGGCAACATTATCTCAGCCAGCTAGCTCAAGTCGTGTTCCTTTCACTGTAGTGGTTGTCATAGATGCAGCCTTGGTTAGAAGGCATGCTGCCTCCGCAAATCCAGTGGAAAATCACAGGAAAAAAGCAATGATGCATGCACTATTATCATGGCTGTCATATTACAGTCCTGTCTATTTAATGATGTTGTAGATCTTTTTTGAAGCCATGTAGAGGAACATTACACTTAAGATGAATAAAACATCGGTTTATCCACCCATGCCTGTTTCCATTTGAAGAGTTGGCATACTGTATATGACAACAGGTTGCTGAAATGTCATCCAAATTGATCCCAGATGTCCTTCTGAATAATTGCATTTCTACGCTGGATCGTCTTTGCTACATCTTCCTGTAGGTGACGATGCTGACCACCATGCAAAATGTGGAAAATGTGACCCTGGACCACAAAGCCAGTCATAATTTAGACTTGTACATCATTTGAAAGCTGAATAAATAAGATTTCCATTGATGTATGGCTTGTTGGATTGGGATAAAGTTCTTAGCATTGCATATTACTAATCAAAACTGAAGTTTTGTAGGAAATGTACAAAATGTACAAAATATCTTCATGGAACATGATCTTTACCTAATATCCTAATGATTTTTGGCATAAAAGAAAAATCTATAATTTTAACCCATACAATGCATTTTTGGCTATTGCTACAAATATACCCATGCTACTTAAGACTGGTTTTGTGGTCCAGGGTCACAAATGTCATTCACAGAAACATGTAGCTGATAAAGTTAAGGTGATACTGCAAGCCACAAATTGAAACATTGCTTTCCGGCAAGGACTCGTTACGCTAAGTACATGCTGCTTATTTTAATGCCTTCTTCAATAAGGTCACATCGTCCCACATCCCATGACCATGGTCCTATCCCCTGCATTCCATTATTATTGTAAAGGAGCACTTGCACTGGCTCACCGCCATCACCGCTGCTCACTGAGTGCAAATTTATTAATGCCAGTTTTCCATTCCTGTGGTTTACAGATAAGACCTGAACCATTAGCTTTTATCCTGCCTAAATTTCATGCTCTAGCACTCAGGAGAATTAAATGGCTCTTATGTGAAGGCAGACTATGATGCCTCCGCTCAGATCGGCCCTTTGAGCACCGAGCCTTCCTCTCTGAACGCCTGTCTAAAGCTGAAGCTTAGACAAACTTGAATGAGTCACATGATTGTTACATAGCTCCCAGCATTCCTATATTCTCCTCAACGCATTGAGGAGGCTGAGCCTGGGAGCTTTATGAGAGCTAACAATGAAGTTGCTCTCTCGTTGCTGCGAAGCCCCTCCCGCAGGTGTGGGATTGGGCTCTGAAGGAGTAACCAAAGCAAGTATCGATGGAAATGTCTAGAAACTTGCAGGGGTTTTTAACGGGGTTAATTAGTTTGGAGTGAAAGATCTACTCCTTGAACTCCATGGCTGTTTCTTTCTTTGTAATGACTGGGATGGGCTCTGTGAGATCTGATAAGTCTGTTTAAACACAACATTCCTGAGTAAACTTTTCGAACTACAGTTTCTGGTGAATGTATGTGGACTATAGAAGGCCTTTAACGATTTTACAATTTTTGTATTTTTCTCAACAATACATTGTCATCTTTTTTTCGCCATGTGTTAGGTGGAATGACAGCTGGCCTTGGTTACCATTCATTTTGACCTTGTGAGCCTGTAATAATCTAGCGTTTGTTGTCTGAAGTGAGGCCTGGCCTGCATTGTTAATTATCAGTTGTGCATTTATGAATATGCACAGCTGATAATTTATGAACTCATATGCTCATGACTCATATGCAATGATTACAGAAGGTAAACACTCACTGATGCGCCAGAAGGAAACACGATGCATTAAGAGCCAGCGAGGTTAACTTTTTGAATTTGAAGATCAAGGTAAAATTTAACTTATTTTGTCTTCTTGGAAACATGTAAGTATCTCCTGTGGCTTGTAAAAGCCAGTACTAAAGGAAAAAAAATATGATATTTAGGCAAAATAAGAAAAATTTACACATCTTCATTCTGTTCAAAAGTGTTCACCCCTGGCTCTTAATGCATCGATTTTCCTTCTAGAGCATCAGTGAGCATTTGATCCTTCTGTAATAGTTGCATATGAGTCCCTCAATTGTCCTTAGTCAGGGTTTCCACGGGGCATTAAAAAGCATTAAAAGTCATTAAATTTATTTTGCAAAAATTAAGGCATTAAATGGCATTAAAAAGCATTAAACTGTTTTATACTGGCATTAAAACTTTAGATAGTGTTGAAGAAACAAATATTACCAATTTATCTTGAATATAGCCTGTATAATTAATAACTTTGATTCACTGTCGCAAAGTATGATAAACACGGAACCAGTTTGGTAAGTCCTTCTGGCTGGTCCAAAATTGTGTGACACAGACTTTTTTAGAGCAGACAGTTTTAGCCTCTAAGATATTCTTGATGATATTTGAAATTTTGAAATCGGCAAATAAACGCTGACATTTTAAGCTGTCTCCTGACCCATTTCTAATTATGTTCAGCAGAGTAATATATGTTCATTGTTGCCTCATTGTAAGACCGCATGAAAAAATGCATTATAATATACACGCATTCATACACGGGCGTGTTAGTTATTGGTTGCGTGTGGCATTAAAAATGTTAGAAATGGCATTAAAAAGGGCATTAAAAGGCATTAAATAAGATTTGAAAATCCTGCAGAAACCCTCAGTCATTGTTGGAAAGGGTTCAAATCCACAAAAATGCTAAAAAAAACAAAGAATTTGTGGGACCTGAAGGACTTTTCTAAAGAACAGCGGGCAGTTTAACTGGGACTCATAAACAACTATCACTAAACAAACAAAAAACAGCTGTGGATCATTCAGGAATACTTTTGAAACGGGATCATTTTTATAAATTCAACTATTATTTTCTCTTGTGGACTATATATAAATGTCTTTTATGTGAAATATCTTATTCAGGTCAGTACTACATAAAAATAACATGCATTTTATATGATCCCTCTTATTTTGGTAAAATAATTAACATTTTGCACATTCTTCAAGGTGTATGTAAACTTAAGAATCATGTGTCACGAACAACATTTTGTAATCTGTTGAAGAGCTCTGTTTCATTTCCATATCTTTTTCCTTATCTATCTTTCAGTAACACTCCAATATGGCAGACAGTATGATGAGTAAAGCAGCCACTATGGAGATTCCTATTAACAGTAATGGGGACTCCAGAAATCTAGCAGAAGATGACAGCCTGGAGCAGGTGAGCAAAACATGGTGATTCAGATGGAGTTTACCTGAACTTACCCTATTGGTTTTTTTGCATTTGCAAAGCCGAAGCAATATCAGAACAGCAAGAAATATAAAAGCATCAAAATGTGAATAATTGTAGTTTGGTTTTCAAAGCTAGAGTTAGCTGATATAGCTGTCTGCCCACTTGGTTTAGTTTTGCTGCAGGTTTTACAATATCTTCCATGAGAAAAGGTCTCAAGGGAGCAGGTGATGCAAACATTGCAGTTACAACTATTCAGCTTTTTCCTAAGGACTTAAAATTTGTTAAAAACATTTGTTGTCAGGCAAGTTAATAAGTAACTGTAACAGTAAAAAAGTGCATTCATTTCATTACAATGGCTTGTCGCGATACCACAGTGAAAGTCTAGTGTCTTTGCATTTTAAGAAGTAGAAGGCTAATTCAGCCTTACACAGTGTTTAAATCTCTATTGTTGAAACCATTGTAAAGAAAAGGTAAGGTGGTAATGTTGTTACAAGACACACCTCTTTAAGACAACTAAACCGTGGCACTGGATCCGGGAGAAGACGTATTAAGCAAACAGACAAGTAGTGAGATATTTGCTAGGACGTTGAGACATTCCTATAAGGAAGTGAAGGTTTTTTTTTTATTTGTTTTCCTAACATGTTATGTCCATTTTAAAAAGCTCATCCTAGGATGACTGGCTGATCATGTTCACAGTTGCAATAATGGCTCAGCCGAAGGCAGATGGTACTTTGGCGTTACCCTGTGTCTTTAAATAGATCAGAAGCATTGAGCCAAAATGTGACAACAGACTTTCTAAATGTTCTTGTCTTTCTTTACAGAGAGAGAGAGAGAGATAGAGAAAGAAAGAGCGCCATCAGTTGATTTATTTAATTTTTTTAAATTATACCTTTGTTCACTGATGTTTGGAGTGACAGGAATGTGTTAGCAACACAATTTATGACTTGTATGATTAATAAAGAGGGCTTATTCATTGCCTAATTAGGCTGAAATTATACAGAATAGTATATCTCCATGCACTTTTGTTTTATTGTCAAACCTGGAAGCCTGTTTTTATTGTACTAACAGGTGCTAATCGGCCCCGAAAATATGGATTCCATTATGTTTGATGGTTTACTTCATCCTCACTGTTTTCAAGTCTGATTTTGTTTTACATTGTGCTTCATTTTTGGTTTGTTTGTCTTTCTGTTTGTCTTTTTGTTGTCATGTTCTTCCCCGATGTCTGTGCAGGCTGCAAAGATTCAGTGGAACTTAAGAGAGAAGGTAGGGAGTCCCGCAGGCCTCAGGGTGAGAAGGAACACTGGGAAGGGTGGCAGAGTGTGTGTGTGTATGCCTGCACGTGTTTGTCTTTCCAGCAGATAATGATTTTAGTTCTCCCCATTACCTGGTCACAATGGACAGGATGTTTTTCAAATCACATGCATTAGTTTTTTTGGCCTATGTTACTCCCTATTAATCAGTGTTTGAGGTCAGATACAAATCAAAATGATACAAATTTTGTTCGTTTGTTTTGAAAAACATCCCGTTTTGTCTCTCTGTGGTATTAACCAGTGGCTAGCGACCTTTTAGTATCTATTAACTCTATATGTTTGATGAAATTTCTATTAACCAGTCCCTCCAGGATTTCACGATTTTTTTTTTGTGATTTTTGCGATGAAAATTATAAATTTTGTGGTGGCAAGTCCTAGAAATTTGCGAAAAATTTTGCGATTTATTTAATTATTTAATTTATTTATTAATAATTAGGACATCACATTTACCATATTAGGTATTATGTTAGAGGCTCAATTATCATACATAACACAAATCAAACATAAAATTTGTTTATTCTGATACATTTGAACTTTTAAAATAACCTATGGGCAATATTCTTATGTGACCTTAGTAAACATTAACAGCAGGTGTAGAAATTTATACTGTACATAGCCTACTTCATTTCAGTCGCATCTCAGGTACTCTTTACATTTTGGTAGCCCAAAAATTAATTGAACTAGCCCAAATAAAAAAGCTTTTTAATTTTTTTTTTTAAATATAGAAATTCAAACAGGAGTCTAAATGTCAATCAAATATGTTTTCAATACACAAATATAAACAAATATCAAGGAAGAAATTTTATTTCACTCTTTAGTGGATCTGCAGAATTTTTAAATATCAATTTAAAGCAATGTATGATCCTTTTTAAGAGCTGCACAAGTAAAATGAACAGAATGAGTGGGGTTGGACAATGTAAGGTAGAATTTTAGGTCATAAAATGACATGATTTATAATTCAGATACAGATTCACACAAAAACAATATCTTATACAATGGCATTTCAGCCTTTATACCATTAAAAGGGATAAATAAAGTATATAATTTATCATATTTATTTAAAACATAAATATTACTGTCTTAATTGTTTAGATTTTTTAGAAGGCACATTAAAAACCCTATGTGTTTGCTGCATAAAAATAAACAGCTGAAAAATGTATTGGAAAAAATTCTAAAAAATTAAAATTAAAATTCTGTCACAAGGGGGCGCTTTAGGAGCGCTGAAATATTATCGTTTCCCTAGTAACGGCTGTATACAAATCAGCTTTAACGCTGTTTTATCAGCATGAAATGAAAATGCCAACGACACGTTTCTGAGGACAGTCGGTTCTACTCAGATACATTCATTTAAAGACATCAGTGCTGCGTTTTGACTTTGAAATGTGCAGGGCTCATATTTATTCAATGACATCATTGCCTTTAGATTCGTCTTTCCGTCCCTAGCTGACTTTTAAAATTATAATTAAGACTTTTCTTATACTATTTAACAAATTCAAAACTTTTATGGCGTTCCATTTGCAACAACAGAAGCCCTCTACTTTACGATAGCGGGTCGGCAGGCCAGTGAAACATTTTGGTAGCTCGACTGAAAAACACAATAGCCCACGGGACATCGATCTTGCGAGCCCTGCAGACAGACAGCTCACAGACATCACGTGAGCAGCGTCTTTATCAACATGATATATATATATATATATATATATATATATATATATATATATATATATATATATATATATATATATATATACATACATATATTTAAATCTTTTTATTATTGAAATATTTGAATAACCATTTTTTGCGATTATTTTGCGGTTAAATGACAAATTATGCAGGATCGCAAAAAAATGCGACATTTTGTTGATTTTGCATTAAATTCAGCGATCGCAGAATCGCGAAAAACTGGAGGGACTGATTAACCTTTATAATAATTCTGTTTTGTCAGGGGGTACTGCATATAGGACAGAACATACTGTACAGCAGCATATGTGTCCTATGTGCCAAAAGAATATTGAGGGGTTTTTCAGGGCCGATAACGATTATTACAGAACAAGTAGACTGATAACTGATATTTTGAACTAATATATATCTCTGGTGTAAAAATGAAAACTAGGGTGTGTTCACACTTGTAGTTCGGTTCGTTTGGCTCATTCGGTCCGGACCAAAAAGGAAAATAATACATTTGGTCCTGGTCCGCTTCGCGTTCACACTGGCATTTTTGACAGCGAACCTAAAGATACCGAACCTAAAGGCATAGTGATACGTTCACAACCAGATTGGTCGAGTTGAATGACGTATATTTCGTGATGGAACTTACTGAACACTCCAATCTCTTTACACCTTTACATGCTTTAAGTCGAATAAACCTAATTCTGTCTGCTGGACTAAGCACGCTCACTGTTGCGTGTATATGATTTTATTTTTTACCACCTGTGATCTCACAAAGAACTCATAAATGGCTCTTTACCTCCTTCTGTTCATTTTGTTTTGGATACACCGCTTGTTTCCTTCGTGAAATCATGTTGCATAGCATTGCATGTTGTCATTACTTCCTGTTTTTGATTCATTTAGAAGTATTTGATCTGTGTTGCATTCATGTTTCATTTGAACCACACCAGAGTTTGTTTGAAAGTGGACCAAGACCCATCTTTTGGTGCGCACCAGGGTTCAGATGGCAGCGTTCACACTTACTCAAATAAACCGCACTAACAAAGGAATCGCACCAGATTTTGTTTTAATCGAACCAAACATGACAAGTGTGAACGCACCCTTAATGTCATTAAGAATAACAAAGGCTCTGACAAAAACTTTCTTTAAATGTTTTTACATTATTTTATCGGCAAATCGGTTTTGAAAATGGCTGATACAGATAACCATAAAAATGCTTAATCGGCCAGGCCGATAATTGGTCAACCCCTAATTATATACACTATCACTAAATTAGATTTTTTTTTAAATATATATATCAAACGTCTCTGTCTTTTCGGGTCAGGGTTTATGATGCTTGCTTTGGAAAACCATTTAAATCATTATTGACAGATATAGTCATATATTTTATTATATACTTTGCCCTTTATTTTGTGTCTGCCATATTAAAATGTATGAAGATACATTGAACTAAGCTTTCTTATTTAACTTTAGTCAAAGCTGACTTAATATAATAATAAAACAGTTGATCACACCATTGCAGATTTGCAGGCATCCCATTTACAGATGTTGTTGTTTGTTTGTGTGTGAGCTCTTTTTCTTAGTTTCTCAGATAACACGTAATGCAGTGGTGTGGGTTGGTGAGAGTTTTCATAGTCACTAATGTGACTGTTTCAGATAACAGAGTGTTTCTTTGTGCTGCAAATGCCTTGTAAGCTTTGGTGTCAAATTCTTTTACTACATCAAGCAAACACATTAATTTTTCAGAGGGTTTGTTTTCATGGAAAATTCAATCTGAATTTGTTTTTTTTGTTTTTTACGATTCACAGACACATGATTCTTAATAATTCTGGGTCTAGTAGTGTGATTCTAACCCTAAAGTGTCCTTTCTAACATTTTACAACTTTCAACAATGTTTGTGTTTGTAGAAGTTACAGAACTGGCTCATTTCATGAAAAACAATGCCTAGGTTATGATATTACATTCTTAAGGTCGCTTCCTTCCTTGCTTTTTTTTTACTTTTCTGTAGGACTTACAGCAAGTCATGGTGTCTGGACCCAACCTAAATGAGACCAGCATCGTATCAGGTGGTTACGGAGGTACAACAGAAGGCATCATTCCAACCAGCTCCATCAAAGGTATAAAGCTCTTTAATATTCTTGAACTCTTTATTGTTCTTCACATGCTATTGCAGTGTGCAAAACTATCTTTAAATATCAACTGGGCTAGTTTCACTTAACCCCATTCTCAAATTGGAGTTTTGTTATTAGTGACATTTACACATTTACCATGTTTGGACCGACTGATGATATGTGTCTTTCTAAAGCAAGTGCATGCATACTTCCTTTTTTTGGAGATGCATAATATGGTTTGCATAATTTCCAACGGTTTCCACTCCTTTGTTTCCTATGCTGCAATCCAAATGAGATCTAGGGCCTCCGGTGGCATTGGTCATTATGTGTATAGGTATTCTGTGAGTCATGCTTAATGGCTTTAAAGTTTGACATTAACCAGAGTGAAAAAGGCCACAGCTCCGGAGAGACAAATGAGCTTCAGCTTTGTTTTTTTCTTTTTAATACATTTCCCCGGCAGTGAAAAGTTAGGCTACCTTATGCAAACTAACCCAGTCAAAGCTGACTGCTTGTGAGTTTATTATAATTTAGTTACATGTGGCTAACAAAATGACTTTTTGTCTGGACAGGATGTGTGATTTGTAAGGTGATCATCCTGGGCCCATAAATCTATTCACTCGATTCAGTGAGGACCTTCTGTCTCTTTTACCCTTTCTCAGGCCCTGTGGTCCGTGTTAACAATGACTTTTTGGGCAACAGACGCATTCCAAATGATGGGCAAGGTCATTCATGCCTCATTCGTAACCCATATCTCTTCTTTGCTGTTTTCCACCTTCCCATGGTGCCTTGATTTATACAGTGGTGGCCAAAATTATTAGAACATTAGTATTTTCACCAGCTAAAAAATGGTTTTAATTGTTGTACGTTATTTCTTGTTACTCTTTTGCTGTAGTGTGTCAGTAGGAAATTTCATTTTACATTTCCAAACATTTGTTTTGCCATTAATTGTAATCATCCAGTGAGATTTTTGTTTGCACAAGAAGTCTGACAACAGCCAGTGCTCCACACAGAGATCTGATCTCATTATCATCCAGTCTGTCTGGAATGACATGAAGAAACAGAACAAACTGAGACAGAATGAATCCAGAAGAACTGTGGGAACGTCTCTCAAGAAACCTACCTGCAAAGCTACAGTACTATTTAAGTTTTAGGCACTTGTGTAACAATGCTGCAAAATGAGGATGCTGTCAAAAATAATGTCATTAATAGATTTCCTTTATCAGTTAACTTCTATCAACTAAATTAAATCAACATTTGGTGTGACCATCCTTTGCGTTTAAAGAAGCTTTTCCCCTAGGTGCACTTGGAGAAGTTCCCACAGTTTTTCTGGATTTAGTCTGTCTCAGTTTGTTCTGTCCCTTAATGTCATTCCAGACAGACTGGATGATGTTGAGATCAAATCTCTGGCTGTTGTCAGCCTACTTGTGCAAACAAAAATCTCACTGGATTATTACAATTAATGACAAAATCAATGTTTGGAAATATAAACTGATTTCCTATTGGCACACTACAACAATAGATAAAAATAACTGACTTTAAAACATTTTTAGCTGGTGAAAATACTAGTGTTCTAATCATTTTGGCCAGCAGTGTAGTCTTTTTCAAAACGGTTTTTGTCTTTCCCAGGGTATGGGATGCTCGATGCTGTACCACAGGAATCAATTTAATCGCCCGGCTTTTCTTTTCTCTCTTAGCAAATTGGACTGGGCTACATTTCTCTTTCTCTTCTTTCTTGCAGGGTTAAGGTTGCTTTTTTCACTAGCAGGAATTTTGTAATGAGGAACCAGTTTAACCTTTAATCTGGCTGACTTCTCAGAGAAAATGTTTAGAAAAATCTGCTGCAGAATGGCTAAGTGTGAAATATGTTTGGTCAATCCTTTTATTTTTTCAGACAAGTTACTGTATGACACTTCTAGTCTCTTTCTGTGTAAATTAATACTTGTAGTTCAAAATAAATTCAGACATGGGGGTTTACAATAACAGTCGTGATGTCTGTTTGTCATGAGGCAGCAGATTTAATAAAATATTAGTTATGTGCTTTCCTGTTTCATTTCATCTCATTACATTATCACCTTCTTTCTCTCACCTTCTCTTCTTCCCCTTTTCCCTCCCTCCATCCTCCTTCCTTCACATACATACACACATACGCACTTGCATTACACACTTCCATACTCATATGGTACAACCCATTCCATTGTAAAAATAATTTCCCCAATTGCCTAAACAATTTTAAAACTCCTTACATATCCATCACATACTCTCTATTCCCCATCATATATCCCCAACATCCCCTTCTACCCCTGGCCATGACCACCTCCAGACCTGCGAATGAAGTCTAGGGGTGTTAGCATTGCCCCAAGCCAGATTGCTGCCTGCCGAATAGCCCACCAATCAGAAGACATCCCATGTATCCCAGGTATTCCAAAGAGCGCTGGATCATTTTAAGGGCTCTTTGGCAACACATTCCCCCTACTTAGTAAAACACTTTCATTTATTCACTCTCATCTCATCTGTTTAGAGCTCTGTCTCTAAGATGCAATTATGCCAACAATATCTGTGTAAATAACGTGGTAGTAAAGACAGTTATACAGTGTATATGTAATTTGAAACTTACCGGAAGCATTTTCTGTGTATCAGGGTCCAGCATGCATCACGCCAGTAGCAATTCCTCCATGACAGCAGAAGAGTCCACAAGAGGTGTTGCTGTGGAGAAATTTGACATCATGAAAAAATGGGGCCTGAACACATACAAGGTTTGTCAATTTACTGTTTGTCTTTTCGAATTAGATGTCATGTGCTGTTAACCACTCTTATTTTGAAGGCATTTGTGTATTTGTTATCCGTCTCTCCCTTAGTGCACCAAACAGATGATCTCTGAGAGGTTTGGCCGTGGCGCGCGTACTGTGGATTTGGAACTGGAGGCTCAGATCGAGGTTCTGCGGGAAACCAAACGGAAGTACGAGAATGTGCTGCATTTAGCGCGAGCGCTAACCAACCACTTTTACAGCATGGTGCAGACGCAGCACGCCCTCGGAGACACTTTTGCCGACCTCAGTCAGAAGTCTCCAGAACTTCGGGTGAGGCGGCACAGCCATCTTAAGATTTATGACATTTGTTGTGATTGCCATGCATAATTATGGGACTGCTGTAAACATACTTGTGATTTTATGCTGTTGCTAAATGTATAATTCAAACTGTCAGTGTTAAAAATAACTAGTGCTTACAGACAGGGAAGACTGTCAATAAGCATTAAAAGGCCACAGTTGTTTTTGGGTTTATTTTAGCATTTGTGTTTTGCTGTTTATATATCACATCAGTTAAGAATATCTCTGACATTGCAATTTTAGACAATCCACCCAGCAGAGCTAAGTGTTATTTTAGTATATTAATACACTACCAGTCAAAAGTTTTAAAGGTTTTTGAAGTTTTTTTTTAAGAAGTCTCTTTTGAAGTATTTTTACTATTTAAAATAACTGTTTTTTATTTGAATATATTTTTAAAATGTAATTTATTCCTGTGTCAAGTGATCCTTCAGAAATCATCCTAACATGCTGATTTGCTGTTCAAGAAACATTTTATTACAAATATTATTATTATTATTATTATTATTTAAAACAGTTGAGTGCTTTTTTTCTTCAGGATTATTTAATTAATAGAAAGATCCAAAGTTTAGCATTTATCTGAAATAAAAAGCTTTTGTAACATTATACACTATACCATTCAAAAGCTCGAAATCAGTATAATTTTTACTGAAATAATTTTATTTAGCAAGGATGCTATAAATTGATCAAAAGTGATGATAGACATTTATAATGTTACAAAAGATTTCTATTTCAGATGAATGCTGTTCTTCTGAACTTTCTATTCATCAAAGAAACCTGAAAAAAGTTAGTAGTGTATACTATTATAGTATTTAGTAATATTTTGAATTGGCTTTTAGTTTTATATTTTCAGTTTTATAATTAAATTTTTTCTGTTTAAATTTATTTTAGTTTTAGTTTGAATCATTTTAGTACTTCAACCCATTTTATTTCAGTTAGCTGCCAAGGCAATATTTCTAATTGTAATTTTTCATCTGATATTTATATTTCAATTCAAAGTTTATGTTTGTCACGTTGTTCATGCACAGGATGAGTTCGGATACAATGCAGAAACGCAGAAGTTGTTATGCAAGAATGGAGAGACTCTGCTTGGTGCCATCAACTTCTTTGTGTCCAGCATCAACACGCTGGTGAACAAAACAATGGAAGACACATTAATGACTATCAAGATGTATGAGAATGCCAGGTAAAAGCTACTCTAGCTATGTAGCCTTTAGTATAATAGCCTTCAGTTGTTTTTGTTTTTTTTCCAAGGTGCTTGAAGTGTTCCACTTCTCTGCAATATGAAGAGGCACTGGGCCCTACTTTCTGTCAGGGCTGGAAATTCAAGCACTTGAATTGTGTTTTAGGTTAATTAGCCTGTGATGCTACTGGACGTTTGAGAGGGTCATTATATGGTACAGTTGTCTGCTTTAGTATCGAATATTACTGCACGTGCAGACAAAATGGTTTTGAATGAACTCTGAGTGAGACACCAATAGGCACTGACAGTGTCTGGCCCTCTTACTCAGCCTTTAGAAAAGTAGGAGCACGGTTATTTATTTTGTGTGGTACATGTTGAGATCTTTGAAAAACCTTTGATGCTTTGTTGCTTTTATCTGATGCAATACTGGATACCTTTAATGTCAGATTTCATCAAAAATAAGTTTCAACTTTGTGCATCACATCATTTAAAAAAGTAATTTTATGTGGTGTTTTTTATGGTGTTTCTCTGATCTCTTATAGGCTAGAGTTCGATGCATATAGGGCAGATCTAGAAGAGTTGAACATGGGCCCGCGGGACGCTGTTACTATGGCTCGTATCGAGGCTGCTCAGCAGCAGTACCAGATCCACAAGGACAAATATGAACGTCTCCGTAGTGATGTCACCATCAAGCTCAAGTTCCTGGAAGAAAACAAGGTGCCCGACCACCCCCATAACATCTTAAAATCGTTCAAGTATCCCTTAAAGGGATAGTTTACCCAAAAATGAAAATTCTGTCAGTAATTACTCTCCCTCATGTCGTTTCAAACCTTTAAGACCTGTGTTCATCTTTGGAACACAAATGAAGATACTTTTAATGAAATCCAAGAGCTTTCTGACCCTGCATAGACAACAATGCAACTGACACGTTCAAGGACCAGAAAGGTAGTAAGGACATTGTTAAAGTAGTCAATGTGGCATCAGTGGTTTAACCGTAATGTCATAATCTGGGTTCATACAAGGTTCTTAATGTGCTTGAAGTACTTTAATTTGACTTGAAATTTAAGGTCTGGAAAACCCTTGAAAATAGCAATATTCCTGAAGAGGTATTTGAAAACGTGCTTAAATTATTGAAAAACAATGTATGAAATATGAGATTTATGATTTTTTTGGTGTTATAAAACAAAGCATTTGGGTGTTTTAGTGTTTTTTGTGCTTGTCCTTGTTTGTTGTTTTTTTCAATGAAGATCTGGCAACACATTTCTGATGCATGTTTAAATATGTCATAAACAACTAGTTGTTCAGTTCGGTTCTGTACACACATAAAATTTCTGTAAATGTGGTTGTGACTACCTATATTTTTCGGGAGTTGGTGTGGTTGTCACTCCCATATTTTAGTGAATTATGTGTGTACAAAACACGAGTAAAAGGTGAACTGAAGAAAAGTGTGTACATGGCTATTATTCAGATCAGGATTCGGGACTTTAGAGCATGGATCGCAAATTTGTTCTAGAACGGAACTTTGGAGCATGTTCGCAAATCTTTTGATTTAGATCGGAACTTCATTCTGATCATTTGATTCAGATTGGGACTTCAGAGCACGTATGGCGAGTGGCAACTCATTCGTTTCAGATCAGGATTTCGAAGCAGTTTCGCAAATCTTTTTTTCAGTTTTTTCCCTTAAACACTAGAAAACATCAAACAATTAAGGCAGTGTAGTTATAAAAACAAAAAGAATGTAATTAAAAGTTTAACTTTATTTAATCTTCACATTATCGTCGGCGCCAATAGCCTTGTGGGCAGTGCGCCGACATATGGTGCAGTTTCGCCTCGGATGTCCCGTGATCGAATCCCGCCTCGTGGACCTTTCCCGATCCCATCTCTGTCTCCCATTCATTTCCTGTCATGTCTCCAATGTCCTATCAAAGAAAAGTTGAAAAACACCCCCAAAAAAAAATTTTGGTACGAACCCTCTTTAAAGCTACGAAAATACTTTTTTGTGTGCAAAGAAAAATAAAAAACGACTTTATGTAGTACTTTCTTGAATGTGCATCGAAGAATGACATGGAAGAGAAGAAATTGTTGAATGAAGGTCGTTATTTTAGTTTTCTTTGCACACAAAATTATTCTCATAGCTTCATTACATTATGATTGAACTGCTGATGACAAATGGACTACTTTATCAATGTCCTTACTACCTTTCTGGGCCCTTGAACATGTCGGTTGCGTTGCTGTCTATGGGATCAGAAAGCTCTCGGATTTCAACAAAAATATCTTAATTTGTGTCCCGAAGAAAAACTAAATTCTTACGGGTTTGGCATGACATGAGGGTGGGTAATTAATGACAGAATTTTCAATTTCGGCTGAACTATCCCTTTCATTTATTTATTGCCTCTACCTTGTCACTTGACATGCTGCCTATTTGTGTTTCTCTCTCACAGGTCAAAGTGATGCACAAGCAACTTCTGCTGTTCCATAATGCCATCTCTGCCTACTTTGCTGGAAACCAGCAACAGCTGGAACAGACCCTCAAGCAGTTCAACATTAAACTCAAACCACCAGGGGCCGACAAACCTTCCTGGCTGGAGGAACAGTGATGTGCCCGTTTACCCCTGGTTTCCTGTTATATGTCTTTAGCCACACAGAGCAACACAGTAGGACCACAAGAGACCAGCGTTCTGAGATGCTAGCCGAGACAGACTATAACAAAGCCTCCTTAACACTAACTCTCTCTATAATATTCTTCCTTGATTCTCCTCCTCCTCAACCTGTTCTTGCTCTGAGACTGTTTTCAATTGTCTGAATAGTCACCTCTAGTATGTAACCGGTCCTAAAGGCTCCAATCAAATATCAGAAGTATCAGTTCAAGCTTCATCCCTATAAATATCATTAAACGGACTGAAACAATCCTTCTGATATGTCTGTCAGAACAGCTGTTTTTTCCAGATTACTCTCAATCTTACTCACACCCTCTCTCTCTGTGTCAGTGACCACATCTTTAGGAACTTTTGTTTGTTTTTGTTTTTTTGTTTTTTCTGTGAAAAGCGTTTTATTTTACTACTGCTTACCTACTATCTTTTTTTCTGTATTGTAGATTTGGTCTTGTAGCTAATGGGGATTCAATTTATTCCTATCACAGAGCTTTCAGTGTCGGTGGTTCTAACAAAAAGTAATTTTATTTTGATAAAATTCAAATATAGTTTTATCTGAGATTGGTATTGCATCCTTGTACGTTTGTATGTTTACTAGGCCATGAGAGTACTGTTGAGTCAATCCTTGTCCAGTTGTCTCTCTTTAAAACACTTTGAATACATGAAATACTACATTTAATATCTTAATATGAGATACTCATTTTAAGATATTTAACCTTGAATTAATACAAAAATATGCTATGGACTGAATTTAATCAGATATCGGTGCATAGTTTCCAGCACGTTTTAACAGTTCCGGAAGATGAATCAAAAAATCACTGTCTCTAGTCGATATTGTTATTTTTTTTCTTCACAGCTTTGAATTTATGAAGCATGATTGTTTTCTCTACTGAACAAGTTTTTTTTTTTTTTTGACAATTATAGTTTATTGTCGTATTATGTACCAATGCATAATGCTGTAGAATGTTTATACGTTTGTTCATTTTTAAGTTAATAATCATAAGTTAATCAAGGAAGTGTATGTATGAGTTATATTTGATTGTTTTAACATGGGCCATTTATTGAGGCCCATCATTATCTGCCTCTTTATCTACCAAAATGTGCACTAGAGTTTATGTACTGACCTGTGTTTTGTTAACATCAGCAATGCCCTAATATTCTCCCATTGTGCATTCAAATTGAAATTGGTTCTGATGCACCCTGTGTTTAATGCCTTCATCTGCCTTGGTTAAAAAAAGGCAATTTCCCCAGTGACAGATTTATATACTCATTAACATCACAGTAACATTTTTATTTTTGTGTCATAGTAGTGCTAATGTATTATTCCATTAAGCCTCACAGTTTTCACATAAATATAGTACAAAATCAATCAGATTTTGTAATAATTTAACAATATAAACATTTCAAAATATATATTTTTTTGTATGCATTTTTATTTGTGATGACATGGTATAATCAGATGGGTTTTCATAATTTTTCACTGAAAATATCTATATAATGCTCATTGATTTTTTTTTCAACATGCTCAAAATACACTTGGAAATGTTGTTTTTGCTTAAAACAGACTTGATGCAGTGATAATGGGGTTGAAGTGCAGACTGTCAGATTATAGTTTGTCAGTCTAGTTTTATTTTTTATTCAATTACATAAGACTGAAATAACGACTATGATCTAATGTTCAGTACTTTTGAACATTGCAGTAAATCTTTCTAAGCTTGAGATGAAGCAATACTGAAATGTTTCTAGAAAGTGTATTTTCATGTATGCCTACATTGGCTGTCCCTTGTGTGTTTGTGCATGGCAGGTCTGATGACATTAGTTGTACATTTCCATGCATTGTGATTCAATCCTGTTCAATGTATCAGTAAAACACTACATGGGTAGTAGTGCAGGACAATGTTTTTAGGGAAAAACAAAACAGAAAGGTTTCTTGTGAATGTTAAAGGATGACATTTAGTTTGGATGTCAACTATTTGAAGACTACAATGTCTTTTTTTCTTTTTTTTGTTGGCACATTTTTTTCATCGTGAG
>NC_133383.1:19645831-19876853 GCF_049309525.1 Garra rufa
AGGGAATTAATGACCACAGAAAGTCAGGAGGCCAGTTTAATGCCTCATGCGAAGGACACTCCTTTTTACAGGGGCCGGATTAACATTTGCTTCTTTTCACGGCCTGGAATCTGCCTCGTTGCATTAGGACGTTTGATCCCATAGTTACATGTCAGAGAAACAGCCCCCCCTGCTGGCCAGACAATTTTTTCACAAAGGTAGCGCATCCTGCCAGGCTCTATAAGGCCAGCGGAATGTGCTACCACCTCCATAAATGAGGTCAAATTCATCATTAAGGTAGGGAATTAATGACCACAGAAAGTCAGGAGGCCAGTTTAATGCCTCATGCGAAGGACACTCCTTTTTACAGGGGCCGGATTAAGGTTTCATAAAAACATTTGCTCCTTTTCACGGCCTGAAATCTGCCTCGTTGTATTAGGACGTTTGATCCCATAGTTACATGTCAGGGAAAGAGCCCTCCCCCCCCCCTGCTGGCCAGACTAGTTTTTCACAAACGTAGCGCATCCTGCCAGGCTCTATAAGGCCGGCAGATTGCGCTACCACCTCCATAATGAGGTCAAATTCATCATTAAGGTAGGGAATTAATGACCACTAAAAGTCAGGAGGCCTTTTGGACCCATAAAGTACATGTCAAGGAATGAGCACCCACTGCTGGCTGAATTAAATCTCCCTCCAGCAGGAAAATACTTTTCCACAAAGGTCTCCCATCCATGTACATACCAGGCTTAGCCCTGCTTAGCTTTAGTGATTAACCAGAATATGACTACTGCAAACAACATTTGAACTTGCGTTATGCAAATTAATGAAGCTGCTTTGATAGAGGGGTAGCGCATCCTGACAGGTTCAATCAGGCCAGCGGAATGTGCTACCACCTCCACAAATGAGGTCAAATACATAATTAATGATGGGAATTCATGAGTACAAAAGATCAGGAGGCCAGTTTAATGCCGCATGCGAATGACACTCCTTTTTACAGGTGCCGGATTAAGGTTTCATCAGTTTCATCTTTTCACGGCCTGGAATCTGCCTCGTTGTATTAGGACTTTTATACTGGCCAGCGGGGGGGGCTCTTTTCCTGACATGTACCTATGGGATCAAACGTCCTAATACAACGAGGCAGATTCCAGGCCATGAAAAGGAGCAAATGTTTCTATGAAACCTTAATCCGGCACATGTAAAAAGGAGTGTCATTCGCATGCGGCATTAAACTGGCCTCCTGACTTTCTGTGGCCATTAATTCCCTAACTTAATGATGAATTTGACCTCATTTATGGAGGTGGTAGCGCATTCCGCTGGCCTGATTGAACCTGTCAGGATGCGCTACCCCTCTATCAGAGCAGCTTCATTCAACCACAAAGAACAAGTTCAACTGTTGCTTGCAGTAGTCTGTGTATGATTGGGAGACCCTTTGTGGAAAACTAGCTTCCTGCTGGAGATAGTTTTAGTCCAGCCAGCAGGGGTTGCTCATTCCCTGACATGTACTTTAGGTTCCAAAAGTCCAAATATACAAAAATAACTTCTGCGGTGCCTTATAGAGCCTGGCAGGATGCGCTACCTTTGTGAAAAACTAGTCTGGCCAGCAGGAGGGCTCTTTTCCTGACATGTACTTATGGGTACAAAAGTCCTAATACAATGAGGCAGATTCCAGGCCGTGAAAAGGAGCAAATGTTTGATGAAACCTTAATCCGGCAGCTGCAAAAAGGAGCGTCCTTCGGATGAGGCAATAAACTGGCCTCCTGATCTTTTGTACGCATGAATTCCCCTCCTTAATGATGAATTTGACCTCATTTATGGAGGTAGTAGCGCATTCCTAATACAAAAGTCCTAATACAACGAGGCAGATTCCAGGCTGTGAAAAGGAGCAAATGTTTGATGAAACCTTAATCCGGCAGCTGTAAAAAGGATCGTCCTTCGCATGAGGCATTAAACTGGCCTCCTGAATTTCTGTGGTCATTAATTCCCTACCTTAATGATGAATTTGACCTCATTTATGGAGGTGGTAGCACATTCCGCTGGCCTGATTGAACCTGTCAGGATGCGCTACCCCTCTATCAGAGCAGCTTCATTCAACCAGAAAGAACAAGTTCAACTGTTGCTTGCAGTAGTCAGATTCTGGTTACTCTCTAAAGCTAAGCAGGCCCAAGTCTGCTCTGTGCATGGATGGGAGACCGTTTGTGGAAAACTAGCTTCCTGCTGGAGATAGTGGCTGTCACTATCCAAGTTTCCATCCAGTTTTTGCACTGTTTTGTTATCGACAAAGAGAATATGTCTAAAAAAAAAACCTGCAAAATTTGCTGTCTACATCCTGTTTTCCTTCCAACCGGCCTTTTACCGATAAAATGGTGTGCGTAATGACCTCATCCCTAAAAAAAACGAACTGTCGCATAAGTTTTGGTGTATTGCAAAAAAAACTGCCCTTGAGCTGTTTCCATACATAATTTCACCTATATTGCGTAAATTATATAGGCTAGTAGACTGTTCTTTATCCATTTGAAACAAAATCTAATATTAAATTGTATGTTAGCTAATTTTTATTAACAAGTGTCATGAGTTTTTTTTTTTTTTTGTACTTTGTCATAGACTATTTACTTGATCATCAACAATAATCATAAACAGGAGCATTTGTATTATTATCATTTTTCTGATGAACTTTTATTTAGAAATGGGAGTGTTCATTTCGGTTATTTTATTTCTCCTGACAACCGACGGTCGTTAAGACATTTTTAACTGTTAACTTACAAGATTGTTAAATTACAATTAAAGGAAATTTTAATTAATACACGGCTGTGACCCATTAAAAATACCTACATGTGTTTTCCATGGATTAATTTTATACACGCAAAAAGCAGCATAAACAACAGAGTGTGAGGATTCACATGGTCACGCACCTGCAGCGCTTCTGCGAATGGAGGAAAACATTATACAGCTATATATAAAATAAATAAAATAAAGTTATTTTCTAAATGAATTATGAATTAACAAAATGAAAGAAAAAAATGTGAAACAATTAGCAGCCTATATCAACCTATGCAGAATTTAGTTTCATTTTTCTGATGCACTCTTGAGGCATCATGTTTGTTTCCTTTTTACAAAAGCACACTGTTTGTTTTTATTGTGAATGTGCATTAATAAAATACATATTTAGAATAGTTTGGAACAATGTCTTACTCTTATATGACCACAAACGAAGGAGTAGGCTATTGTAAGTTGTTTCCACTTTTACAAGGGGGGAAAAAAAAACAAATGATCGTGTCGGCGCCTCCTCCTTGTTTCAGAACAAACCCTTTAAATTTAATGGAACAATACTCATAACACAAGAAGAACAAAAATATAAAAAGCTAACAAGCCAACAAGTTAATTTAAAATGTTGTACTTATCATTCCAATATCCACATAAAACAAGATCTTCAGAACAAAATAAATAAATTTTAACTTGCAACGTAGCAAAGCCCCTTTTCTCTACAAAAAGTTTACAAACAGACTTTTGCGACATTTGAAGTATGGATTTAGAATTTATGCGCTAAAGTTAAACGGAAAAAGATTATGTCGACACATGAGAAATTTTATCGATAAGACATTTCCATCAGCTATATCGGTAAAAATTCAGAAGCACTAAATTGTTTTGTGTTTTTTTTTTCATCCAGATTAAAAAAAAAAAAGATTTAGTATTATATTAAAAGGGGGGCGGGCCGGTGCGGTCAGAATTTTCCTGGTGGATTTTAGTGCCCCACTCCTCCCCTGAACATGGTTGTCGCTTTGAGTGTCCCGAGTTCGAATCATTTCTCTTGAACCCTTCCTGATCCTGCACCCCCCCCTCCCCCCCCCTCCCCCTCTCTCCCACTGGTTTTCTGTCCTATCTCCACTGTCCTATCATGAAAAATGTGAAAACGCAAAAAATTTCTAAGCCCTATATTTATTATGTAAGAAATAAATATTATATAATCATATTTATAATATTATATATATACAGCACACGCTGTATTCATAATTTATATATTTTTTTATATACGGTAGATTGTATGTATACATTTTTATGATTATTATATGTAAGTGAGATAATGATGTAGGTAGGTCTGAGGTAGGAATAGGTATATGGCCGTTACTTCCCGAGTGCGTATCGACCTCTGTTCATGGTGCTGGATTTTATAATTCGTGTCGCTTGCAATATAATACAATCAGATCTGAATCGAGACAATTACACAAAACTGTGGTTTCATAGACACATTTTGTTCTGCGTAAGAGTGCCATGTATTATAGGTGTGATAGTAATGATCAGATGAGTGCGGTCAAGGTGTCGTCGGCACTGCAGCATCCGCTCTGCGGCTGCTCGCTGCTGCTGCTGCTCACAGTCCCGTAGACAAAGTCATGGAGGGAGGGAAGTTGTGAGGCTAAGAAGTGGGTCTACATCCCCACGAAACGGGCAAATTAGAAACAATGGCGGAGGCTAATCCACTCAGGGGACTGCCCCGGATCCAGAGGGCTGCGGTAAGATGGATTCTTCTCTGTTTTGGACCGGGTTTATAACCTACTGCAGAACTGACAAACGCTAATGCGGGGCGGCGGGTGGGAGTCTTGTTTGCTTTAGATTAATGAGAAACTATAAACAAGCCTATAAACGCGTGCATTTGTAATACTAACTATTAGTTAGGAATGGGATAATTATTGCAGTGAGCAGTGGTGCGATTTACATTTGATTACAGGCATGTGCAATGATCGGTTTTGAACACATGACCGCTTGCAACTCCATGTATGACTAACGCAATAATTAGGACTATATACTTATTTTGACTGTGCATAATGTGTTTTTATTGCGTTATTACACTATGTTCCATAAAGGTATATTTAACCCCTGATGATGAAGTAAATTGGATGACTAGACGAGTGTCTCTGATGAGGTTTACTGATCAATCAAAAAGCGAGAAGACAGACAGCTTACACTGATTTGTGAGCGTTAGCAGTTAGAGAGAGTCAGTCTTAAATTTCCATGGACATTGATTGTCTTTAAGGGTCTGAAAAAGTCCAGAGTAGTTGCTAGTTAGATTGAATTACATGCTTGAATCAGCAAGAAAGGTGTTACACGAAGTGTTAGCTTCAAATTTTTGTCTTTTATAAGCTAAAACACATTTTAATTGTCATTCAAGTTCTGTGCTTGATGTTTAATCTGTTTACTTAATTACAATTTAAATATGTGCATTTATTGAAATAGGTGGGTGTCTGACCTAGATTTGTACATCTGTGCACACATTAGAAGTAGGAGGATGATACACAAGCAGCCACCCTGCTGTTTCTAAATAAATTGTTATAATCATTCTGAATTATGTGATTGGATATGAGTTGAATGTGTCCATATGTACTGAAATACCATATCTCATCTTCAGATGTCATTCCCTGGACATTTGCACTTGGTTCTAGTGCTGAGACCCAAAACCCACCTGCAGACCACTGGAACAGACCTCGGTTTCCGCTTTAGCCAGGACGACTTTGCGCTCAAGATGCCGGTACGAGCTGAGAACAATATGAAACAGTCATTATACTCATATTCCTGTCTTGAGAAACAAAACAAACATCAGATTGTACAATACTGAATCATTAAATAGCAACTAATTACTTGGGAGAACATTTGATATTTAAAATCTGTTTCTTTCAGTCTTTATTTATCCATAATAAGGCCATTAAAGGAACAGTTCACCCAAAAGTGAAAAGTTTTGGCAATTACTCACTCATAGTGAGTAAAATGTAAAATGTTTCTTCATTGGAACAGATTTGAAGAATTTTATAATTTTCATCACTTGCTAAAAAGCCTAAAAGGCCTTTTCACCTTTAAAAGGTTTGCCTGCTTATCGAATAGACTCTGTTTTAACTCTGTTTTCATTAAATATACCATGCTTAATTAATTCCCTGCTTTTTTCTGCCTAATTCAGATGGTAATGCTAAGCTCCCTGACAGACCTGCTTCGCTTCATTGATGAAAATCAACTGAGCACTGAGTTTGGCGGTACGCTGGAGGAATGCCATAGTGACTGGATAGTTCTGCAAACAGTAAGCATTCTGTTGTGCACTGTAGCACATTGATTTCAAGCAAGGAAGAAAGAGGAGATTTATACTGTAACAAAAAATGTCATTATATGATTCACAAAATGAAATTAAATCACCAAATTGCATTGTATGCTTCACTATTTAATAAGAGAAGCAAATCACTTACTAAGTGAAATCTGTTTACTTCCTATTCATTATTTGCGACTTGCAAATGTAAATTCATGCAAATCTGATTTTAGATAAAGAAGCTTTGACCTACAATTGCAGTAAATGCTGAGTAATGCATATTTTTGTCTGTGCTGCCCCCTCCAGGCCATAGAGAGTTTTGCAGTGACAGTGAAAGAGATCGCTCAATTGCTGCAGACATTTGGCACAGAACTGTCTGAGATCGAGCTGCCTGATGAAGCCAGTGGCATTGAGTACCTCCTCAGAGCGCATACTGAAAAATACAGGCAGATGAAGGTAGGAGGATGATTCTGCAGTTGTGTATGTATTATACTCATAAACAGTGATATATGGTTTGAAAACTATTACAGGATGACATTAGGTCAGTTATGAGGGAAGGACGCCAGCTTCTCTCAAACCTTGAGGCCTCAAAAGCAGTGGAAGGCGCTGCAGCAGAAGACAGAGACATCAGCCAAGACAAAGAAAGAGTGCAGAGGTATGAAGGCTATTACTCACCAGCACCAGCAGAGTAAGTAAATCATTGTCATCTGCTATTTTGGGTAGCTGAATAACTCTCCAAGGAGTATTTATGTGATTCAAGCAATCAAAATGCTGTATTTATTGCCTCTTTTATTTTTTTATCTTCCAGTATTGGATTGGTTTAATTTCCACTAGGTCAGAATACATATTTCTGCCAAAATTGGTCCATTGCATTCATCTTTATAGTCTCTGTGTGTTTCCTGCAGGCTTGTGGCACAGTTACGGGACATGGAAATGGCTTTTGACGGCTTCTTTGAGAAGCACCACCTCAAGCTTCAACAATACCTTCAACTGCTTCAATATGAGATGAGCTTCCATGAGGTACAGACCAGTGTTGGAGTAACAAACTAAAAATACCAATTGTCCTTTAAAAACACTGAATTCTCAGCTTTTCTAGTAACAAGCTACATTTTCCCAAAGATTAGCGATACAGTGCAGCATTGCTGTTTTGAATGTCTTTGTACAGCACATACTACTTTGCACTTACCTTTCCTCTTGTCATATGAAGCATTAGTCATTCTAGCAAACCAGTTCATCTTAAAGAATTAGTTCACTTCCAGAATAAAAATTCCCTGCTAATTTACTCAGCCTTATGTCATCCAAGATGTTCATGTCTGTCTTTCTTCAGTCTAAAAAGATTAGGGTTTTGAGGAAAACATTTCAGAATTTTTTTCCATATAGTGGACTTCAACAGTGCTCAACAGGTTGAAGGTCCAAATTGCAGCTTTATTTCTGACATGAACTTCTTGGATGACTTGGGGGTGAGTAAATTATCAAGAAACTTTTAACCTGTGATGTGTAGCATTCGAAAGCATGAGTCATTTTACTGAATCAGTTCGACCCAAATGGTTCACTGTGTCATATGCAGCACTGGGAAATCTATTCATTCTAGTCCATCGGTTCATCCTAAATGGTTTATACTGTCATGTGTAACTGTCTGATTCATTCTAGTGTGTCAATTTGTCTTTTAAGAATCTTCATTTCTACAGATCGACCGATATATCAATTTATCAATATTTTTCCCAATATTTAAGCATTTCACCATAATCAGATAGCGGTTTTGTAAGAAATAGAGACAAACTCACAAAGTCACAAGATAATTCATTTAGTCGTGCCCCAATAAAGTAAAATGTAAATGTGCTTAAATTAAATAATATACAGCCATGAATGAGCACATGGTAAATGCATAGATAAACAGCACTTTGTCAGAATTTAGAATGACAAAAATGTTAGTAATTCTGATATAACATACCACTTGAGAAATGCAAAAAAAATACAATGTTTTATTTGTTATATTCCAATATTCCAGAGAATATTATTCAGTGATTTAACATTATTTTTCACTCTTTATATTAAATAGCACATAAACCTACTAAAACTGTAGTTTAAAATGAAGTTGACGACTCCTGTTATTTATTTATTTTCTCCATTTGAAAACATTAGACATTCTACATTTATTTAGTGTTACTTGTTAGTGTTGCAGCTGATTGTTTTTCATGAATAAAATGGTAAAAAGACAAATTTTCAACACTTTTTTTAAAGATGACATTCTCAGTCATTTATTTACTTTGCAACAGTAAATAAATATCGGTTCTGCACATCGGTTATCGGGCACATAAACATGCAAATAATCAGTATTGGTATCGGTTAAAAAAAAAAAAATCATTATCGGTCAATTCCCTACTCATTTCTGTCATGCGTAGCATCGGAAAGTGCAAGTCATTTTACTGAATCAGTTTGACCTAAATGGTTCACTTTGCTATATGCAGCTCTGGAAAATGTAATCATTCTAGTGAATCAGTTCATCCTAAATGGTTCACTTTCTCATATGCAGCATTGGAAAGTCTGATTCATTTTAGTTTGTCGGTTCATCCTAAATCCTAAATTATTCCTAAATTCATACTCTCATCCAATTCATTCAAGTGAATCAGATTATCCTTCAAGGGCTCTTATCTCTGTCATGCATAGCATTGTAAAGCTTGAGTCATTTTAGTGAATGAATTCAACCAAAAGTGTTCACTGTCCCATAAGCAGCTCTGGGAAATGCAATCATTTTAGTGAATCGGTTTTTCTTAACCAGTTCAATTTCTCATGTGCATGAATGGAAAAAATTATTCATTTTAGTAAATCGGTTCATCTAAAATGGTCCACCTACAGTATATGCAGCATTGGAAGTTCATTCGGATTACTCTACTCTTTTGTAATTTGTAATTATACCAATGTCAAGTGTTCTATAATATTTTTTGTTGAATGAATGCACTATAAAATATTTATTCTTTAATGCATTAGTGAATTTATTTGGTTTTGGTCTGTGCATAGATGGAGGCCATTCTGGAGAAACTCAGTGCACAGGAGAAAGCCATTGACTCTGTGGGGACAACAGTGGCCCAGACGGAGCAGTTGCTCAAAGACCTTGAGATGCTGGAGACCACAGCAGAGGTTTAATATCTTAAAGATTAAAATAACTGACCTTCTCTTTTTACTAGTAAACATACCTTTTTGACCATGCCACAAATATTGATTTATATTGACTATTAAAAACTGAGAGCACTCTGTTGTTCTTGCAGGAAGAAATGGGCCGTGCTCAGATTATTATTCTGCATGGGCACCAGCTGGCAGCGAGTCATCACTACGCTCTTGCCCTAATAGTTCAGCGCTGCAATGAACTGAGGCATCACTCTGACACTCTCACAACAGCTCTGCGTGCCAAACGGGCATCTCTCACACGCATACGAGACCTGCTGTTGCGGTTGGAGGAGGTAATAACTATGCAAATTCAAGAAATATGTGATATATACATTTTATGCAAAAGCACATACAGACTCTGCATATCTGTGTATGGGCAGACTGTGCGTTGGTGTGATGAGGGGGCCTATCTGCTGGCTAACCAGCTGTTGGATAAGTTTCAGTCCAAAGAGGGGGCGCAGGGAGCCCTGCGAGACATTGAGAGACTCATGGAGACGGCGCCCTCAGTGGTGCGGTCTAACCCGGATGTTCTTAGTCTGGAGTTTGAAGCAATACTCACACCACAGTTACAGGTACAGTAACGGAATAAGATACAAATATACGGTCTGAAGCCAGTATGAATTTATAAAAATAGATTTTCAATTTCATGCTCACTTTAACGACAGCAAGCCAGTTTTTTTATGTGGTCTCAAATTTTTGGATCCCATTATAAAGCTTTAATGTGCTTGTTCATCTTCATTTGTTCTATAGTTTAAATAATTTATATAATAATAAAAAAATTGTATTACTGTCTTTCTTCTGTGGAACATACAAGAAAATATTTTGAGAAAAGTTTTCGGGTTAACTATCCCTTTAATATCTCACAATATCCTTTTTTTCTCTTAGACAGGAAAAAGATTAAATGAAATACCAAAAAAAAAAAAAAAAAAAAAAAAACATAAAATAACTTAAACATTCTTTTACAAACAAACTATATGTACTATCCTTTCCACATTAATTTTATATCTTAATTGGTCAGCAATTTTTTCATTTGTCTCTATTTTATTTCTCCTAGTAGAAATTCCTAAGACGAAGTTTATACTAAAATCCAATAAGTGATAATGTATAGAAATCTGCCATAGAATAAAAAATATATAAAAAGGTCTTTGCAACTTTTTATCTCACAATTCTCGACTTTTTTCCTTCCCATTCCAAATTTACATCTCTGAATTCTGATTTTTTTTTTACTCTGAATTCTCTGAGTTTACAATTCTTGCAATTTATTCGTTTCCACCATGGAATAATAATTTGAACAGAATTGTGAAATGTAAAGTTAGAATTCTTCACGATTTAAAGTTTGTCTTACAATTCTGACTTTTCCTCTCAGAATCGCAAGTAACATCTCAAAAATTCTAACATTTTCATTAGAATTGCAAAAAAAGAAAAAAGTCAGAGCTGTGAAGTAAAAAGTCATTTTTTATGAATTAACGACCATTTATTTGTTTATTTTTATCCATGGCAGAAACAAGCTTTTTTTTTTTTTTTTTTTTTTTTTTACTAGTGGGTGCAGGACACTTGTTCATTTATGTAAGTAAGGATAGCAAAATAAATTAAACTGTGACATATTATACCCAAAACATCTTAATACAGTGGCCTACCAGTAAAACGGATAAAAATTTGGGACCAAAATTTTAATTTGACACGGGCCTGACCATGTTTTGTTACATACCTTTATATCAAAGCTATCTGACATTATCAAGATGAATTTGTTCTGACACAGTTTAACTTTTTAGTTCTTGTCATATATTATTACCATTTTCTAAACTATAGCAAATAAACTGATAATGTGAGAAATGTTTAAAGCTTTGACTGTAAATCTGATCTCTGAAAAAGCACTGGAATGCAACAATGCCATGTCCCTCTGTTCCTACAGTATTTCCTTACTCGTCCTCTATTGATCAAGTGCCTATTTTAAGTTCACCCCCTTCCTTTCTTGTTAGTCTCAAATAGAGGCTGTCACAGAGAAGTTATCAACAGTGCAGGGAATGATCCAGAGCAGACAAGCCTGTCTGAGGAAACTGGCTGATATCCAGGTCAGACCCATCCAGCTAGTCGCTCCAAGGCCCGAGAACTCACCACGCTGCAAATCCCCTGTATTCTCTCCAAAGCACAGTATGTTTGTCTATTTCATTCGCATTTGCACATGGCAAAAATACACTGTCTCCATATGTCTGAATGTTTCTTGTCTTTTTCTAAGGTTTTGACGTGAACTCCAGTTTAAGGTTTTCTTTTGATCTCGCTCTTCCTGGAAAAAGGGCCTCACGGAAAGGTCCCAGCACTAAAAAGGTTTGGCTGATCGTCCTTGTTCATTGTTCATTTCATCTTCTTGTTGCTGACAGCTTTAGGAACTTTCTTCTTGTTCTTGTAGATAGAGGTCATGCACGACTATGAGGAGAACCGCAGCTGTCTGTCTTACAGCCCAGAGGGAGTTGAGAACCCTGACCAGCACAAACGGTGAGCATTTATGCATTATCTTAACCAAAAAAAAGAAGTATGCTCATGAATCATAAATTTCTTCTCAACCTCCTCTCTTTGTCTGTCTCTCACCAGTCTCTTTCCCGTTCTGTCCTCATATCTTTCTCCCCCTCTCTCCTCTGTTATTTCCCATGCATCCCTCGCTTCTGCAGCCACGTAATGAAGGAGCTGATTGAGACGGAGAGAATCTATGTGGATGAGCTGCTGTCTGTTTTGCTGGTAATGTCCCGACCAAACAACCTTGAAATAATTGCTCTGTGTTCTGTTTTCCCTCATCCCATTTGCCTCACAGCTGTACTATTGTAGATGACCTTTGGATGCACTCATTTTAAAATCACATTTTCCATTCGCATTGTAGTTTATAGTGTCATGGTGAGGCATATTTTCCTCTGTTAATGTGATGTTTCCTGTACAACTGTTGGTGGAGACTGCCATATCAAAAAGCAAACTGCACTGGGTCTGATTTGGCACAATGATTACGGACACAACACGAAAAGTGTACAATTAGAGCTAATGCAATACTTCTAAAAATGACTACTCTATGATGTTGTGACAGGGTTACAGGGCAGAGATGGATAACCCGTCTCTCTCTAATATACTGCCATCTGTACTGCGAAACAAGAAAGAAGAGCTATTCGGAAATCTGCCGGAGATCTATAAATTTCACAGCAGGTGAGAAATGTGCCCACACACATGGACACATGAACACACATTTCATGCTGATCCTGTCTTGGTTGTGCAGGATATTTCTGCAGGACCTCGAGAGCTGCTTAGAGACCCCAGAGAGAGTGGGAGCGTGCTTTCTGGAACGGGTGAGCTGTCATAGATTCTGTGTCATACATACTGTATACAGTGTATGTAAAGACATGTATAATGTTACAAAAGATTTTCTATTTCAAACAGAAATTCTGTTCTTTTGAACTTTCTGTTCATTAAAGAATCCTGAATTTAAAAGCAATACAGGAAGCTCTAGTGAGGGGCACAGCGTTGTGTGAATTGAGAGAAGATTCCTGCTAACTGCATACACTTCTGACTAGGGATGTAACAATATCAAAATTCACGATACAATAATATCTGGATATGAGGTCCACGATGTAATATTTATTGTGATATAAAAAAAAAGACAAATGAAGATGAACATTTCAAACCCATTGTACATTTCAAACCCATGTTTTTAACTAAGAAAGCTTAAGTCAGAAAAACTGAACTAGGGCTGTAACAATTCCTCGATTCTATTCGAGTATTCGATTTAAAAAAATCCTCGATTGCATTTTGCCCATGTTGAGTAATCAGCGAAATACCAGAAGTGGCGCATTCCATATATTAAACCCACTTAAAGGAGAAGTCCGGTGTGATATTGACCTAAAGTGTGTTGAATCATGATACCGTGTGTGAACTTACCCTTCATAGCTCATGTCGGCTTGTCCACTGCAGTCCGAAATATGGCGTTAGTTAGCCGATGCTAACAACAGGTTGTCAATGAGGGTGAATAGGGCATCGGACTAGCCATGTAAATAAATCACTGTTTTACACCATTTACGAGGCACAAAGTAGCGCCACACTTCATTGGTAGACTTCCAAGGGCCCTGACATTTAAAACGAGACATTGAGAACTTTGAAAAAGCACTGGTAGTTTATTTACAAGAAGATTTATACAGACATTCCCCTTAGTAAAATTACCGGTTGCCGCCATCTTGAATTTAGTCACGATAAGTCGAGTGACAAGCAGGTTAATGCCTGATAATGCTTTTTAATGCTTTTTAAAAGTTCTCAATGTCTCGTTTTAAATGTTTAAAATATTCGCTTTAATTTATTACATGCTTGTAAGTTATTTACGTGCGTCTCAGATCGGCTCCGTTCACAGTAAATGTTGCTGTACAAGAAATGTTATCATTTACATGTGTGGAGCATCTCCAAATCTATCTCTGCATGTGATTGTGAGTTTTGGTTTACAATAACGTTTATCTGGGAACCCAACATGTGCATTTCATCAGATTTGTAAGGTTTATCATTCATAACCCTACACAAACACAGGAGAATACATCTGTTCATCTCTATATGCTAACTGTTCATTGCGTTTTCAAAATAAAAGTTTAAACCCTCGCCCCAAGTTTACATGTTTTAATGTCCACATATTCAACAAATAACAGTGCCTGCAGCATTTCTGTTGTAAAGAAAGGGCCAAATATTAAATATTAAGTGGACATTTGAATTAAATGTTAAGTCAATAAATATTAAAGTTTAAAAAACAGTCATCAGGCCATTGGCGCCCTCTGCAGGCATTTGTTATAATGCATAATGTACATTAGCTTTACTGTATGTAATTAGGGATGCACAATATGACAATTTTTTACCGATACCGATAGCCGATAATTAAGTCCTTCTTGTGGCCGATACCGATACCCAATACGTTCATATTTTTATATGATAATTTTGTGCACCCAGGAGAATACAAAATCTAAGATAAACTAATGAAATGTATATTATATATCTGGGTCAAACAATCATAGCAAACATCAGTCCTGACTCTTCAAAAATGTTTTTATTTTTTGTGTAAGGCACCACAATTCTAAATAAATAAAATGCTTTGACATTTGTCAACCTGGAGTAACGTCAGATGTCCAAATGTCCGTTAAAGCTTCTTATTGATCATATTATGAATGTGTGCAACAACCAAATCTTACAAGACGGGGAATAAAACATCAGAATCGAGTGACAGCCCTAACCTGAACTTTAAACAACTGCACTGTAAAATAAATGAAAAAGAATATTTCATAGGTATATTTTTTTGCTTTACACTACAGTAGGGAAATTACAATACGTATTTCTTAATTTTTACACTTGAAAGAGATATTTTGAATTTGGACTGCAGTAACATTACCTATTTAAAATGCTACCTGTCAGAAATTCATACTAAGCTTTAATTTTGATCGAAATGGCAGTAGAGCTTTTATTTTGACAAAAAACTCCAGCTTCAGTGAAAACAGGCTTACAAAAATGTCTCACTACAAATCTAGTAAAATGCTGTAATCATCTGCATTCCCAAACACAGCTAAACTTACGGCACATGCAATAAACACTGCATTTACTGTGAACTGAGCTGTTCTGAGGTACGGAAAACACTGATCGCTTCGCCAGGGCCCTCCATTCAGCGAAAGTCAGACTCGATGAAGGGATTAAACCGTATTAATCCCTTGTGGTTTTAGTTTGCTTGACAGATATTGTGCCAAAGCACAATGGCCCAAAACACAAGACCTTTTATGTTAGAATAAGAAGCTTAAATATATTTTAAAAACTAAATTTTTTGCCCGGAAGACCTATCGTTTCGTATCGTTAAGTGTATTTTCAGCACATTTCTGTTTTTGCAGCAAGTTTTTGTGTTTGGTTGTGTTGTGACTATTTCTGTTTTTGCAGCGTGTGATAATGAAGATGTTTTCTTAATTTGCAGGTGTTTTTTTTTATTTGCAGCACATTGGGCTCTCTTGGCCACCGTAAATTTATATCAAAAACTGCTATGTAGCATTTTTGTTTGGTTCGTAATTAAAATGCAGTGGTTCTGCGAATGCATTCTGATTCATTCTGTAATGGCACAGTCAGGGAAAAACTATGATAAACCTTGAAACCCCTAGAATCCTAAAAAAAAGATTTTTGGTCAAAGCGCCCAGCACTGAGAACCACTTATATAGCTACTTAATGCTCTTTAAAAGTTTTCTGGTAATGAATGTTTTTGCAGAAAGAAAATTTTCAGGTCTATGAGCGCTACTGCCAGAACAAGCCTCGCTCAGATGTCCTCTGGAGGCAGTGTTCAGATTCAGCCTTCATCCAGGTATTATACATTAGCAACTCATAAACATTAGCCAATATTTATAGGGATAGATAGTGATTAGTGTATTATTTTATATTCATTAAATGAGTTTTAAATAGTTTATTTTGTTAATTTTATATTCTTTCCTATGCAGGAGTGCAAAAAGAAGCTGGATCATAAACTAGGTCTGGACTCATATTTGCTGAAACCTGTTCAACGTTTAACCAAGTACCAGCTTCTTCTGAAGGTGCTCAGCTATAACAAATCATAATTCAAATTCATGTTTGTTTTTTCCCCCTCACAGATGTATATTTACACTAAATGCTGTCTGTCTCTCTGATTAGGAACTACTAAAACATAGCTCAAACTCACAGTATGCGTCTGAGCTGCAGGGGGCGCTAAATGCCATGCTGGACCTCCTCAAGTCTGTCAATGACTCCATGCATCAAATTGCCATCACTGGTTATGAGGTGCGGCCAATAAATGACAAAGGAGAGAGGAGGAATATTAAAGGAGTAGCTCACCCAAAAATAAGGTATTCACCCTCAGGCCATCCAAGATGTAGATGAGTTTGTTTCTTCATCAGAACAGATTTGGAGAAATTAAGCATTGCATGTCTTGCTCACCAACAGATCCTCTGCAGTGAATGGGTGCCGTCAGAATGGCAAACATCTGATAAAAACATCACAATAATCCACAAGTAATCTACACAGCACAGTCCTTAAATTATTGTCTCGTCTTTCGAAATCTCTTCTGATGTAGAAAAATCTCATCTACATCTTGGATGGCCTGAGATTGAGTACATTTTCAGCAAATTCAAATTTTTGGGTGAACTGTTCCTTTAATGGTTTTATTTTTACCATGACTGACAGCTGATGAATTAAGTTTGAATGCACTGCTACTTACATTCCCACATTCACTTTTTTCTGTGTCCTCTGTATCTAGGGAGATTTGAGTGACCTGGGCCGTGTCCTTATGCAGGGGTCTTTCAACGTCTGGATCAACCATAGGAAAGGGCCAACACGCATGAAGGACATGGCTCGCTTTAAACCAATGCAAAGGCATCTGTTTCTTCACGAAAGAGCTCTGCTTTTCTGCAAGAAGAGAGAGGAGAGTGGAGAAGCACATGATCGGACAGCCTCTTACAGCTTCAAACACTGCCTGATGGTGAGAGAGAGAGAGAGAGAAATCAACGTACTGTATGTGCTATTTAATGACCAGAAAAGCAGGATGCTTTTTGCAGCCAGATTTTTCAATTACAACATCCACCATGAATCTAACCACCTAACTTTGACCTGTATTATGCACTTAAACCATTTTTGTACATGTTGTGTTGCACAGATGCTGAAGTTAAGCACCTGTTTATTTATTCCAGCTCTATTTTAAGTGTGCTCAAAGAGGTGGATGGTTTTTATGAAAGGGGTTTTTGGATTAATTCAAATTCCATTGGATGCTAAAAAACCCACAGGATTATTAAAATATGGCATTATTGAATTTCCAAGTGAGAACTTTGACCCCTCTGTTTCATTTGCAGATGAGTGCTGTTGGTATCGCAGAAAACGTCAAAGGAGATGTAAAGAAGTTTGAAATTTGGTATAATGGAAAAGAGGAGGTGTATGTTGTTCAGGTGAGTCATTTTATCAAGGTTAAAACTCTACAGTATAAAAAGTTACAAGTGTCTCTGTCATCACTTAATAACGCCTCTTCAATACCTCCTCGTTGATAGGGATGTATCAAAGACTGCTTGTTCACAGTGAACGTTAATGCCAAGTCCTATATTATTGTGCTGCTTTAATTGATGCACAATAACCAACACACATAACTCGCACACACACACACACACACACACACACACAACACAGAGAGAGAGAGAGAGAGGGAGAGTTTGGAGATAGATTGCCCTGCGCATACACAAACTTCTTGTCAACACTTACACTGTTTCATCTCTGTGTATGATTTGAAGTAGGCAGAATGCAAGAGTTAACGAGCCGAAACTGATGAAAATAACCGTCATTTTTACACATTCCGTCAAATATATTTAACTTGTATATAATCTGGCAGATGACCATGGAATAAGCAGGATAATTAATTAAAGGATTTTTTTTTCAGGAAACCTGAAAAAATTCTAATCAGCTGTTTTCAACATAATAATATAAATGTTTTTTGGAAAGCAAATCAGAATATTAGAATGTGAGTGGAGTAATGATGCTAAAAAATCAGGTTTGAAACCACAGGAAGGAATTACATTTTTATTATGGGTCATAGACGTTAAGATGCTCATGTCAAAATAAGTTTACAAAAGTGACTATATGCCCATAGAAAGCATATTAAATGTAAGTAAAGTGTCTACTTTTAAGGTTTCAAATAAGTTTTTGGAGAATAAAATACTGAAATTAAATAATGTTACATTGTCATTAAGTGTAACATAATATTTATATAAAAATTTAAACATGCTTATTCTGACTTGTACATATTATAATATATAAAAGAATAAGGGAGCATATTACATTAATTACAAAAAAAAAAAAATACTGGCAAATGGGCAAAACCTAGGAGAGTTTTTTTTTTCAGTTTTTAGAAATGTAGAACAACTAATTAGTATTTGGGGTGAAAGAAATTTGTCTTTCAATATAAATTGATTCTTGTAAATATGCCTGGCAAGATTGTTACACTGAATAACATTTTAGTGGGTGTCTTCTGTAAATTAGGACGAATTTATGATTTTGGGTAATTTGCTCTTTGACCCAAATATGTTCATACAGAATACTGTACTGTTTTTACTGTATGTTGGTTCGAATAGATGCAGGCTTGGTGAACAGAGGAGACTTATTTAAAAACATTAAAAATCTTGGGAGTGGGAGTGTATATTCAGTAAGCAATACCTCGGGTGTGCATTATTTTCGTAGAATTCAACGGACCGAAGTCAATTATTCCGCTTATACTAGAGTTACCACACCTCAAGACATCGATCAGATGATATATTTCAAGACAATCGTCCGGTTTTTGTCTTTAAAATGCTATTGTGAGTAGGATTAATTTCTTACGCAGCTCATCCAACCGCTTGGTTGCTAGTTCCAAAACGTAATTTTAGACCTAGTAACGACGCTTGAGCCGTTGATAGCAAACTAATGCAGTTAATAATGAAGTTTAGACAGACAAGCAGACAAAAAGAAAGGGAGAGAAAGAATAAGTTGCTAAATTACCTCCCTCAGGTCTGTGTGTCTCTCAAAGGTGACTGGCAGCATCGTCTCTACTAATAGTTGAACTTAAGTTCATTTTCTTCAAGACCACGCCGTTGTTACCTCGCTTGCGGGAACTGTCATGTCGTTTTTACGTTGTTAATCGTCAAAGCAGCTAACAGCATTAGCGCGATGCTAACGTGTATGCAAACTGAATGTGTGTGCGCATCTGTAAAGGAGAGAGTGGGAGAAACAGTTTGTGCTTTCCGTACATAATAAAACGTAATATTGTGGCTAAAACATGAAAATAATCTGTCGTTTTTATCCAGTTGTTTACTGTATTTATTTGTTTGTCCAGTGTCATTGTGGGTTTTGTTATTTTGCTGTTTTTAGCTGTAAGGACCTTTGAAATGAAATAACTGAAATCGTGGCGAAGTGACATGTAGACATGTAATGCCGTCAAAAGCTGCCTGGAACTACGTTCGCCATGAGTTTCCCTGAAAATAATGCACACCATTGAATCGTTCGTCAGCCAATCAGATTCAAGCATTCAACGGCCCTGTAGTATAATATTCCAAGTTTATATATAAAAAAAATAGTATTGTCAAATCACAATTAATCACATCCAATATAATAATGTGTGTACTGTGTAAATCTGGAATTTTTAATGTGGGAAAAATTAAACAAACAAACAAAACTGTATATGTGTATGATGGGTTCAGTTGAACTATCTTAATAAAATGGTTGTGGTGATTACTTTTTAATTGAATAAAAATAATAATAATAATAATAACAAAATAATGAAAATACAAAGATATAGATATATTTTATACATATTATAAGATATATACTATACATATAAATTTGATAAAATCTAAAAATATGAGTAAATGAAAAAATTAAATATTAAACAAGAAAAAATATGGTGACCTCAGACTTTTGTGTGTAAAAAATGATTTGTATTTTGTAATTGTTTCATTTTACAGGCTTCAACTGTAGATGTGAAGATTGCATGGCTCACTGAGATTAGAAAAATCCTAAACAATCAGCAAAAGATTGACAAAGGTTCCTACACTGCATTTTTATTTCTGTTCATATCAGTGTTGCATGTTTTAAATTATGAATCGGTATGTCTTAATTACATTGGTCAAACTCTGTGTTTCACTTCCTCAGTTAATGCTCACCCGGACGGTGAGCAGCCATTATCTCCACCCTTGGCCGACAGGTGATCCTCACTGAATCCCCGTAACCCCTCACATTATTTATGCAATCTCTTCTATTGTAGTATGGATGTAAAATATGTAAATCATCTTGCATTTGGAAGGATCTAAACAAAAATCAACAGAATTTGTCAAACAGTGCTGCCTTATATAAATCACATTCATTAAAGGATAACTATTGCCAAAATGCAACCTGGGCTGTTTTTTTTTTTTTTTTTTTACTGTAAATGAGACAAACTTATATCTAAAAGCATAATTACGACAAACGAGCCGTTTTTGAGATTGACCGTGATTTTGTTTTGTGGTCAGTGGCCGGTGAATGGGAGTACTAAGGGCATAACTTTGAGCGCATCAAAATCGATATTTTTACAACACTAAGGAGGCTCGACACACCATGAAACTTTGCTCGAAGTATCGCCTGGGTCTCTACACATGAACTCGAGCATTGAGAACATTGTTTGTGTACACAGAGTTTGCTAAAATGAAAGTTTTTGAACAACTCACTTTCACTGTTTGGGTTTCCGCTCGCAGCCGTCTTGCCAGTCAAGAAGTGTCGATCTCCGAATGCGAGGATGAATAGCTCCTAAAGCATATTTCCATATAAATGCACGGCTAATTCGTTGTTTTGTCCCAAGTGAAAAACAATATTTACCTTCTAGTTGTAAAAAGAGCCTCATATAAGCCTAATATTTCGTCCTATTTTCGTCCATTCATTCGCATTCGGAGATCGACACTTCTTGACTGGCAAGACGGCCGCGAGCGGAAACCCAAACAGTGAAAGTGAGTTGTTCAAAAACGTTCTTTTTAGTAAACGCTGTGTACACAAACAATGTTCTCAATGCTCGAGTTCATGTGTAGAGACCCAGGCGATACTTCTAGCAAAGTTTCATGGTGTGTCGAGCCTTCTTAGTGCTGTAAAAATATCGATTTTGATGCGCTCAAAGTTATGCCCCTAGTACTCCCTTTCACCGGCCATTGACCACAAAACAAAATCACGGTCAATCTCAAAAATGGCTCGTTTGTCGTAATTATGCTTTTAGATATAAGTTTGTCTCGTTTACAGTAAAAAAAACCAGCCCAGGCTGCATTTTGGCAATAGTTATCCTTTAAGACTGTATGCTTTGAGCCCATCTGCATGATGGATATGGTACTAATCGATACTTTTCTGGAATGAAAAACATTCTTGAAGCACGCATTCTTATCATTTCTGAAACCTACTTAATAGAAACATTTGGACTTTGGAGAATCGAACATAAAATGCTACACGCAGTAAATGACTGTCTAATAAATGTTATGAACTGTTTCCAAAAATCATGGTTTTTAAGTTGTGGTCTAAGCAGCATTTGATCCTAATTGGACATTTAAATATATTTTAAATCTAATGTAAGTAATGGTTTAATTAATTGGCAAATATGCAAATCTGGGATTATTATGGTATATATTATTGGCATTTTGGATCATTTATGATGTGACAGATGTTCAAAAAATATATACCCTAAATTTACAATTAAATTTGAGAAGTCATTTGCAGCATATAGTACTTTATATTTGTTTTTTCAAACAATTTCTTTGAATGTTGTGTAACGGAACAGGATTGTGGTCAGTGTCATGTCAACTCAGCTAATATTAAATGTTTTAACATCATTAATATTGAGGCCTGTTTGCCATTTGACTCTATTGACTGCAGTCCAGTTTCAGAATATCCTGTTTGTGATGACATTTGATGGTTGTTGTTGTCTTTTTGCCCTGTGTTCTTTTTGACGGCCTTGTTTCTGTTCGTCGGTTCCTCGGTTCCTCGGTCAGTGTGAGGCATATGTCCGTATGCATGCCCTGGACGTCCACACAGATCACTGGCTGCTCAGGTTGTTTTGATGTCCTTCCTCACAGCAAGCTCCAGGGGGCGTCCGTCAGCTCGGAGGAGGCCGATTCAGGCCGCGTGAGTCCGGTTTTGACAGACCCAGTCATCGTTTCTCCGCGTCCTCACCACCACAATCGCCGCAGTGAGTCAGAGCCCGTTCGAAGGCCATTTTCATTGCCATTTAGTCTAGTTGATAGGAGCAGGAAAATTTACTATGCTATTGAACATGATGGGGTTTTGAAATGGAATTTTTAATATGTAATATGTAAATTGTGTCACATTTATTTGCATGAAATTGAATCACGCAATTGAATGCATGAAAAATTTACAATCCGTTCGGAGAGATGCCATTATGGTTCGGCTGGTTGTGGTTTGTAGGCTGGCCAGGGACATCTCACTCTGTGGACCTCTGTGAGGGTCTGGAGGACTGGACCACTGACCTTTCGAACATCTCAGACTCTGATGAAGAAGACGATGTGCTGCTGGTGAGCTTGGACCTTTTGATATCACTCAGATTCCCAATTATTTGGGGGAAGATTCATTAACAGTGAAGGATTTTGGTTGTAAATAGTCTCCACATTGGCTTTGACATTGTATTATGCTTGTTTGTTTGTTGTATTTTAGGTTCCTGGAAGGTATAGAGCAATGCTGGACCATTTAAAGTGTGGCAAGGATGATGTAATCATCAAATGTGGTGATGTCATTCACGTGCTGCAGGAGAGTGCCATGGGGCTTTGGTGAGTCATTTTGCATTTTTAATTTATGCTCAAGTGGAGCACAAAATATGAGACATGCTCTGATGTTAAAATTCTGGCTAATATTAATAAACTGGTTGATGACTATTACTATCATTACCATTTTTTTTAAATGTTACATTTAAGTGTAAATAAATTGTTACTGTTTTTAAAGAGAGCAAAAATACAAAGCACTAAAAATAGTTTTCAACGTTGATAACAGTAAGAAAAGTTGTTCAGAATTTGGCACCAATACTAATGGATAATAGTTGAGCAAATCTGCACATTTGAATGATATCTGAAGGATCCTGTGACACTGACAACTGGAACAATGACTCCTGAAAATTCAGCTTTGCCATCACAAATAATTACATTTAATAAATTATAGTTAAAAATATATTAAAATAGAAAGCAATTCTTTAAAATTGTAATGATATTTCACAATGTTACTGTTTTACAGTATTTTTCATCAAATAAATGCAGCCTCTGTGAGCATTAGAATGGAAGCCTGTTTCCGACACAATTCTCACATATCTCATAATTCTTAAGTTTTTTCTCGCAATTGCGAATTTATATCTCGTAATTCTGACTTTTTTTTAGAATTGAGATATAAACTTGCAATTGCGAGAAAAAACGCCAGAATTGTGAGATATGTGAGAATTGTATCTCGCAGTTCTGACTTTTTTACTAGAATTATGAGATATAAACTTGCAACTGCGAGTTATAAAGTCAGAATTGCTAGATTAAAACTCAAAATTTTGACTTTTTTTCTCAGAATTGATATAAACTTGAGATATGAAGTTAGAATTCTGAGAAAAACATACAATTCTGACTTTTTTCTCACAATTGCGAGTTCATATTTCACAATTCTAACTATAACTCACAAAGTTAGTTTGTATCTTGCAATTTTGACTTTTTTAAAACTTTTTATAAACTCACAATTGTGAGAAATAAAGTCAGAATTGCAAGATAAAAACTCAAAATTCAGACTTTTTTTCTCAGAATTGAGATATAAACTCGCAAATGCGATAAAGAAAGTCAGAATTGCAAGATAAAAACTAAAAATCCTACTTTTTTTTCTCAGAATTGATATTACAAGTTATGATGTTAGAATTGCGAGATAAAAACTTGCAATTGTGAAAAATTTTGACTTTGCAAATTGCAAGATACTGTACAATTGTGAGAAATAAAACCAGAATTGTGAGACAAACTCAAAATTCTGCTTTTTTCTCAGAATTGCGAGTCTATATCTCGCAATTCTAACTTTATAACTCGCAAATGTGAATTTGTATCTTGCAATTTTGACTTTTTTTTTTTTTTTTTTTTGAATATTTTATTTTAGCTTTTGAACTGTTACATAAACAAAAGAAAACGAACAAAAATCTTACACAGCTTATTGCACAAATAGGACAGAGATTAGTCCATACAAAAAAAAAAAAAAAAAAAAAACAAATGTCCAAAAAAATAAATAAATAAATAAATAAAAAAATACACACAATACAGTACAATGGGATGATACAGGATACCGTAAATATACCGTAAATACGGTATAAAGCCTCACTCGAAAAGAGAATCCATCCGGTCTTGCAATTTTGACTTTGTCTCGCAATTGCAAGTTTATATCTCACAATTCTGACTTTTTTTGTTAGAATTATAAGATATAAACATGCAACTGCGAGTTATATAGTCCAATTCTGAGGGGGAAAAAAGACTGATATGTTCTCAGAATTGTCATTTTATATCTCACAATTCTGACTTAATTACTCGCAATTGCATGTTATAAAGTCAGAATTGTGAGATAAACTTGCAATTCTGAGGAAAAAAGTCACAATTGCGAGAAATAAATCACATTTCTGAGATTCAGACTTTGGAGATACAAACTCTCAATTCTGAGAAAAAAAGTCTGAATTTTGAGTTTGTATCATGCAATTCTGAGAAGAAGTAAGATACAGTAATATAAGATAATAGTAAAATAAAAAGTCGCAGCTACTTTTTTTATTCAGTGGTGGAAACGGGCTTTCATAAGATGCACTCTAATTTACAAGTAAATGATCAATGTCACTATAATTCTCACAGGCATGTTAAGAATTTGACTCGTGGAGGTGAAGGAAATCTCCCTGTTGATACACTGCTGAGAATGCTGGGAGATGCAAGCCAAAGTCCTTCCATTAGATCGGGAGGGGGGCTTATGGTGAGTGAACTCTGTAGGCTACTATATTCTAAAATGCATCTTACTCAAACATGTTGAGGATTTCATTTTGAAGAGACAAACTGATTGTGTTTATTTTATCAGATATGAGCAAACAGTACTGTACTGCCATAGAAGCTTTTTTTTTTATCTAAAGCACTCCTTGTTGTCTCATAGGTACGGGAAATATAAACAGCAGGAAGCCCAGCAACACCTAAGTACATAAACCACATGTACACAAAGCTCACACCATGTGACAACCCTAAAGGCCATTACTGTCATTCAGGACTGAGCTCAGTCACGCCAACCTGAAGCACACAAACAATCACCAAGTCAGGAAAACAGAGTCACCTAGTCAAGAGAAAATGTTTCCATCTGCCATCAGTAGGGATTTTGGATTATGCTGGATTTAAAGACAAAAAGGGATTCCTTCGAACAAGCCACCTACAACAATACAGTCTGGAAATAAAAGGAGCTTTGCAAAGCACTTTACACTGATCCACTTCATCCCTGGAAAGTACCATCACCATGCTGTGCCATAACACAATATAAAACATGTATTTGTGTAGTTAGCACAGTATTTAACTCTACATGTATATTAAAAACAGAAAGGTTCATGGCATGAGGTGTGAACTGGCTTGAGTAGAGCAAGCTATTTTTTTCTCTCCTCAGATGGGTTCAGTGATTGTACACTTGTTTTAAAAAGCCATTTTAGTGCTGGAATGGATACCAGCATGACAAAGAATGAAAGACAAACTAAACATTAGTATCTAGTTTATGTGCCAAAACCTAACATTCCATTTTCAAACTTATCAGGTTGACACCAACTCCTACTTTTTATTACTTATTATTTTATTTAGCAACAGTATTTCAGTACGCGAGGTGAAACCTTTACAAATCACTAGTCAGCAATGCCATTGCTTTATTGCTTCACCGTTATGCTTAAAAACAACTGCTCACCTTCAAATGATCCGTGTTTATATTCATATTCACTTTGAGTCAGATCAGTATGGCTGTTTTGGACTACTTAGCAAATTTTCTTAGTTATCAAAGTGTTTTTATATGGGTTTACTGTAGAAACGGCATCATTTATTTGTTAATATTTGGTTTTAAAAATATATTTCCATATTTGGGTCAGTAAAACGTGGTGGTATACATCATTGTAATATCAACTGTAAACTTGTCCATTCCATTATTTTTTAATTAACCTTTTTCGTCACACTTCCTGCACTCACAATGTGCATTTAACTGTGTTAACCGCTTAGAAACCATTCAGGTGAATTTACATTAGCTAATGTTATTAAAAACTGCAATGAATAAATACACTATGGTTCAAAAGTTTGAGGTCAGTAAGATTTTTACTACTTTTCTGAAAGAAATTAATGCTTTTATCCAGAAAGTGATTGATAAGTATTTCTATAAATGCTGTTCTTCTGAACTTTGTTCATCAAAGAATGCTGAAAAAACCATGGTTTCCACAAAAACATCATATTTGATATTAACAAGAAATGTTTCTTAAGACCAAATCAGCATATTAGAATGACTTTTCGAAGCATCATGCGACACTGAAAACTGAAGTAATGACTCTTAAAAATGCATCTTTGCCATCACATGAATAAATTACATTGTAAAAACTCTGTATTTTTGATCAAATATAAACAGGCTGAGTGAGCACAAAAGTGACCTCAAACTTTTGAACAGTAGGGTACATTTGCATGTCATTAGTTTAAAAGAGGGCTTGACAAGAGAGAAGAAAAGTGAATGCGGTCTGAATGGGTTTCATGTGTACTTCACTTTAAAGTACACTTCTTAAAGCCATACACTTCTAGTGTATAATATGTACAGAGTTACTAAGAAGAAAGTGACCTCATACAGATTTGTGGTATATCATGTATGAAAATAATTTCACTAGATGTACAAGCACAAAGTGTAAGATGGAAAACTATATTTTTTCTTGATTGTTACAGTATGTTGAATGATGACTAGTAAATATCATCTGTACAAAAATGTCTGTGAGCTCTTAATTCATGTATATTTCTGATACTTTTAATCTAATTTCAACTCTGTTGATCACCATTGGACATATGTCCTGTTGTGATGCCAGTTATGTTACTTATCCAGTACATATATCTGGAGATACGAGTGTAGATGCCATACTTTCCCTCCTTGGCGCACTCCTCCCCCCAGCTGACGATGCCCGTGAGGAACCACGTGTTCTGATAACGGGTGGCATGGGGTCCTCCGCTGTCCCCCTGACAGGAATCCTTGCGTACTGTACTGTAACCGGCACAGAACATGAAGCGGGAGATGGTGTCGGTGCTGCTGCCTTTGCATTCAGTCCGGTCCACATAGGGGAGCTCTACTTTCTGAAGTGTTTTAGATTCCATGCCCCCGTACCGTAGCCTCCCCCAGCCACTCACCAGGGAGTTTTCCGCGCTCCTAAGCAGGTTCTCTGTGAAGTCCTTAGAGCCCAGACAGATGGACAGGGCATAGTCAGAGAATTTGACAGGTCCCTTTAGCTTTAAAAGGGCGATGTCGTGATTGTAAAGACTCCGTTGAGAGTTGTAACGTGGATGGATATGGTACTCCGCTATGCCGTGGTCACTCTCTCTTCCTTCATTCTTCGAGACATCATGTTCTCCTATAAAAATATGATACCAGAAATATAGAAACTAATTGACAATATGTGTGATATCAGATCACATGTGCCCTGGAATGCATAATTTAAAAATAAATAATAAATTACACTACCAGTCAAAAGTTTTTGAACAGTAAGATTTTTAATGTTTTTAAAGAAGTCTCTGCTCACCAAGCCTGCATTTTTTTTTAGACCCAACGTACAGCAAAAACAGCAAACATTTTAAATATTTTTACTGTTTAAAAAAACAGTTTTTTATTTGAAGTCTTCAGTGTCACATGATCCTTCAAAAATAATTCTAATTTGCTGGTTTGCTGTTGAAAAAACTTTTTTTATTATTATTATCAATATTTAAAACAGTTCATAGTACATTTTTTCAGGATTATTTGTCTTTTTTTCTGAAATAGCTTTTATTACACAGTATGTACCATAATTTTGAATGGTATATAGTGTAATTAATACTTTTACTTAGCAAATATGCTTTAAATTGATTAAATGTGATGATAAAGGCATTTATAATGTTTAAATAAAATATTTAAATTTAAGATAAATGCTGTTCTTCTGAACTTTCTATTCTATAGAAACCTAAAAAAAAATCTGCTTAGCTGTTTTCTACATAATAATAAGTTTTTTGAGGAGAAAATCAGAATATTAGAATGATTTCTGAAGTATCATGTGACTGGAGTAATGATGTTAAAAATTTAGCTTTGAAATCACAGAAATAGATTACATTTTAAATAGGGCCGGGACTCGATTAAAAAAATTAATCTAATTAATCAGAGGCTTTGTAATTAATTAATCGAAATTAATCGCATTTTAATCGCATATAAATATTTGACCTGAGAACAGTGAGAAGTAAGTTTTTTCATATGGATTTTTAGTATACCATTGAATAATGACTGAATACATAAACTTAAGCAACAAAATATTGTTTATTTTTGTTCAACCAAGTCCAACAGACCAGTGCAATATTGCCATTAAGTGTAGCAATAGGATACAGTGTTTCCCCTAGGTTTCCATACTTTTTTTCTCTGTACTTTACCCTACTTTGTGTAATAACGTTTATTTAACATAAAACATTTATTTCAGTGAAAAATAAATCTAAAACTCTCTATTTTAACATTTTGAACAATAGGGCTTTACAATCTTTTGCTATTTTTTTTTTAAAGAAATTCTTGTTTTAATTTTCTCATAATCAACTGAAAGCATAAACATTTTTTTTTTTTTAATCAAATGAAAAATAAACCTTTTTAATTTTTGGCAAACGAACAAGAGGTTTGCTGTTAAAATCAATAAATAATAATAATTTAACATTTAAATAATAATCGTAGTATTTTTTTTCTACAATTAAGTGGTTAATCGTGTTGTTATATTTATTTTTTATCATATATATTGCTTTTTGTCAATTATTTAAATAGGAATATTGTTCTGTTTCATGTTAAACCGTACTTTTATTTTGACAGGTTGCCGTGAAGTTTCTGTGTGTAAAGTATGATATGATGCTAGTTTTCTCAAATGAAACGGTAAAAGTGACACTGACAGTAGCTTTGGAGATTGAGTCTATCTGTTCATTTGAGATGCAAATGCCAAAAATTAACGGGAGCATCACGCGTCTCTGCCATTCTAACATACAGAGGCAACCCGTACATGCAGGATTCATATTAAAACGGTCTTTTTGCATTTCAGTCTTTACAGACACTAGTCCATATCGCGATTTGAATTAAGTGACAGACCAACTTTTGATTTATCACTAAAATAATCGACGAATTTACGTGGCATTCCGCGCTATAGTAAATTCGGTTTTAATGAATGGAGTCCGCGTTTTCTTGGAGGAGACATTGTAAACGCGCCCCCCTAAGATAATGGTAGGGAAAACACTGGTATATTTAGAAATATACTAGCCTACATTTCAGAAATTCAGGTACCCTATAGGTAGGTAGACCTTCTGTAAAAGCATTGAGGTGATACTTGAGGCTCGATGTGCAGCGGTGATATGCGCATTCCTTTGTCTGAACGCTAGTTGGTGCTCCAGTATAATCGGTCCGCTGAAACTCATCCAGTGAGAAACGTTCCGCGGTGCAAAATTAAGTGCGATTAAAATGCGTTAAAAAAAATTTAACGCGTTATTTTTGTGTAATTAATTAATCTTAATTAACGCGTTAAAGTCCCGGCCCTAATTTTAAAATATATTTAAAAAGAAAACCGTTATGTTATATAGTATATAGTATATAGTAAAATATTACTGTTTTTGTTGTACTTTGGATCAAATAAATGCAGGCTTGGTGAGCAGAATTTAAAAAAAAAAAAACATTAAAAATCTTCTTGTTCAAAAACTTTGACTGGTAGTGTGTGGAAGTCCATTTGCACCACTGAATAAAAAATAAAAAAGGTCATTTTTATCAAGCAGACTTTTTATCCCTCAATTCTGACTTTTTTTCTCAGAATTGCATTATATAAACTCGCAATTCTGACTTTTTTCTCAAAAGTGAGATGTAAACACACAATCGCGAGTTATAAAGTCAGAATTGCTAGATATAAAATCAGAATTGCTTTTTTCTCGCAATTGCAACTTTGTATGTCGCAGTTCTGACTTTTTTTTCTCAGAATTGTGAGATGTAAACTCTCAATTGCGAGTTATAAAGTCCAGTTGTGATATGTTCACAGAATTGCGCGTTTATGTCTGACTTAATAACTCGCAATTGTGAGTTTATATCACACAATTCTGACATTATTTTTTACAACTGCGAGTTTATATCACGCAATTCTGACTTTATAACTCGTAATTGTGAGTTTATATCACACAATTCTGACTTTATTTCTTACAACTGCGAGTTTATATCACGCAATTCTGACTTTATAACTCGTAATTGTGAGTTTATATCACACAATTCTGACTTTATTTCTTACAACTGCGAGTTTATATCACACAATTCTGACTTTCAAAAAAAATGTCACAGTTGTGAGATAACAAGTTGCAATAACCTTTTAAAAAAAAATTTATTCAGTGACGAAAATGGGCTTCCATAGTATATATACTATTCACAACTCCAAAGGTTTTTTTTTCTATAACCAAATGGCAATAACAATCATGTGGCAGTGTTGTTGGTTTCTTACCCACTCTGATAAAGAAAGATCCCACTTTTCCATCAACACAGTGGGCAGCTGTAATGACCCACTGTTCACTAAGGAGAGAGCCGCCACAAAATGCAATCTTATTCACCTTTTCCATAAAAACCACCTGCCAACATGACAGAGAAAAACACAGTAAATTTCCCTCAAGAGTTCTGATATTGCGTTTTTTATTGTAATGTCCTCTGAATAAGGTTCTGTGGATTTTTCTACACAAACTAGGGAAGATTATACCAGCCTTGCTTCATAAGCAAGTTTTATTTGGACACACAATTCATCACCTACCTGCCAGGGAATCTCCCCTGGTGTTGCCTCATTTCCTCCTACAATACGATGGTCAGTGTTTGTTGCATTTTTGCTGGGCTGAGTAGGAAAGAGTGAGGTGATGTTGTTCAGTGTAGGTTGAGGTATGCTAGTCCCATTCACATCAGGGGAATCTGTAGGAATGGACTCTGTGGTATTTTGTTCCGTTGTATTGATGTGATTGACAGAGTGACTTTGATTTCCATTCTCATCACCGATAGAGAGAGATCTTGAGTTAAGAGTTTCAGCAATACTCGCTCCAAGACGTCCACATGGGTATTGCCCTATAGAGATGTAAGGGGATGAATTAAGAGCAGGATCTAATCAACAAACCAAACCAAACATCCGCTAAAACATAAATGAAATTCCTTGAATGAAAATGGTATTAAAAATATCACTGCACCCTATCCACCTTATTCTTAAATGCGGAAGTAATTCTATGGGCGAGACTTGCGATTGATTAGAATAACAATGTGCAGTAAATGGTAAAACTGTTTGCACTACAAACCAGTGTGTTCATAATAAAAAATAATATGGTAAGACACACAAATTTGCAACATCAAGCAGTAAAACCAGCTGTTTTGTACAGCTTAAAATAGATGGATGTGGATGAGACTGGAAGCCTGCATAACATTTACAAATGGCTGCGCTCACAGGAAAAATAAGGTGGATGAGAAAAGCTTTGAGCTATGAGATTGAAATACAATGTACGTCCTGGTGACAATACTGGCAAAGTGGCTTAATGCAGATAGATGGCATGTAATATATGGGAATAGGATTATAGTACCTGTAGGTTCACAAGTTCTGCTGTCCAAAGCCAGTCTGTAACCCTCGGCACAGTCACACACTGCTCCATAAATTTTATCCACAACACAGAAGTGCATGCAGCCTCCATTATTTACATTACACTGTTTTGCCATTTCTGGACCAGAGCAACCCATGAAAGACGAAATAAGGTTTTAGCAGAGGAGGACTTTGAGTCAAGGTTAAGAATTTTTGACAAAGTAATACTGCAGAGATATTTGGACATATAAAAAGACAATACTAAAAGATTTGTATATTATTTAATTGATATAAAATTGTGATGTTTCTATTCATTTCATGATTGCTTTTTCATGATCTGTGTCTAAATATATACACTACACAGTACTGCACAGTACACTGAACAGTATTTGTAATGTTTTTTAAAGAAGTCTCTTCTTTTCACCAAGCCTGTCATTATTTGATCCAAAGTGCAGCAAAAACAGTACAATTTTGAAATATTCTTACTATTTAAAATAACTGTTTTTTATTGAAATATATTTTAAAATGTAATTTATTTCTGTGATTTTAAAGTTGAATTTCTAGCATCATTACTCCAGTCATGTGATCTTTCAGAAATTATTCGAATATTCTGATTTGCTGCTTAAAAAACATTTATTATGTTGAAAACAGCTGAGTAGATTTTTCTCAGGTTTCTTTGATGAATAGAAAGTTCAGAGGAGCAGCATTTATCTAAAATAGAATTTGTTTTTAACATTATAAATGTCTTTATCATAACTTTTGATCAATTTAAAGCATCCTTGCTAAATAAAAGTATTCATTTCTATCATATCTTTCCTTAAAAAAAAACTATACTTGTGAATGGTATAGTGTATAATGTTGCAAAATCTTTGGATCTTTCTATTAATCAAAGGATCCTGAAATAAATGTACTCAAGGACGGGAATAATGCTGCTGAAAACGTAGCTCTGATCACAGGAATAAACTACATGTTAAAATATATTCAAATAGAAAACAGTTATTTTAAATAGTAAAAAATCTCAAATTTTACTGTTTTTGCTGTATTTTGAATTGGATAAATGCAGGCTTGGTGAGCAGAAGAGACTTCTTTTAAAAACATTAAAAATCTTTTGACTGGTAGTGTATATATATTTGTGTGTGTTTATCTACAAACTTCATCTTTAAAGATATACAATTCAGAATAAACATATTAGAAACATACAATCTTTAAAAATACACGATTTGAAAAAAAATGAAATAAATATAAAATAAGATTAAAGACAATGAATGAACTAGAAGATATGTCAAATATTAAAATATTTTATCTTATATATATTCTTTATACAATGTATGTAAATGTTACAGCTAATGTGAGCTTCATTGATCTTACCTAACTCACAGTTCTTCCCACTAAAGCGGGCTGGACACCAGCAGGTGTATGTATTCATACCATCCTCACATTTCCCGCCATTCTGACAGGGAGACGACTGACACTGGTCTCCATCTGAAAGGGAGGAGAAGCCATGATCATGATATTAAGAATACATCCTGTAAAGGTTTATCAACAGTGTTCATGCCAAGAATATTTATGCTCACCCATATAAGTAATCCAGAATTTCATCTGAAACAGAGTTTGGAAAGTTTTAAACTCACAGATAGAGTCCTAAAACATTTCTATGAGATAAACATGTGCTTATGCAACTCACGGTTTGTTCGTGGTCTTCAAAAACCTCTCTGGCCTCTTCTAGATTGCAGCGTTCTTCGTAACATTCCCTCTCCAAATTATCCTTCATCATTTCCTCAAATCTACCTGTGTTATAGCGCTTCTGTCTCTTCAGAAGAGACCCCGCAAGATCCCTCGGCACAAACACTGAAGCTACGTGCACAAAAAAGACATGGTGAAAAATCACAAAAGCCAAGGTCTGTTTCTAGGACACAAATAATGTGTTCTTACAAGCATTGAAGATTTGAAAAGGGAATATTGTTTTACTTTGAAAGGCTTTTGTGTTGACCCAGAACAGCTATTGAAAGCTCTTTCAGTTCCACCATGATAAAAACAATATGATGATTGATTTTTAGTTTCCTTTATGTTTTCTCACAACACAAAACATGAAATATTGTTTTGTGTTAACAAGTTTCTTTCTTTACTAACTCTAATTGGTTATAGCACAAGGTTTTCACATTTCTAAAGACTACATGTAACAAACAAATGCTCAGCCTTTAGCTATTAGAACAGATTTTATATTGACCAGATCAAATTTAGATTATGATTAAGACAGATGAATGTTAACTTACCTCCAGAAGAAAGCCAGGTTTCAAGCAGCAAACTGCATATCAAAATAATAGGATAAATCTTCACCATTTTCTCTTTGATTATTTCCCTTCAGGCACAAATCTTTCCCAACAGTCTAAATACCTTCATGTTCTGCTCCAAAGTTCAGGATGTCACTTGTTTGCACTTCATGCAAACAGATATCTCATCTGTTGGGTGTTTTTCCCCCCAGCCTGCACCTGCAGTGTTTGTGGGTCTTTGCCCTGCAATTTATTGCATTTTTAGCCAATGCAATTGAAATAGATTTGATGTAATGTGTAGATTCATTAGAAAACATTCTGATGTTTGAATAATGCATTTCGTGTCACTTCAGACTTCATAACACAGCAGTATGAATATACTGTATATATAGATATATGTGACCCTGGACCACAAAACCAGTCATAAGGTTAAATTTTACAAAACTGAGATGTATACATCATATGAAAACTCAATAAATAAGCTTTCTATTGATGTCTGGTTTGTTAGGATAGGACAATATTTGACTGAGATACATCTATTTGAAAATCTGGAATCTGAGGGTGCAAAAAATCAAAATACTGAGAAAATCACCTTTAAAGTTCTCCAAATTAGGTTCTTAACTATGCATATTACTATTCAAAAATTACATTTTGATATATTTACAGTAGGAATTTTACAAAAAATCTTCATGGAACATGATCTTTACTTAATTTCCTAATGATTTTTGGCATAAAAGAAAAATCAATAATTTTGACCCATACAATGTATTTTTGGCTATTACTACAAATATACCCAGCGACTTAAGACTGGTTTTGTGGTCCAGGGTCACATATGCGATTCTTGTGGATGATTATACGTGCACGGATACCCATACACATGTCTGAGTCATTTCTGCTTTTACATTTCTTTCTGCTGAGTCAGAGAACTCAGTTCAGACTTGGGACCCTGCAAATATTGACAAGACTTGGCTGACTAATACTGACCTCATAACAGACATCAGTGGCTGCTAAACAAGTTAATGCTTTCAAAATTAATGTTTAGAAACAACAAACACCAACATCATGTGCTAAAATTTGAGACAAGCTATTAGGCAAACAACTAAAGCCTTTGACAACTTAGACTCAAAAAATCCTTGTGGAAAAATATAAAGCATGTTTAAGGTTTTCCCCCAAGTGGTTCATGGTGAATAAGCCAACATAAGCTTCCCAACAGAAACTACGTGAATTTTTGTTTGACAGTATCTTGTACTAAACATTTAATGAACCAGACAGATCTAGTTTAAAAGTGTAGATTTTAAATATTTATAGTGCTCATATCTGACAACTCAACTTGGAAAAAAAAAAAACGCTTCATCAGTTTTATGTAACAAGGTTTGTGACTTCTCTGTGGCAGTCAAACAGGAAGTTTAAACTATATAATTAATGCTGCTCTTGGGTTGTGGAATGAAGTGGAAATTACAATGACTTTCAGGGGACCAATTAGTCAGCTATTTCTATGGCATTTTCTATTTAGGGATTCATCTAGCTCAGACAGGAGTATTTTCATGTGTATTTATATAATACTGTACACTACCAGTCAAAAGTTTTTGAACAGTGAATATTTTTAATGTTTTTTAAAGAAGTCTCTTCTGGGGTCCGGTCTTCGTACGTCGCTAACTCAGTTAAGCTGGATTTGATTGTTGTGGATTTGTCCTGATCTTGGATTGTTTCGTTCTTCGATGCGCATCTTGGACTTGGTGTCATAGCAACAGGTCCGTAAACTTAAACCTGCTCGGGAGCAGGTTTATTTCATGTAAACAGGATTTAGGCTGCGCTCCTGGCGGGTTAAGATTGGTTGAAATGGGGAGGTCACATCTGATTGGTTAAAGATCACGACTGATGCGGACTGACTCACGGGAAAAGAAAAGTATCTTGCAAGAAAGTGTAGAAAATAATTACGATGATTCACACACGAATGATGACCACAGCTACACACACACACACACACACACACACACACACACACACACACACACATTATCTATCCATCCATCTATCTATCCATCCATCCATCCATCCATCCATCCATCCATCTATCTATCTATCTATCTATCTATCTATCTATCTATCTATCTATATATATATATATATATATATATATATATATATATATATATACTACTGTTCAAAAGTTTGGGGGTGAGTACATGTTTATTTTTTATTTTTTTTTTAAGAAATTAATACTTTTATTCACCAAGGATGTATTAAGTTAATAATTAAAAAAATATTAAAAGTTAATAAATAATTTACATTGTTATAATTTTTTTTTTTTTTTAAATAAACACTGTACTTTTTAAACTTGTTATTCATGAAAGAATGCTGGGGGGGGGGGGGGGGTCACAGGTTCCAAAAAATATTTGGCAGCACAACTGTTGATATTATCCAACATTGATCATTCTAATAATAAATCAGCATATTAGAATGATTTCTGAAGGATCATGTAACACTTAAGACTGGAGTAACAGCTAATAAAAATTCAGCGTTTCATCACAGGAATAAATTCTATTTTAAAGTATGTTAAAATAAAAAACATTATTTTATATGGTAAAAACATTTTGCAATACTACTGTTTTTTTCTGTATTTTGAAATCAAATAAATGCAGCCTTGATGAGTATAAGAGACTTTTTTAAAGACAATTACAAGTCTTACTGACCCCAAACTTTTGAACGGTAGTGTATAAAAAAATAAAAATATAAATAAAATAACATATCAAGGAAAAAACATGTAACATGGGCAGCATTAACGCATTTAATTTGTTCACTACTTTTTGCCAGCCCTCTCTCCTTGCTTTTGCAGCCTTTGCAGTGTTCCCTTGCATTTTAATTAAACTCTGAAACTCCTGAAATCCCTCAATCAAGAGTTCTTGCTCTGCTGCAGAAAAATACTGTGTGCGCTCCTTCGACATGTTCGCTGACCAATCAAAGAGTTGCCTATCAATGTTTCTACTATCGATACGTACCTTTTAAGCCACCCAGTGATCTCAAATGACTTCATCCAGCTATACTAATCATCAACAACAGGTGCGTTCGGAGAACCGGAATAGCGAGCTCATAGTTAGCGCGATGATTTGATCTTGGATGTGTCATTTGATCTTGGATGTAGTAAGCGAGGTACGAAGAACGGACCCCTGCTCACCGAGCCTGCAATTAAGTAATCCAAAATACAACAAAAACATTACAATTTTGAAATATTTGTACTAATTTTAAAATAACTGTTTTGTATTTGAATATATTTAAAAATGTAATTTATTCCTGTGATTTCAAAGATAAATATTTAGCACCATTACTCAAGTCACATGATGCTTCAAAAATCATTCTAATATTCTGATTTGCTGCTCAAAAAACATTTATTATTATTAATATTATGTTAAAAACAGCTTAGTAGATTTTTTTTAGGTTTCTTTTATAATTAGAAAGTTCAGAAGAACAGCATTTATCTGAAATAGAAATCTTTGTAACATTACAAATGCCTTTACCATAACTTAAAATTAATAAATTAATAAATTTAAAGCATCCAAAGTATTCATTTCTATAATTTATTTTCCAAAAAATAAAAAATAAGAATTATACTGACTCCAAGCTTTTAAATGGTATAGTGTATAATGTTACAAAAGTTTTTTTGTTTGAGATAAATGCTGATATTTCGATCTTTCTATTTATCTTTCATCAAAGAATCCTGAAGAAATGTACTCAACTGCTTTAAATATTGATAATAATAATAATTTCTTGAACAGCAAATCAGCATATTAGAATGATTTCTGAAGGATCGTGTGGCGCTTAAGACTGGAGTAATGGAGTAATTTAAGCTTTGATCACAGGCATAAATTACATTTTAAAATATATGCAAATAGAAAACCGTTATTTCAAATAGTAAAAATATTTTAAAGTTGTACTTTGGATAAAATAAATGCAGGCTTGGTGAGCAAAAGAGACTTCTCGAACAAAAATGCTCAAATAGCTATTTTTGTTCTAAATCAAGTAAGTATAGCATATATGACTAACGAGTCCAACACTTGTTGAATTAAAATAGACATCAGTCTTGTTTAACACATTGTCTTGCTTATGGTTCTATTTTAACTTCCTGAACTGTAGCTACTCTTTCAACGAAACCTCCATTTGCGGTAAGTTCAGCTAATGAATGACTTTGCGTACATGTTCTACGTCATGTTTGTCAACTGTGAGTATTCTGATGACTGTAGCATCATCGGAGGGCGACGTCACGCGTCACGTGAAGTTTGGGGACTGGGCTCCACAACGCGACCTCAATAGTTGCGTAGCAGGAGTGATACACCGCCATGTGGTCTGATTGATGTGTCAAAGCACATCATGAGCGCTCGACTTGCAATCTTGCACACCGCAAACTGAACGACACTGAAACAGCTTGCCAAGTGGCCTTTTACATTTTAATCTCAATTGAAAACTGTAAGAATTTTTCACGCCGTTGCTTTGCTGCCTTGCCTTTTGTCATACGGAACAAAGCGCTATGCACACCTGCCAGAGAAGATAATAACGACTCGCAAACGGTAAGGATTCAGCAACATTAAAATCCAGTGTAGGCTATTTAAATTCAGGTATTTAGGTTTAGGTTTATTTGATGAGTGTGATTGGAAAAGCATACATAACTGGTTTTAACTGGTCTTCTGAATGCTATGTATTCTTTGATTCGAAATAGATGAAAAACATAATTTAAAAAGACAATGTGAAAACGTTATAAAAGCGCTCTGGTTCCTTTAAGGGGGGCTGGCCACTGTTTAATAGAAGAGCCAGTTTTAAATGAAAGGAGCGATTTGGTGAGTTATCATCTGGAATTCTTCATCAAAACTGGGATCTATGAGCGGGAAAGCATTACTAAAGACGAAAGAAGACAAGGATGCAACCAAGGGTAAGACATCACATCTGTTATTTTGCATTAATGTTGGTGTTTATGTTTTGCAAAAGGGCACACGATTTGGTTATGCAGACGGCTACAATTAATGGCCCGATGTCAGGCATGCACGTAAAATCATTAAAAATTGATTCCCTCAGCGGTAGTAGCCACCAATCTAGCAGGCCTCTACAGAGAGTAACTTGAAATGATAAAAATCGCCTACTTAATTTAAGCTTGTAGATAAACACAACCAACAAGTGTGATGTTTATTTAGCTATCACATTTGCGGTGGCGCGGTCACTTTAAATCTACAGTAACAGCCTAGTGCGCTTCGAGAAGCAAAAATAGCTTTCCACTCTTCTCATACTTTACCTCAAATCAGCAAACGCTTTAAGTAAAAACATTTGCTTTATATAAAACGTGTTTATGGGATGAAAGGGGTTATATATGTGTTTATTTATGTTTCTGGAGCGTGACTCTCCGCGCTTCAGTTCACGGATGTAGGCTGGGTACCTATTGCCATGGAGACAAAGAGGCGGAGAGGCTGCCTCATTAAAAATACATAGCATGCTGTATAAAACAGATGTATTCTGTTTTTAGTATCTACAGTGGCTCTTTCACTGGACTTATATTGCGTAACATTTTATATAAGGTTAACATTTTTAGGTTTTAGTAATATGTGTGTTGTGTGGTCCACTTATAAGTAAAATAGCTGTCCACAAACCCTGAGAGGAAGCTGTAAATGGTTGTGCGGAGGATTAGGTTTGATTAAGTTGTTACAGGAAAAACTCATTAAAGTTTATTACTTCATGGAAAAGTAAGGAACAATCTACACATCTACACTTAGGCCTTGTAAAATAAGGGGTCATTAGAAAGACACAGCTTTTAATTATATTTAATAGACCTGTGGGGATTCATCTTAAACTAGAGATTAAGCTTCTGTGGCGTTTTAATTGAACACACTGTTCGTTTAGAACACCTTCATTACGTGCTTAATTCTGGTCACTGTATGTCACCACTGTATGTCCAAAAGTGTTCTTCAGAGATACATCATATGCTTCATGTTGAAGCCTTAGTGATTTACACTTTGTAATCTCATGAAAGTGTCAGGGACAAGAATCCATCATATGTAATGGTTCACGCCACATGTGTAAACAAGACTCCTCCAGAACAATCTTATTTGTGGCTATAAATTAGATATGATACAAAAAAGTAACAAACATACTGTCTATAAAAATCATTACAGGCATGTTACAGAATTTTATTATAAAATAAATATAACAATTATAGTACTTGACTGTCTTAGAAAGCCTAATACTTAAAATTGTGTTCAGCTTAGTCATTAATTAAAAAAACAAAACAAAAAAACATGACAGTTATGTTATTTAGCGATGAATACTGATAAAAGTCAAAAGAATCTGTAAAATGTTAATTATTTGACCAAAATAAGAGGGATCATACAAAATGCATGTTATTGTTTATTTAGTACTGACCTGAATAAGATATTTCACATAAAAGACGTTTAGTCCACAAGACAAAATAAGAAAATAATAGTTCAATTTATAATACTGACCCTGTTCAAAAGTTTACATACACTTGATTCTTAATACTGTGTTGTTACCTGAATGTTCACAGCTGTGTTTTTTTTTTTTTTTATAAAAGTAATAGTTGTTAATGAGTCTTTTGTTTATCCTGAAAAGTTAAACTACCCGCTGTTCTAAAGAAAAATCCTTCAGAGGTCCCATATATTCTTTTTTTTTTTTTTTTTTTCAGCATTTTTGTGTATTTGAACCTTTCAACGATGCATTAAGAGCCTGGGGGTGAAAACTTTTAAACAGAATGAAGATGTGTACATTTTTCTTATTTTGCCTATATATCTTTTTTTGGACTGCCCTTCAGAAGCTACAGAAGATACTTACATGTTTCCCAGAAGACAAAAAAGTCAAATTTACCCTGTTCTTCAAATTCAAAATGTTTTCACCCCCCAGCTCTTAATCAGTTTCCTTCTGAAGCGTCAGTGAGTGTTTGAACCTTGTGTAATAGCTGCATATGAGTTCTTCAGTTGTCCTCAGTGTGAAAAGATGGATCTCAAAAATCATACAGTCATTGTTGGAAAGGGTTTGAATACAGAAAAATGCTGAAAAACCAAAGAATTTGTGGGACCTGAAGGATTTTTCTGAAGAACAGCAGGCAGTTTAACTGTTAACAAACAAGGAACTCGTAAACAACCATCACTAAAAAAGTATATGTAAACTTTTGAATGGGGTCATTTTTATAAATTCAACTATTATTTTCTCTTGTGGACTATATGTAAACGTCTTTTATGTGAAATATCTGATTCAGGTCAGTTCTAAATAAAAAATAACATGTGTTTTGTATGATCCCTCTTAATTTGCTAAAGTAATTAACAGTTTGCTGATTCTACAAGTGTATGTAAACTTTTGACTTCGACTGTATAGTGTTTATTTCACTAAATCCGTGACTTTACCACAAGATGTCAGTATCGTCTTTCTAAACGCAGTTGGTCTCTTTTATATGGCTTTCGGCCCCAGTTGTGTGTTTGTGTACGTGCACGCTCGCATGAATCAGTATCGTGTAAAAATGATGTCTCTCTCTAGGCTATATTATATCATAACATACTTTGTTCTAATACCTGTTGTTCTGCCGGTGTGTTTAAGTATACACTGTTCAAGATGGCAAGGAGTACATTCTGTTGCGGACGGAGTCAACTCAGTCTCTTGCTGTAGATAAGAAAGAAAACTCACCCTTTCACAGTAAATGTCAGGAGCTCTTTTGCTGTCCGTTCTGGAAACTCTTCGTTCTAAAGAAAAAAGAAAACACTGAAGGTTTGTCGAGATGAGAAGTTCATCAGTTCTGCCTGACGAGCACTTTTAATGTAAATTTCACACAAGAATGTTATGATAAGGAAACACTACTGGCGTTGTTTTTATCATCAAAAACAAACAAACCGTACTAACACACTGGACATGCGTTGTATGTTTTATATGGACACTTCCCACAGACTGATGACGCGTTTCCACAGTTAAAAACAAGTCTAGTAAACCATTTTAGTTTTACTGTAACGTTACATTTTATTACTCTTTGTTAGATTACCTTAGCATTAAAACTAGTTAAATCAATGGGAGAGTTACCAACGGCTCAGAGTTTGGCGGCAAATTTGAAATCTTGATCTCCTCTGGCCAACGCAAACAATCTCCCGATAGTTTTTTTGTAAAGTCATACAAACGCTAGAGTTTTTTCTTTTGCTATAGACGTTTTTCCTGAACACGGAAGTAAGTCCGACTCTTAACTGAAAGAATGCTTTGCATTTCCGGTCTGCATTGTTTCTAGTCAAATTAGGGTATATTCCGAGCTAATAAACTAATGTTAAATCTATTAAAATGTTTTTAAAAAGCACATGGCTCCATAGCGCCATCACTTGGCAATGTCGCAATGACTGTCATTTGTCAGTGCCTCACTTTAATGAGTGTGTGTAGATGACACGAAGCAGCGGACATTAGCTACATTAAAAACAGATGGACGCTATTTGAATGGGTTCCTATGGAAACCGGACCAGAAAAGCATTCAATCTGACGTTAGAATTCGTAATGGCGGCGTTCATCGTTTACACAGGAAAAAAAGGTCTATTGGAGCAAATTGAGATGCAAAGATTGTATGTTGTAGTTTACATTCACTGCTGTCCACCTTTTTCTTCCGGTAACACCGTATCTACACCGGATGCCATGAAGCGACAAAGCGACCGTTGCCAATCATTTAAACTTTGTGTGAGCACGTCATAAATAGAACGCGGCAGCAGATTGCTGTCGGGGATTTGCCGCGCCGCATCCAGTGTGGTTCTATTGTATTTTGTCACGTCGCGCTGCACTGCTCCATTCCGCTTGCGTCCGGTGTAGACACGTGTAAGAGTGGACGTGGTCATTTGTAAATTGTATGTGTCTGGCTTCCGGTCTCATCCACGTCCAGCTGTTTTTAACTGTTCAAAACAGTTTGTTTTGCTGCTTGATATTGCAGATTGGTGTCTAACCATATCATTTAAATGTATTCTCTTAATAATAAACACACTGGTTTGTAGTGCAAGCAGTTTACTGCACATTGTTATTCTTCTGGTTATGAATAGCAGCTTATGAACCGGAAGTCTTATCCATAGGCTGAAGACAAAGGTAGATAAAAATAAGTTTACCAACTATCTGCTTTTTTAGAAACCCAAAAATGTGAAAAGTGTCCATTGCAACACATGCTATTATTTCAGTGCACAAATGCTGTTATGAATGAACTGAATAGTAAGGGAATGATCAGTACGCCTTCACTGGATCAGCACAAATAATTTTTTACTTCTGCATGTATACACTGACTGTATTTCAAACCCAAGTCTGTTTTATTGTGCACTTCAGGAACGCTTGGCTGTAATGAGGAGCTCTAGAGCCCATTTCACATCTTTTAGCGCCATCTAGTGGTACTCTTTGAGATCAGCCTCATCAGGGTGGGGTTGTTGTTTTTACTCGAAAGGTCTCTGGAAGCATAGAACTAAAGGGTAAAAATAAAAAAGGTAAAATAAAATAGTCTTACGTTTAGCCAGTTAAGTCTGTTTTGATCATATGAATTATCCAAAATGGTCAGTTAGTTGTTAATGGGTATTCTGCTTTTGTTCAACAGTCAGTCATTAAAACAAAGATTATTTTTATGCCATTTTGAGACTTGAGACATATTTTCTCATCATTATAAGATTTTAGATAGCTCAAGTTCTATAAACCATGAGGTTTAATAGCTCTAATACATTAGATTAGACTTTATAATCATATTTTGCCTGGCTAATTCAATTCAGTTTCCAACAAAGGCAATATATTTGTTAATAGCAACATAGAAAATTTAGAAAATAAAAAGTGCTGACAGTTTCTTATGTGAAAAGACATCAAAAATTCATAGAAGTCACAATCGCTAGTGGATTAGACTGCATAAGCATAACAGGATTACATAAAACACTTGCGTATATGACAGTGACTTTGATATGATCCTAAACTCACAGTAGATTAGTTGCATTAGACGAGCAGTAACATATGCTTGGTTGTTGCATGTTGGCCCAACACATAACAGGAAGGAGGGCCAGACTAATTTGATTCCCCTGTTTGAGAAAAAACCCTGTTTCCTCATTACGCCGATATCTCATTAGTCCCTCTCTGAACATGTAGCTGGTTGGCTCTGCTTTTCTGGACTGTTCTTAAACTGTGCATGGTTTTCAGAGCTTGCAAACTAGCCAGATCTCTGACATATTTATTACCCAGAATAATATTTATAAGCAAGGCTTTTTATCCAAATGGGTTTTATTCATTGCCCTGTTATTTGTCATGATGCTGCCTTGGCAACACTAATACTGTAATCTGTTATTTACTATAAGCTGGATATATCGAGTGTTTACTTTTAATAAGTAAATCCTCAGGTTCCTGATTGGGATTCATTTATCTAAACAAAGATTTGAGAGTGTTTGCTCTCTCTTCTCTCCTCAGCTTCTTGCTGTGAATGACCCTGAAGAGAATGTTAGAGTTGGCAGTATCACAGATGCATCTGATGAATCATTGATAAGGCGCCCTAAACTCATAGTGGTCTGTCAATAATAGCCGATAATGATCTGCTATGATCACCGGGCTGTGCTCTTTTAATGGACAGAATACTCATGAGAATTAGTTGAAAGTTCGCAACGCCCTTTTTCTTGCTTTGCACACTGTGAAGAAGTGCGAAAGAATAAAAGCCTTCTCTGGATGCCTCTGAGAGTAGCATGGCGTTTCCCTTGAGAAGATCTGTATCAGGTACACTTTTAGATATCCAATCCTAAGGGCTTTCTTAATAGGAGTTAGACAAATGAATGAGAGATTGACTTTTCTAAGCTGATAATGGCATGTTTGAGTGGTTGGATGGTTTTGTTTGGGATTAACAGACAGGCGTGGGTCTTTAGCGCTGTCCGTGGTGCTGAAATTCACCAGTACAACTGAAATTCTTAAGTGGGTCGCCAGAGTTTTCTAGTTGTTTCATCAAAGGAGGACTGGAGTTTTAACAAACAGTTCTGAAACATATATTAGCTTATATATATTTTGCCAAATATGTATTTCCGCTGTGTTCTTAGTTGGCACCACCCATCCTTATACACTGTAAAATGTTTTGTCAGGTAATCTAAATAATGTGCTTAATGGGGTAACATATAAATGAACTGTTTTTGTATTGAGCATTAAGTGAAAAACATTATTTAATATGACTGAATTAACATGCCTATAGGTTACAATACACTGTAAGAGTATATTAAATATTTCATAGTTTTTTAAAAGTGTAAAATTACTTTAGATATGGTATATGTGACTCTGGACCACAAAAACAGTCATAAGGGTCATTTTAAATTGAAATCTGAAAGCTGAATAAATAAGCTCTCTATTAATTTATGGTTTGTTAGGATAGGACAATATTTGGTCGAGATACAACTATTTGAAAATCTGAAATCTGAGGGTGCAAAAAAAATCTAAAAAAACAAAAAAAAAACTTTAAAGTTGTCCAAATAAAGTTCTTAGCAATGCATATTACTAATCAAAATTATTAGTTTTGATATATTTACGGTAGAAAATGTACAAAGTATCTTCATGGAACATGAATTTATTTAATATCCTAATGATTTTTGGAATAAAAGAAAAATCGATCATTTTTACCAATACAGTGTATTTTTGGCTTTTGACTTTATGACTAATTTTGTGGTATTATTTAGAGTATATTTTATATATTTTTTAAATTGTAAAATTACTGTAGATGTATTTTCAGATATATTTATTTGTAAAAATATAAATAACCTTTTATTTTGCAAAAAAATATATATTTAACAAGACAGTAATATATTTATTTGTAAACATATTGCTGAAATGTTTTCTAAGTAAAAATATAATCCCTGTTAATTGATGTGTAAGAGGCATTCCCAGAATCATGTGTGGAACATCTTTAAAAAAAAGTTTCCTCTTATTTTTGTTATGCAATTTTAATGTTATACATATATGTTATACATTGCACAGTATGTTGTGTAGTTAAAGTTTCCCGCATTATTTACTCTGTACATGTATGTTACTCTGATAGTGTTTATGTTATCATTTAGTTGCTGGAGAGGCAATTTTTATGAATTATAAGTCGTTATGTGGCCTTCTTTCGTCTGTTATAAGTATTTCAGAACCAAAAAGATGTAATTAGTTGGTAAAACAACATTTGAGACATACAGTTAGGAACTGTAAAATGTGATGTCATCAAAATGATTGTTACATCATTGTATTTTACTGTAAAGTTCTGGCAACCAGTTTTTAAAAATGAATTTATCAAAACATTTTTACAGTGTATTTCTACTAAACAAAATGAAAAATGTGTGACAATGAAAGGACTACTAATTAGTTCGAATATGTGTGCCAAAAAAGCCACTCCTCATTTCAGGAGGCTCTAATGTTGCCTGTTTATACACGGCGGCTTGTTGAAGACAACAGTCACGTCTCTCGGGCTGTCTGTCACCATGCAGCCGCTGAAGCCGTGCTGCTGCAGGAGCCACTGCGAGGAGAACGAGCTGCTGCTGCTACTGCAATCCAACCCGTGTCGAAAAGAGAGCAGATTGGAATCTCCGCACTAGTGGATGTGGATATTTTGCCTTCATGGATCATATTGCTGACATCTGAGTTCAGATGCTGTTTCCTGCGCCTCTGAATTTCCATATTTTAGACGGTCTTGGAGAACGGGGACGGGGAAATCTGTTGAGTACCTATGCAGATCTCCACTGCTGAAAACATGAGCACATCTGCAGGGGAAGCCGATTAATCCACTCAACTTCAATTAAAGGCTGCGTTATTGAAAGGCGGGGACCTCTTGCTCACTATTTTCCGGCACAGTCCCCCCCTCTCCCCCCTCTCTCTGTTCCTCACATGAACACAATATTTAATTATTTCCTCAGCCGCGGTGTGTTAACAGGTGCTCATTTTTTGTGAATCAGCGCATGGCTTAGTAGAGCTTTGGATCATGGCACAATGGCACGCGTTTCTCTCTCCCACAAACGCGCAACAAAAAGGCAACGCTTTCTAGAAGACAGCTTTTTTCCCCGGAGAGAAGAAGAGGAGCTGCTGTCCGGGATCTGCTGCACCATGTTAGGGCACAACAGCCGACGCTGAACGAAGCGGCTGTAAAGGCTTCAAAGCAAGTGATTTGTCAATAGGCAAAAATATGCTCAATCCTTGTGGGGACAACAGCGGACTTCTGAAATGACCATTACGCAGTCCGTCATGGAGTATTGATTTTTCGTCCTCCGTGACAATGTTTTGAGCAAACAGGACTTTAACATACACAACATATGGTCATTTTTAATCTGGGACGCGTCGCCACAACAAAACGCCAAACTGGCTACAGCCGCAGCGATCGCCAGCTCCCTCATTCGGCAGAAGAGGCAGGCGAGGGAGCGGGAGAAAGCCAATGCCAACCGCTGCGCCAGCAGCCCCAATAAGAGCATAGGGAACTGCGAGAAGCCCAGCAGGCTCAACTTATTCTCACGCGTCAAACTCTTCGGCTCAAAGAAACGCAAGAGAAGGCGGCCAGGTCTGATGTTATTATGTGTGTTCTTTTTAGCAGACTTTACCCGGATACCCATGTCCATCAATCATCTTTATCATCCCCATCCTCCTCCTCCTCATCATCATCATCACAGTTGACTGTGTTTAGAAATTGTGACTACACTTTAACTCCTATATGAAAGAGTCTGAACTGTATACTAAGATCCGATGCGCAGAGTAACAAGGATTCACAGTTCACTGCTTTTGAGCACTGGCTTTTCTCTGAGCTAGAGCTGATGTTGCAATATGACCAGGGCACACAGCTCATCACTTGTTCTACACTAGATATCATGCAGTCTACGCAGCCTGAATCAGAGATTGAGCTAAACAGATCTGTGGCAGTCTTTGGGTTATGTTGATTTTAATTAGATGGATTTCCATTGCTGATACTGAACATTTGTTGCTAGTATTTTGTTAGTATGAGCACTGGCTGGGTGTTTTGTTTACTTCTTATTCTGCAATAAATATAATAAATGTGGATCTTGTTTATGAATGAACACAGTGGATTTCTAGTTGGTACACTCTTAAAAAGAAAGTTTTTTTTCACCATAAAAGAACCATTTTGTTTTTCGAAGAACCTTTCAGTGGACAGTTCTTAAAAGAGCCATTTTTTCTTAATGTGAAAAACGTTTTAAAAATATGAAGAACCCTTTTTTTCCACTTTAAAGAACCTTTTGTGCAATGGAAGGTTATATGGGTTTATGGAACCATCAAAGTCAATAAACAACCTCTATTTTTAAGAGTCGGTTGAGGCGGATGTGACTCTGGATCACAAAACCAGTCATAAATCTCAATTTTTTGAAATTGAGATTTATACATCATCTGTTAGCTGAACAAATAGGCGTTCTATTGATGTAAGGTTTATTAGGATAGGACAGTATTTAGCCGAGATACAATTATTTTAAAATTTGGAATCTCGGTGCAAAAAAAAAAATCACCTTTAAAGTTGTAAAATCTAAATCTATTACTAATCAAAAAATACGTAAGGTAGGAAATTTACTAAATATCTTCATGGAATATGATCTTTACTTAATATCCTAATGATTTTTGGCATCAAAGAAAAAACGATAATTTTGACCCACTCAATTGCTACAAAAATACCCATGCTGCTTAAGACTGGTTTTGTGGTCCAGGGTCACATATATATATATATATATATATATATATTTTTTTTTTTTTTTTTCAATATTTCTCAATAATTGTAGGGCTATTCATGTTCAGAGTTTCGAAAATACAACCAGAAATGAAGCAGTACGAAACCATATTAAAATATGGCAATATTACCATTTAAAATATTATTAATAATAGTCAAATGTGACCCTGGAGCACAAAACCTGTCATTAGAGTAATTTTTCTTTAAAAATTTTAGATTTATACATAATCTGAAAGCTGAATAAATAAGCTTTCCATTGATGTATGGATTGTTAGGATAGGATAATTATATTTGATCAAGATCTGGAATATGAGGGTGGAAGAAAATCTACATATTGAAAAAATTGCCTTTAAAGTTGTCCAAATAAAGTTCTTAGAAATGCATATTACTAATCAAAAATTAAGTTTAGATATATTTACTAAATATCTTCATGGAACATCTTTACTTAATATCCTAATGATTTTGGCATAAAAGAAAAATCTGTAATTTTGACCCATAAAATGTATTGTTGGCTATTGCTACAAATATACCCATGCTACTTATGACTGGTTCTGTGGTCCAGGGTCACATATAAATAATAGCAAACAAATAAATAATCAAATATTCTTGAATATGACTGAACAAACCTGATTGCTTCACATCAGAAGGGACAGGTCAGGTAGAAATACCTCTTTAAGAAAACTGTTAAAATGAGAATTACTATAATAAAATACAATTGTCTGGAAAACTGTTTGTGACTCAAACAATTTATTATTTTACAGCATCATCAAATATCAATAGCACAGAATGGGTGAACAATGCAATTTGTGTTCTCATTGCTCTTTTTGCATTTTCTCTTGTATACAATGAGAAAAGAAAGTTTTTAACTCTGTTAACTGGAATTAGGACATTACTGAAATGCATGTTATATAAGCCATAGTCATCTATCACCTCAACACTGAGGCATGCTTGGTAAATGCCTGGGTCCTGTTGGCACCAGCACTCACTATGTTTTCACAATTCACATTTTATGGTTTTCCAACAGTCATTTCTTGGCTTTCACAAGCTGTGCCTTTGTGCTGGATGTTCCCTTCTTCCTCACCCCATATAATCTGCTGTTGCACACCCTCCCTTTTTCCCCCGTCCTCCTAAATTGTGTTGTCTCAATTCCACAGAGCCTCAGCTCAAGGGGATAGTCACCAAGCTCTATAGTCGACAAGGCTTTCATCTACAACTCCAAGCTGATGGGACCATCGATGGTACAAAAGAGGAAGATAATAGCTATGGTGGGTTTACTTCACGTAACATGTTTAAACACGACCACGTCGTCACGCTTCGTTCCCATGGGTTCATTTCTGTTTTGTACTGTAACTTCACAGCTATTTTCAACCTCATCCCCGTTGGGCTGCGGGTGGTGGCTATACAGGGCGTCCAGACCAAACTCTACCTGGCCATGAACAATGAAGGCTACCTGTACACCTCTGTAAGTAAAACAATCTCATCATACACTCTTAAAAATAAGATCTACTTGAATATAAAGAACCTTTTGTACAATGGAACGATTCCATGGATGTTAAAAGTTCTTCGCTGAAACATCAATGCCAATAAAAACCTTGCTTTTTAAGAGCGTAGTGCATCTTTGCGAGTCCCTCCTACACGTTGTGGGCTCTTCTGAGATCAGGGCAGTAGTAAACATCCCACATTTCGTCTCTGCTGCTCTCATTGTGGTTGAATCTATGTCTTAGACAGCATCATGGATGCCGGAGGATCCGAGCTGTTAACTTAAAGGTTGCAGGTTGGATTCCAGACAGCGGGCGATCGATAAACTGAAGAGTTAATGAGATCCAACTCCTGCCCAAACACCATCTGCCTCTCTTATTTATCGCAGCATTGTATCGTGATCATATTCAAAGAGGAGATAATGGCATATTTAGACATGCTTGTTAGCACCTCGCATTCACGCGAAGATAATTCACACTTCATATAATTGCTTTGTATTTGAACTATCTATAGAACGCTCCTGGGAGAGAGCGTATCATCATACCCAAGCTTTTCCACCCCAATATTTACTCTGCAGTTTTTAAATATGGAGAAATCACAATAACGCTCCTAATGGATATTCTGTTTTGCAAGTGCCTTCCTCGCCTCTTTTCTTTGATTAAATGTGCTGTGGCGAGATGAATAATTTAGTGCCGTGCCAATAAGTGCATCTGTCAATTCAAAATGGACATTTTGAGGAACATTGCTGGCATTAGACTGCTAAAGATTTGCAGTGGCTTTTGAAAGTTATGGCCAGATCTGTGCTTTCATAATGCAGAAACAGTTTACACTGTACCTTTGCATTTCAACCGTGTGTGGGTTCGCGTCTGACCGCCTGCCCACAGAAATGGACTCTTTTCACAGTCTGCAATGACGTGTTTCCACAGTTATTAACATTGAAGATCTAGCAAGTTTTTTTTTTATGTTTATATGTACATTTATAGCTCTATACTTAGGTTATATTACCTTGGTGTGAAATATTAGAAAACTTATTAATGCTGCTTTGTGGGTGTTTTTAACACAACAGCTGAGAGAATGACTGCAAAATTGGACTTTTCTGATATAATCAATCTCTCAATATTCTTTCTATGGCCGGTTTGGCCAAAAATAGGTTTCACTTTTTTTTATTTTTAGGATTCTGATGGTTTCACGGTTTATCACATTTTTTTTCTAAACTCGCCTTCATAGAATCAGAATGCATGAAACACTTGTAGAACCACTGCGTTTTAAAGTTCAAAAATCAAAATTGACATTTTTTGGCTTTTAGTATAAATATGTTCTATAAGCTAGTATGCTCCAAAACAATGTCAAAATTCGCATTTAGAAGACATAAGCATTCAAAACTGACAGTCTCTAACTTCCGCCAATGTGGATCAACGATTTTGACGACATCAACCTGCACTTTAGCTTCTCATCTAACTTTCTGTCCAATCAAATGCTCTCTAGCATCCGAAAAGTCCTGCCACTAAACTATAAATAGACGCTGAAGCTGCGGCTGAAATCGGTTACCACTGTACTTTCCTTGGTTACCACTGTAAACAAAGCAACGCTCCCATCTTAAATACTACATTAATATGTATTATATGGAGGAAAGATGAAAAGAAAATACCATCTAAACTTTCAGTTCCCCTCAGAGATACATTTACTCTACCAGACAAGTTTTTGAACAGTGACATTTTTAATGTTTTTTAAAGAATTCTCGCTCACCAAGCCTGTATTTATTTGATCCAAAATACAGCAAAAGCAGTAATATTGTGTAATATTTATACTATTTAAAATGACTGTTTTCTATTTGAATATATTTTAAAATGTAATTTATTCCTGTGATCAGAGCTAAATTTTCAGCATCATTACTCCAGTCTTCAGCATCACATGATCCTTCAGAAATCATTCTAATATGCTGATTTGCTGTTCAAGAAACATTTATTATAATTATTATTATAAATATTTAAAACAGTTGAGTAAATTTTTTCAGCATTCTTTGATGAATAGAAAGACCCAAATTATCTGAAAAAAAAAAAAAGCTTTTGTAACATTATACACTATACCATTTAAAAGCTTGGAGTGAGTATAATTTCTTTCTTTCTTTTTTTTTTTTTTTTGGAAAGGATGCTTCAAATTGTGTTGTGATGATAAAGTAATGATAAAGACATGTATAATGTTACAAAAAATTCTATTTTAAATAAATGCTGTTCTTCTTAACTTTCTATTCATAGTAAAAATATTTTTAAAAAATTCTGTACTTTGAATTAAATAAATGCAGGCTTGGTGAGCATAAGAGACTTCTTCAAATACATTTGACTGGTAGTGTACATAAACTTCCAAGTCAGTATTTAGGATTTTCTTCCAATATTTCACGCATCGCTAACAATGAGCGTGCTCTGCCTGCTACAGTATTTTCTCCTCTTTGCGTTCGTTTTCAGTGCCTCTGGCTTCTGTTAACAGCCGTTTACAGTTGGCTTATTCACCCAGTTCAGGAATTATTCGTGTGTTATTAATAGTTCTCTAACCATTAGTCAGAAGTGTATGCAGTTCACAGGGATTTCCTCTCAAACCTGTCTACATTGCTTACTTACTGTATACATTGTTTTTAAAAAATTCATACCGTGTGCAAAATTTAAACCGGTTTATTGTTTGAACCAGTATATCACCCAGCACTACATTGAAAAAATTACTAGTAATTTTCACAATTAGAAAGGAACGGTAAGTAACACATTAAATTAAACGTGAATTTTCTAAAACGTACTGCAATAATCTTTATTTACACTTAATTTTTTCTTTTACACTATATGACAACTTTGCTTCTAAAAACATAAATGTGAAAAGGGTCCATACTCAAACTCGCACCCATGGTCGTGCCGGCATACATGTATCTCCTTGTTGATTTTGAGAGGTTGTTTTCCCCAGGATGAATGTATTGATCCGCAGGAATGAGTCAAAGTGTTTCAGGCCTCAGGAGTTTAATGGTAATCAATCTGCACCACAAACTAGGGGGAAAGCACACGGGACAACGTGCTACCACGTTTAGACCACTTATTACGGTTCAAATCAGAGGAATTTACCTTCAGGTTTCAAGACAAATCATAATGAGGTGATATGTGATATTGACGAGGCTGGTCTGGACCATCTTCAGCTCAAATTTGTCTGCTCTCGCTTTCTTCATCTCCCTACGAGCTCGCGCACACATTTTTTTTGCTCTCTCTTATGCAAATACTCCTCCACAAACATGTACAAATTTTTCTCTTCCCCTCATTCTTTCTCTCTCTTATGTCTCTGTTGTCTTCTCTGCCCATTTCACTCTTGCAGGAGCACTTCACGCCAGAGTGCAAATTCAAAGAGTCAGTGTTTGAGAACTATTACGTGACCTACTCGTCAATGATCTACCGGCAGCAGCAGTCGGGCCGAGGCTGGTACCTAGGTCTTAACAAAGAGGGTCAAATCATGAAGGGCAACCACGTAAAGAAGACCAAGCCGGCTGCACACTTCATCCCCAAACCTCTCAAAGGTTCGTTCAAGTGTCTTCTTTACCGATCGTCAGGCCTGATGGGTTTCTAAAAATAACTATTTTAGATTGAGGAGGGATTGGCTGATTGTAGCGCAAGCATTTAAGTAACTTGTCGGCTTTCCAGTCTCGTTTGGTGTTAAGGACGTGCTGGTTGAAGGGATGAAAATGCAGATGTGTGGCAAATGCAAGCTTATATTGTACAAACTTGCATAACCGTTGTTGTGCTGAAGGGGGCATCTGTGCCACTAAACTGGTTAAACCAGTACAATTGCTGTAAACATGCTGACAGCTTAACTAACCTGCGAAGCAGATTTAGTTTGGGGTGCATTATATTAGTATTACATGTTTTATCAGCCATTTTAGAGCTGTTGTTGTTTTATGAGCATTAGTGTGTATTTGAAATTACAAAATGATAGATTTTAGTTTTTAATGTTTTATTTTTTTCATTCATTTAGGCAAAATACAACCAAATGTTAATATGAAAATTTTTTTCTCCATTAACAAGAGAACCCCTAATTCACAAAATATCGCTCTCACATCGAAGAGAAAACAGGCCATAAACGAAGATGATAGACACACCTTATTTTACCCCTTGAAGAAATATGCCGTTTTTTTCCTCCTTGAATTAAATTGGTGCCTTTCTTTTTCAGAACTGTCTGAATCAGTGGGGAAATCAAAAACTGCAGCTGCTTGTGTGCAGTCATAAGTGAAGCTACTGTAAGATGGCTAGACATTAGTCTGCTTTAAATGAGCATGGAAGCGCCATGCAATTAGATTTTAAATAAAGTTATGGTGTGTTCATGCAGCACAAAATAATTTTTATTGCAAGTAGGTGTTTATGTGCTGCATCGGGTACTTGCTTGGAACTGGTTCAGATGATTTTCAGAATGTTCATTTGCGAACTTGTGACAGACCGGAAGTTGTTACTTTCCAGTTGAGCTGAGTGGATTTCCTTCCATATGTGTTTAAAAGATTTTTGCATCCGTTTTGAGCCCTGGTTGGGTTGAAATATTTAAACTTTGGCTGTTAGCACTTATGCAGTGCCCAACCAGATGTATTTTATTTAAAACTATAAGTATGAGGTGAGAAATACAAACTAAACTTTTTAAAACTAAAACATATATGTGACCCTGGACCACAAAACCAGACATAAGACAATAGCCAAACATACTTTGTATGGGTCAAAATCATTGATTTTTTCTTTTATGTTGAAAATCATTAGGATATTAAGTAAAGATCATGTTCCATAAAGATATTTTGTGTATTTCCTACCATATTCAAATAAGGAAAGAAAAGGAAAGGAAAGGAGGTGATGTGAGGCCAAGTATGGTGACCAATACTAGGAATTTGTGCTCTGCATTTAACCCATCCAAGTGCGCGCGCACACACACACAGTAGTGAACACACACACTGTGAACACACACCCGGAGCAGTAGGCAGCCATTGCTGCGGCGCCCGGGGAGCAGTTGGGGGTTCGGTGCCTTGCTCAAGGGACTCACCTCAGTCGTGGTATTGCTGTACATTCACTCCCGCCACCTACAATCCCTGCCGGACCTGAGACTCGAACCCGCAACCTTTGGGTTACAAGTCCGACTCTCTAACCATTAGGCCCCCAAATAAGGGATCCGTACTCGCTTAATATTCTTAATCACTTTCCATTATTTTAATTTAGCAACAGATCAATCAACAATCAGACATTTTGGCAGCAGGCCTTCTTCATTGAATCATATAGTGACGTTTCCCACAAGTCCAAAGATCACCCGGTAAAAAGCCACATAAATTTCCTACCATAAATATATCAAAACTTAATTTTTGATTAGTAATATGCATGGCTAAGAACTTAATTTTGACAACTTTAAAGGCGACTTTTTCAGTATTTAGATTTTCAAATAGTTGGCCAAATATTGTCCTATCCTAACAAAACGTACATCAAAGAAAGCTTATTTATATGATGTAAAATATAAATCTCAAAAAAAAATAAAAAAAAATTGACCCTTATGACCAGGGCCGTATGCAGGTTTTTAATAAATTCTGAGGTCCCAAAATGGAGATTGTTAGGGGGGTTACAATTTTTTTTTTTCCTGACCTACATGTGTGCATTTTAAGATGTTTTAAGGCTCATAAATTGGATAACAATATAGGCTTAAAACCAAGTCAGTGGGCAGTAGTAGCATAAATTATTTTTCAAGAAAACAGATTCTTAAACATGAGAATCAGATTGCAAATATTGCAATGAATGATCCATGCTACAAACTGGAAATCGAGAAGATGCAGTTTGTTTATTTTTGACAATACACAATAACATCCCAAACAAGAATGGCCTTAATTAAGAAATATTTGATATATTATTTTGAATTCAATATGTGCACTCACTTTATTAATCCTAAGCTTAATATGCCTAATCACATACATAAAATCTAAACAGCAAATTTAGGCAAAAGTAACATCCCTGAATATTTCTGCCCGTCGTTTATCATTTCTATCGTAAAACAGCAGTCAAGTAGGAACTATTTGGTTTAGCTAATTACATTTTGGGCTTCATAACTGAAGCGTCAAGCTGGAATGTTTACACTCAGCGCCTGTGAACATAAACCCTGTCTACTTTAACTTGATTGGCCATCATCACAAACACTTTGACTTGACCGAGGAGGCATCTCAGATGAGAGGATCTGTTATCTTGTTCACTATATTTATTTGTTTGGCCAGTGTCATTGTGGGTTTTGGTTATTTTGCTGTTGGAAGACCTTTGAAATAACTGAAATCATATATGCAGTTAAGACATGCATGGAATTATACGTTCCCCGTGTATTTCCTTGAAAATAATTGCACACCTTAAAACGTTCTTAGAAAAAATACAGAGGTCCGGACCTTGGGGACCTCAATGGTGGGTCTGGCCCTGGTTTTGTGGTCCAGGGTCACATGTTTTAAACACTACTTCTCTAAAACAAGCTTTTTTGCCAGAAATAATTATTTTATGATCATTTAAATAATTGCTGTGTATTATCGATTGAAAACCAACTGTTTTTCTTTCAAAATATTAACAGTATTTTGTTTTCAAGTCAAGTTAAGTCACCTTTATTTATATAGCGCTTTTAACAATACAAATTGTGTCAAAGCAGCTTTACAGCCTTAAATAGGAAAATAGTGTGTCAATAATGCAAAAGGACAACAGTAAACACTCAATTTCCAGTTAAAGGCAGTTCATCATTGAATTCAGTGATGAATTTTGTGTGGATATATTCATACATTCATTATTCAATCACTTTACCATGGTAAATAAGCGGAGAATCAGATTTTCACTAGACGAGGTCATAAAAACCGGCACACAAGTCATAATGTTTTTGATTAACTAAAAAGAAGAGTCCTGTGCTGTAAGTTAAGTGCTAAAGATAAAAAAAACAGTGTTTTAGTTTTTTAATATGGGGTTTCTACACCATCTCAGATATTTGCATACGTATGTCGCATGTGACCCCTAGTGCCAGTCGCAAAAATTATACGAGTTATTCTTAGTCAATCACAGGCAGTTGAGAATAGGCTATAGACAGTAGTCAACATTTTAAGTGGATCAAAACCTTTCATCAAAGTTGTCCTAAAACCAAAACAATACCCCTTTTTTAGGACAACTTTGATGAACTTTTTTGATCCACTTCAAATGTTGGCTACTGTATATAGCTATACCACCTCTTTTGTTGGTGCACTTTCACAAATCAGTCTGAGTGAACAATATGAGAACAACAATTTACAGATAATCTACTCACCCCATTCATCCAAGATGTTAATGTCTTTCTTGCTTCAGTTGTAAAGAAATTATGTTTTTTGAGGAAAACATTTCAGGATTTCTCTCCATATAGACTTCTATGGTGCCCCCGTGTTTGAACTTCCAAAATGCAGTTTAAATGCAGCTTTAAACGATCCCAGCCGAGGAAGAAGGGTCTTATTTAGCGAAACGATCTGTTATTATTTTTTTTAATTATAATTTATATACTTTTTAACCTCAAACACTCCTCTTGTCTTGCTCTGCCTGAACTCTGTTTTTTCCGGTTCAAGACAGTTATGGTGCGTTCACACCGGATGCGAATGAAGCGGCAAGCGCGAGTGATTTACATGTTAAGTCAATGCAAAGACGCGAATAGCCATCCTGCGGCGCAAAACGCGCGAATGAGGCGGCGCGAAATGCGCGAATAGCGCGAACGAAGCGGCGCGCATTGAGCATTTCAAGCGATTGCCGCGCGAGTTCAAAAATCTGAACTTTGGCGAAAATCTGCGCCGCATTAACCAATCAGGAGCTTGCTCTAGTAGTGACGGAGGCAGAAATCCGAAACAACAATGGAGGACAAAATCACCGTTGCTGTCTGTGGTTACTCGGAGCTGTACGATACATCTTTGGACTTTTGTAGAAACAGGAATAAAAAGGATCTTGCTAGGAAGAAATTGAGTGAAGAGGTCGGACAATCTGGTAAACTTAAAAAAAATGCTCTTTACTCAATTTGACCTACATATACATACATATTGGGACTACAAGCAAGCTAAAGCTGGCAAATTGAGCTCATTCACCTATTTTACAACTACTTTCCCGCTGACGAGTGGCAGACGCCCCTCCCATGACGCGAATTCGCGTCTGTTGTGAAGAAAATGTCACGCGCGAATGACGCAAATTTTACCGCGCGAATGGCGCGAGTAAACTCAAATTTTCAAGCGTTCAACTACGCGCGAATAGCGCGTTTTTTCCGCGCAAGTCGCGTCCGGTGTGAACGCACCTTTAGGATATGTCGAAAAACCTTATTTTCTCCCTCAACTTCAAAAATCATTTCAAAATTACCCTACATCGCTGCAGAAGCACCGACCCAGTGTTTGCAAAGTTAACATGCAAAAAAGATCAAACACCTCTAACAAAAAAGGTAAAACAGCGATGTAGGGCGATTTTGAAATTGAGGGAGAAAATCAGATGTGGGTTTTTCGACATACCCTAACTGCCTTGAACCGGAAAAAACAGAGCAGGAGCAAGACAAGACAAGCATTTGAGGTTAAAAAGTATTTAAATTGTCATTTAAAAAAGACCCTTCTTCCTCGGCTGGGATAATTTCCAACCGCATTTGGGATCATTTTAAGCCGCATTTAAACTGCATTTTGGAAGCTCAAACTCAAGGCACCATAGAAGCACAATATATGGAGAAAAATCCTGAAATATTTTCCTTTAAAAAACGGAATTTCTTTAGTACTTACTTTAGGGGTGAGTACATTATCTGTAAATTTTTGTTCTGAAAGTGAACTTCTCCTTTAATGGAAAGACTAATTAAAAAAAAAAGTAAGTAAACAACACATTTAGATATAACCACTTTGTTACGTCAAAATAAGACTTAAAATGGCGTAAAAACATGATCTATGGGAGTTTTTAGTGAGTAATTAGCTTTTTAAAGAAATTTAAAAGTAAATCTTTGCATCTCTGAAGCTTTGATGACTGATGATCCGAAAAATTAAAAGATATGTAAAAGTTAACTAATAAAAAGAACAGCTTAACATAAAATATATTGTTTAAATGGTTACTGCCTTAAGTTATTATTTTGGAATAAATGTAAAATGATTAAAAACACTAACTTGATGAGAATATTTCTTCCTCAGATTCAAAAGATTCAGTAATGGAACGTTCAAGGAAACCTATAGCGCTGTGTACACACTAATAGAAGTTATCGATGTACTAATAAGAAGACAAGCTTGCTACAACCTGAACATGAGACTCATGAGACCTGTTACTTGTGTCTCTCTCATATAGTTGCCATGTACAGAGAGCCGTCGCTCCACGATCTGACCGAGTTCTCCCGCTCCGGAAGTGGCACTCCAACCAAGAGCCGCAGCGCCTCGGCAATGCTCAACGGCGGCAAGACTCTGAGCCAGAATGAGTCAACATAACCGCAGGGCACAACTGCGGGTCTGCTGCTGTACAGCTGCTGGACTCTACCATCAACTAAACAGCACAAACGCGTTTACAAGAGTGCAGTGAAACCCTTAGCTGGTGGCTAGCTAGCGTTTCCTGAAATCACTGTGATGAGAACACAAGTGCAAACCTACATTGTACAATCTTCTGCAGGTCAACCTCGTGAGACAAACAAACCAAGCCATCTTTCTGATGTAGGGGTCGGCGTCCGTTTGCGGGCAGTCCCCGTTTCCATGTGTAGCATACAGAGCTGTGGTTTTCTCCTGTGGCACTGTCACAGAATCTTCTTCTAGAACACCTACTTTTGTGTTTTGCTCCATTTCTTCTTAGGGATGCCAACTCCATAGTGCTAAGTCAACTACAACATGACAATAGCAGCTTGTGCGACCCATTTATCGGTATATAGAGTCAGAAATCCCAAAGGTTCTTGGACATATGATATATGAAGTATTTCAGCTCAGCTTTTTTGAGGCAGCGGTTCATTTTTGTGTGCTTTTTAGACGAGGCGTTTTGCTCCTCGCTTCTCTTTTTCTGTCTTTTCAGCTTCCCCCCCCCCCACCCCACACATTGTTATTCTGCAAATTAAACAGATTTAGGGTTCGGTCTGTCTGCACACCAAAGATGTCATTAGTCTCTTTGTATGGAGGTAAGTCAATTTGTGTAATTTCAGCTCCCTCAGACAGATGGTTGAGAAAACCGCAAGAGTGAATGTCATTCAGTCAGAGGAAATGTATTCAGGATAGAAGAAGGCTACTTGCTGTGCGTCCCTGCTTTTTTTTCTGTTTATGTCTTCCTTTACTTCCCCTCTAATTTGGGAGCCCAGCATCTTGGAGAAGTGTCAAATCAAAAAATGTTTAAATTATTGATTAATGCCAAGCCGGTAAGATTTCTGTTACATAAAAAGAGGGCAGTTTTTTCCCAACAAAAATGTAATGATAACCAAGTAGGAGAAAGCTTCCATTGCTTTTACAGGGCTAAATCAGCATTAGTAAACCATTTGTGTGTGAAAAGTCATTCTTATGGGTCTTCTTTCTAGTCCTCAGTGGTCAGGCAGCAGCCCCTGTTTATAATTTTGATCAAAATCCTCTTCTGTTGTATGTATGTATGTATGTATGTATGTATGAAGCATATTTAATGCATGGGGGACAATGGACGCTGCATGTTATGTGGCTATGTATATTAACTACAATATGGAACCATGTGCTCTAATGGATACTGGAGTAAAATACAAATGTATATATATGCATTTTATCCTGCTACCCGCCTGTTTATTATTTGTTGTACATTTAAGAAGCTGCACTGAATAAAATGTTTTGTATGTTCAGAGCACTCATGATGTTTTACTATGTGTTTGAATGCACTTGATAACGCTTCTTCAAAACACAGTCATTGTACTGTATGTTGCGTGACAACGCTGCTTTAAAATACATAAAAAAGAAGAAAAACACAAAAAGGAGAAGTTCACTTCCTGAACAAAAAAAATCAAAATGCAGTTTAAATGCAGCTTCAAAGGGCTCTAAACGATCCCAGCCGAGGAAGAAGGGTCTTATCTGGTGAAACGATTAGTTATTTTCTAAAAAAAAAAAAAAACAGACAATTTATATACTTTTTAACCTCAAATGCTTGTCTTGTCTAGCTCTGCGTCAACTCTGTGTATTCTGGTTCATGACAGTTAGGGTATGTCGAAAAACTCCCATCTCATTTTCTTCTCTAAATTCTTCAAAATCATCTTCAAAATCTTCCTAAATCGCTGTTTTACCTTTTTTTGTAAAGGGTGTTTGACCTACTTTGCACGTTTACTTTGTAAACACTGGTTCGGTACTTCTTCAGCAATGTAGGATGATTCAGAAGTTGGAGGAGAAAATGAGATGGGAGTTTTTTGACATACCCTAACTGTTTTGAACCGGAATACACAGAGTTAATGCAGAGCTAGACAAGATGAGCATTTGAGGTTAAAAAGTATATAAATTGTCATTTAAAAAAAAAAAAATAACCGATTGTTTAGCTAGATAGGACCCTTCTTCCTTGGCTGGGATTGTTAAGAGCCCTTTGAAGCTGCATTTAAACTGCATTTTGGAAGTTCAAACTTGGAGGCACCATTCCTCAAAAAACATAATTTCTTAACGACTAAAGAGATAGACAACCTTAAAACTAATCAAAAATAAAATGTATTTTATATAAAATATTTATTTTTATATTACATTTATATTTTTCCCATATTGCTCATACCCAGATTGGACCAATATATTCCATTACAGACTTAAATAATGTTAAACTACTCAAAGGTGACCTTAGTTTTAAAGATATCTTACAATAAATGCCATTTTTACACGAAAATTTTTAATAACCTACAGTAATTTGACATACTGGGCTGTTATTAGTAATGTTGACTGACAGATATAATGACAACAGCAGCAAATAACTTTACATAAAAAGGCGTTTTTTAATTAACTAATGAATTAGTTTTTCTGTAGCAGTTTGTCAGTAAAACTCTTCACACTCTTTAAATATGCAGACTCTGTGACATTCAGAACCTCTTAGGAACGTACTCAATGTTCATTTTGGCACTGCGGTGCATAAACAGTGGTGAATTCATCTGAATTTAAACCATAACTCGTGAATAAACATCAGGTCAGTGGGCACTGTTTGATTTTTAAGTAGATAGTTCTACCTGTTTTTTATTCATGAATTCATATTGATGAAGACACTGTGAATGAAGGAATTGATTTTGTTTTGCTTTGCTTCACTGGAGTGGTGTAATGAAACCTTGATCATGTCTAATGCACAACCTATGGGGAGGCCATTGGAAAACCATCTGCTGTTGTTTAATGTACTATAAATGGGCATGATATAGGCCTCATTTAAAGACCATGCAGTTCAACTCTATTTAACTCAAATATGATCAAACCATTAAATAATGTATATAGGGACATTTTAATGAAAAGGCACTAAAAATAAAGAAGGCAAGATGGTCTTACTTGATTGTGTTTTCAAGAAATGCAATCAAGCATTTGAGACAGAACAATATTGTAAAGCAGCTGAAGAAAATGAAATTACAGAAAATAGCTTTAGCTTGAATTATTTTTGGCTGACATATACCATTGTGTTCTTAACCCTGGGTTTTACCCCGGATTATGAAACCTGGAGCAGGATTATGCTGCTTTCCAGACAACTCGAAATTGGGATTTGTTCCTACCTCCTACTTGGAAATAACATGTGTTTTTTTTATAAGGTTGGCAGAGGATATTTACACAAACTCAAGATTGACAAGATTGCAAAAGAGCACTCACAAACGACATCTTTAGTGGCGTAGATAGTAAGGCGCGTTACACATGCTTTTTGACGCGATGGACCAGAGTTCGAAACCGCTTTTTGACAAACTTGTTCTTTTCCTTTTTCTCATATCAGATCAGAAAGACATTTATTTTCAATAAAAATGAAGGAAACAATTCAAAAGTTGAAAATAAAGTATCTGGTAAGGTTTGGGGTAGTTGTAGGGAGTGCTTTATTGTCCCAATAAGGCAACACCCTTTTTATAAATTTAATACAAATGATAATTTACAGATTTTACACTCACTACATTTTTATTGCATGCTGTTTTAAACTGTAGTACAATACTAAAGTGCACATATTTGCAATTAGTAATATAAATAGCAGAAAATACTGCTTTTTAAAATAGTGTAAATAGAATCTACTGCTATTTGCAGTCAGTGTAAATAGCACATCACTAAGAAAATATGCTATTTTTACTTAGTGTAAATAGCATCTATCACTATTTACATTTATACTATGTTCCAGCCAACTCGAAATAAGGAATTTTCCCACCTCCTACGTGGAAATAACATCTGGAACACCAATTGAAGCTGGATATCCGACCCTGACGTGTCATTTGACGTCACTGCATCCAATGAGCACACTAATTTGTTTTTGCGGTAAGTGACAGAAATATGTTAACGTGATGTGTGATTGACTGGAACTCACTTAAAGGGGTACTCCACCCCAAAATTAAAATTTTGTCATTAATTTTTTTTTTTCATTAAATTTTGCTTCGTTTTCTTTGCGTACAAAAAAGTATTCTTGTAGCTTCTGGGCCTTGACAGTGTTATTTACTTGGCAGTCAATGGCTGTTTGCCTGGTCGGGCAAGTTAAAAAAAGCTTGAAGCTCGAAGGCTGGTGGTTAGCTAGCTGTAGCTCGACCTACAATTATTATTGAGAACATTATATACAGAAGAAATGTAGTTGGACCTGTATTCTGCTACTGCAAATCTGTCTGATGACACAGTAACTACTGCGAGGAGGAGAAAAAAAAAAACCTTTGGTACGTCCAATGATTGTAAACAATCCATCAGACTGAAGATATCTTAGCAGTAATGTGACCAAAAATATTTAAGACCCATCGAATCTGAACATTTTAAAACTTTTTAAGGCCTTTTATTCGGAAAACGTTATTTTTCCTATAAAAATAAAGTTTTAAAAATACTTTTTAAGGACACCCGGACACCCTGTAAAGGCCCTGATATGCTTCAATCGAAGTTCGTTTTCATTCTTCGTTTGGGGGCAAAAAGGAGGAGCCAAAACGAACTCCCCCAGAAAGTTTGCTTGGGTGAGCTGTTTCAAAGTGCCGAAACGAACTCAAAACGAATTTCGTTTTGGCCTGATTTTGTTCAAAATTATGTCATATCAGTTTGTTCTTTGATTTTGTTTAAAGTATATCTGGGCCTTCAATGTGTCTCTATCCACCTTAGTTTTCCTATAAGAGCGGAAACAGCCATTTGTAAATTTTATGGGTCTGGCTTCCAGTCTCATCCGTAGCCAGTTAATTTTAAGCTGTACAAAATAGTTCATTTTGCTGCTTGATATTGCAAACTGGTGTGTCTTACCATATTATTTTAATGTATTATTTTTATTATGAACACATTTGTAGTGCAAACAGTTTTACCGTTTAATTCACGTTGTTATTCTTCTCGTTATTTCCCTATAGCAACTAATGAACCGTAAGTCTCGCCCATAGGCTTACTTCCGTTATGGGGTGAATCTAGGATGGTTACCTCATCACTGCCCAGGCTAAGGCCATCAAATCCTATGTTAATATTTCATATCCTGAAATGAATTTTGAATGACCTAAGATTTCGTTCCCAATAAACCCAGTGAGACAAGATTATTTGCCCCTGGGAAAGGTGCTAAAGGCTTTGCATTCATTAACATTCATATCATTAAAAGAGCATTACTCGTGGTGGCGAGGTGGTGACATCACCTGGTTGGTAGCCAGGTGGTGTCTGAGCGAGAAACACAAACTAACCGATATGGACGAGTGATGTGGAACGGATAGATGTGTAGATACTGAAGAAAGGAAATGAGATGGAGAAGTGAAGTTATGATGGACAGCTCAGTGCTGATCTGCCGTTTTAAAATCTGATTCAGTGAGCAGCACTCAGGAAATTGTGCTTCGTGCTGCACCAGTAAATGAAAATAATGAATGGAGGGACACCAGACTAAAGGGTGAGTCTGGACTGAATCGCACGTACAGCCGGCTATACAATGTGCAGTCATGCATGGTCACTCTAACTCTGCCACGGTCAACTTGGACTCTATAGAGGAAAGGCACGGCTCGGTGAGCACTGACTTCTTAAAAGAATTTTATTGCCTGCTGTATGGGATATCAAGTTCTAATATGAACACTGGTAAAGCTGCAGATACTAGAAAGTATAGTTGCAGGTCTGTGTTTGTATTTACAGTACAGCAGATTTGAGCGTGAAGTTCCCATCTGTTTTGGTGTACGTGTGCTGCGAGTACTGCCTCGCAGGCTCTGATGTTGATGATGGAGTGCAGAAGAAAGGCGGGGCTGACAGCCTGTACCATCACTGGTTGCCATGGAATCGGGGAGGATGTGATTTCAGTACTTAGGGCGACTCTTTAAAAAACCCTTACATATAGGTTTTGGCTGATTAATGTGTATGCGTCTATACTTCAGATTTAGATATTCAGTGTTAGGCCAAAGAAACTGAAAGGCATATAGTCATATTTTATTCTATGAGTCAGGCCATCAGAAGAATCTGGAAGCTTAGGGCCTTCTGTCTTATAAGTGGAGGGAGCAGGTTAAAAATGCCTGTCAGAATCAAACCTTGTGTTGTTTGTGGGTTTGTTTTATGCATGTTTTAAAAGCTTGGCTTACTCTGACTTCTCTTTGAATCTATAGGGATTTATACATATGCACATATACAGTCATGCACATATGCTGTTAGACTCCCGCCCCCATCCCACCAAGTGGCATCATCCAGGTAAACGAAAACTCGAAAAAATATAGTTGCACATGGACTGTCAGGGCAAATCAGGGACATTTCTAACCTCTTATAAGTAGGCTACTGGGGCACAGACCTCCATCAAAAAATGTCTCCATTTTTTCATTCTCATTTATTATACTGTTTTGGAAGTTTAGATATAAATGGTTGACATACTATTGTGAGTTTTGTTTTCATTTCTTTCATAGCTAGACTGTAGCTTTCTGTCTTATAAAGTATGCTATCACGGGTTGAGAAACCACAGTAAACGATTCTGTGTGTGAGTAAACTGTCTGGATTAATCAAGCAGAGTTGCAAAATATTTCAGACCTTTTTGCAAACCCAGTTAACTGAATATATCAATAGTGACTCATCAGTGAATCACTAGCTCTGATTCTAAACAGCTGATAGAAACCACACATGATATTATTGCTGAAATATTATCAGAGATATTAAGTATCATGTCGGTATGCAGTATTCTCAGGCATCACCCGAGGATTTATGAGTAAAATTTTACTGGGTCACAGAGGTATTTAACTGGGGCTCATGCCCCTGTAAAACAGATCTAATGACATATAGTGAAAATATGACAAAATATTTAGCAAATTAAAATTTTAACTTTTAGTTGGATAATCTTACACAGTACACAAGGGTATGTCCAGCATGCCACAAAGAACAAAATGTGAGCCATGATGTCTGATTTAGGAACGAATGACTCTTATACGTAAATGTCAGCGGAAATATGCGACAAAAATGTTTTGTAAAAATAATTGAAAATATTAAAAGCCTGGAAAACTCTGTTATATGACAGCGTTTTAGTGCGACGTTAAAAAAAAAATAAGATTATGAGATTAAAGTATTAATTTCGAGAATAAAGTCGAAATTACAGGAATAAAGTCAAAATTCTGAAAATAAATTCAAAATGTTTTGAGAATAAAGTAAAAATTACAAGAATAGTGTGAATAAAGTGTTTCGAGAAAAAAGTTGGAATGATTTAAGATTAAAGTCAAAATATTTTGAAAATAAAATCTAAATTACGAGATTCATTTATAGCAATTACTTAGAGCAATTATTAGAAAGTTTTATTGTTGTTTTTAATTAAACACGTGAGGAATTAAAGATTGGACGCCACAGACATTTTTGTGGAGTAGATGGTAGAATTTTTTACAAAGAAAACTGTATTATTTAATGAAACCAATGTCGTCTTAATGTAATCGAAAAGACAATTGATTAATACAGCCATCTGTCCTGCCACATTATTTTTTATTAAAAAGTACCAAAAGCACAATGCTTATTGCTATTATTGGGTGGATGGCACACTACAAATAGGCCTAATAAATGCATTTGAGGACATGAAATATTATTCCCTAGCATACCGTGCCTGCGAGTATAACACATGATATAATTTCTGCTAATAATCCCACATACCTGAAAATCCAATTTATTCCAGTGGCCTGGCAACTTCTCCCGGTTTTCCCAATCCAAGCCATTTGCATGTGCAGGCTATACTCTTAAAATAGAAACTTTAATTGCTACAATTTAATTACTGTAATTTCGACTTTATTCTCGAAACATTTCGACTTTATTCTTGAAAATATTTCGACTTTATTATGTTTATTATATACTTAGGGCATAGACAGAATGACAAAAAGTATACAATAAAAATATAATAGAGTAGAAATATCTTTGTCAGAATTTTGTCCTGTTCTGTTCTGTTTTCCCAGTGTTTTCCCCCCTCTGTTTCTAGTTCTAATGGTTTAGTCCTTGTTTCCCCCTTTTGGTTCTTGTTCATTTGGTTCAGTCTTGCCCATATTTGTATTTCCCCCTCATCTGCTCATTTGCAACCACGCCCTGTCTTCAGTGTATTTAAGTCTGTGTCTGATCACTCCCCTTTGTCCGTCGATGCTTGTTACTTAATGTTTTGTTTTTCCTGGATTTCTGTTTGTTTTGTTTAATAAAGTGTTTTCATTTATAATTCTGTTTCTCCCGGCATCTCCTTTATATCACCACCAGCTCGTTTGTGACAATCTTTGAGAATAAAGTCAAAATATTTCGACTTTATGCTCAAAATATTTCGACTTTATTCTCAAAAATAATTCTGCTTTATTATATTTTTATTATATACTTTGTCACTTTGTCACCTATTTGTGAACAAAAAACACTTATTTTGACTGACTCATTAAAAAGAACCAGTTCATGATTCACAAAACTCTCAAAGTAAAGCTCACTATTTAGTTAAATAGAATCACTCGCTCAGAGTCTTTGGAAATTTACACTTAAACTCCTAAAGGCACTACAAGATTTTGTCCAGATTTACAGTCTCAACAAGTCAATGCTAGTTGACTAAAGTCGTAGCCAGATTTGAGTTGATAGTGTATGATAGCACAGACTGCAACGATTTTTTTTTTTTACTTTTTTTTTTTTTAATTATATTTAATTAAAAACAAATGCCAAGTTCTGTCATGAAACTCTAGATGGCGCAAGCTGATGGGCTGCTAACGCAAACTGATGATATTCACAGCGTTAAACTACTTGGCACAAGATGATTAGTTCACATTGCATAACGCAGCCAATGAGCTTGCTTTACATTTAAATGGCTGGTTAGCAATCACTAGAGCATTTCAGAGTTCATCTGAAACCCTCCACCTCCCCAGCTCCACCTGTTTAGATCTGCTAAGGGTTATTATTTATGCTATGTTTTAACTACTCACAGCACCGTATTGGCGTATGTATTAGCAGTAGTTCCTATACTTGCTTTGCAGCCGCAGCATCAATAATCTACAACAACAGCAATCACCAACAGCAGCAGCAATTCAGCAGTATAGCAGATCTATTTCACCAAGACCAAATACATTAACACTGTCATATCTATTACCATGCTAAAAACTTCTGAGAGTTGTCATGATAGAAATGCTATGATAATATATATATAAACAAACCACACATATGCATACATAATTTAACACTTTCTACTGCTTACGTTTATGTAATATTACAGCATCTTCTTACAAATAGAATCCCAGTCCAACTGGATAACCAAGGACACATCCATAAAACTGTCAGTTTATAGATTTTATAGACTCAATGCTCGGCTCACGGTTTGAGCGCTGATGTGCGTATGTGCTCGGCTTTGGCACTCATTTCACCTGATCGATCAGTAAACAGTCAGAGTTCAAGGATAAGACTGATCTTCAGAGCAAAAATGACAGCTTGATGATGCCATTCAATTTGATGATGCCATTCTAACGAAATGGGAACAGAGTGAACATGAGACCAAAATGAAAGCAGCTGTACTGAATACAAAGGGAAAGTGCAACAGCCATTTTTAGAAAGAAATATAGACAGGAACCTCCTTTTCATTAAGCCACAGGACTGTGGTTTGTAATTATAAGAGGTCCATGCATTACCTTTCTGCTGAAGCCGTGTTTACTACTGTGCTGAGATTGAAATATACTGCCATAGATTATCTGACATGACAGGCCAAATTAATGTCTGTCTGTAATCATGCATGTGAACCTTTGCCTTGCCCTGTATAATTAATGACAATGAGGTTCATGAGATTTGTGAAGGGATAATGAACTCCAGAGATGAATACAGAGAATAGGATCTGACATAATACACAGATCACTCAAATTATGGATTTAATTATGGCAAATACACTGATTGCATTGTGATATACTGAAAGTAAAACCTGTGAGCAATGAATGTTCAGCAAATTTTTGTTCTGTTCAGATTTTTAATGAATCCAGCTTATAGAAATGACATTTTTTAAATATATACAGTACAGACCAAAAGTTTGGACACACCTTCTCATTCAGGTGTGTCCAAAATTTTTGGTCTGTACTGTAGATATGAATTCAACTGAAAAAAATATCTTTCAGGTGGTCAAATAGCAAATAGAAATAGTGGAGCTCTGCAGCCACCTACTGGTAAAAGTTATTTGTAGTTGTTTTTTTTTACTTTTAAAACTGGATTTTCCAAAAGATGGGCAAAAATCTTACACTAAACCATGTGAAATTATCCATGTTATCCCCATGAATTAAATCAAGAAATGTGGGTCTTTTATAAAGTGAATTTTACATAAAAAAAGCAGTTTTTGTATAAAAACCCATTTAAAAAAATATTTATTTATTAATTTATATATATTTAAAAAAATATCACTAACCCACTGAAAACTGCACAAATGTAGAGTAAAAACTTAATAAACAGAAAAATATACAGTACAGACCAAAAGTTTGGACACACCTTCTCATTCATTTGAATGAGAAGGTGTGTCCAAACTTTTGGTCTGTACTGTATATCAAAATGATATGTATCTGTCTTGTATTTGTCTATGAATAATTGTGATTAATTTGACAAACTACTTAACATATCATGTAATTGATCAGATCACATTTTAACTTGCATACCAATCCTTGTCAACTTTTCAGATCAACATGCCATTCTCAGAGCTGAAGCTCTTTTCTCATCGACTGGTTTGCTGGCTCATTAGAGAGTGTGATATGCAGCTCTATCTCTGTCAGGTACAAGCCAATTTCAGAGCCAGTCATTCTGTGATGAGAACAAGGAGCACTATTAATGAAAGCCTTCCTCACATATTTCCTGTGAACTTAATCAGCCAGGGCTAATCATAGAACCTGCACCATCTATCCTGACGAACAGTTAAAAAAAGTTTCAACCTTTTGAAATGATCTCGATTTATGTTGGCAGACTCTCAGCATGTGCTCCAATAGCTTCCATCTAAGTCCATAATAATATTATACACATTTCATGTGCATATTACATATATTTAGTAACTTTTGGAACTGTCAAATGCATCCTATAGCTGCTCATCAGATCTGCACAGGAGATATTTTGGTCCATTCCTGCACAAGCTGTTTCATAAATATTTTGGGATATCTTGCATATTTTTGGGATGCCTCAAATGGCCTTGAATAGAAATCATGCCACAGCATTTCAATGAGATTGAGGTCAGGACTCTGCCCTGGCTATTCTAATATATGGAATTTCCACAGTTTGGACACACTCTGATTGTGATTTATTCCTTTGTTTAGAAACAAACATGTTGCACGACCAACTTTTCTTTAAAGTTTCACATCACAAACTTCCTGACAATGTGCTGCAAAATTGGAACAATGATATTTTAATCAGTATGCTTGCAGATCCATAGATTTCTTTCTAGAGTACTTTGTCATTTGCTGAAGGATCCTTTGACATGTCTTTACACTGACCTTTTGAAGGACAGCCAATGTACCACTGGTGCTAAATTTCTTCTATTCGTAATCAATATGCTTCAATGGGGACTGATGGAGCCCCAAGTCTTCAGACATCCACTTGTAACCTTTTCCAGACTAATGAGCCTGTACAATTCCTCTTCTGTGGCTTTCTGAAATCTCTTAGGTCACGCCATTTTGCACTTTAACAGAATTTGAAGGTAAAGAGCAGGTAACCATATATTTTTTTTTTCAAGAGGCCATTATCCTAGAAATTCACATGTAAATGAATTACTACTTTGATGGATTTAAACATTTGTTGATATGGATTTGCAAAATTCATATCAATATATTGCACTTTAAGGGGCCGTTCACATGTCGCGCCTAAAAACGCGTGGAAAACGCTAGGCGCACCGCTTTCTTTATCAACAAAGCACTCGGGCGCATGCGCTCCGGAAGCGTCTGCCGTTTCTAAGCAACCATCAGCTGCGCTCTAGCTCCAAGCCTATGCATCTCCATGCATTGTTTCTTCTATTAGCGTCAAAATAATGGGGGCTTCACAAATCATAAAGTTCAGGAAATCCCTGGACCACAATGATGAGCTGCTCCTCCATGTTTCTGCTGAGGTTTCAATGTAACGAAAAAACGTGAGGAAGCTGATTGGTTAGTTCATGTCACATGACCTGCGGTGCGCTTGCGGAATTCTGAAAAGTTGAGATGTTTTTATCTCGATGCGGTGCAGACGCGCCTGGAAAAACGAGCGTGTCACCGCGTCGCTTCCATTATGCGCGCACAAGCCGCGCGTCTCCATTTGAAATAACGAACTTGAGCGCGCAAAAGAGGCTACATGTGAACAGCCCCTAACAGGATTTGGAGGTAAAGTTATTTCATATTTTGAAGGTCATTATCCTAGATATTCACATAGGGCCCAATGATTTCCGCAATGCGCAAAATCAGGTCGTAATCGAGCAATCCAGTCACAGAATTTGCCAAATTTTGGTTTAATAAATCAAAATTAAGTCAGAACAGTGTGTGTATGAATGGCGCAAATGTGTGGTTTCGTTTACTACACACATACTGAAAAGTGTGTGACAATCGCAATCTTTTCAGCCTCTGCCATCTCAATAAATGTAGATGAACACACAAACAATCTCTAGAACTGCTCTGAGAGACACATCATGAGCATTTTACCGTTTCTTTTGAGAAAAACTATTGTCATATCATATACAAACAGAAAAATCTTCACAGCAACCCATCAAAATAAAAGTTAGTTTTAATTTGAGGAAACTGTGACAGAAATATATTACTTAATGTAATGATAGTACTACTGCTACTAATAAAATTATTGGTACAATTAATTTTATATTATTTTATAAAATCAGTTAATTAGAGATGCTTTTGATTATTAAAATTTTTGAAAGCATAAAAAAACATTAAACCATTAAAAAAAAAACTGTGTAAGTTTCATGATTCCAGGTAATTACACTTCCTTTTTGATTAATGTTTTTTTTTTTAATTTAAACATTAAAACAAACATTAAAAGTCTACAAAAATGAAAACGGAAAGAATGGATTCCAGAAAAATTGAAACGAAAAAAAAAAAAAAAAACTGAATTTGGAAAAAAAAATGTAACTGATTTCATATGGCCCTATTCACATTGTATATTAATTACTAGTTTAATAGATTTAACCACTTTTTATATGTATTTGCAAAATATTATTTGGTATGTAAGACTATTTGTATAGACAATTATGATTTTAGGAAGCGTTTATACAGAAATCCAAATGATTTCAAAGGTTTTATCAAAATTTTCTCATAATTGTCAATGGAGAGAAAGGAAAAGTTTATGAGGCAGATACAGTTGAGGTCAAAAGTTTACATACACCTTCCAGAAACGGCAAAATGTTCATTATTATTTTATCAAAATAAGAGAGATCATACAAAATGCATGTTATTTTTTATTTAGTACTGACCTGAATAATATATTTTGCATAAAAGACGTTTACATATAGTCCAAGAAAATAATAGATTAATTTATAAAAATGACCCCATTCAAAAGTTTACATACACTTGATTATTAACATTGTGAAACATGTAAGTATCTTCTGTAGCTTCTGAAGGGCAGTACTAAATGAAAAAAAAAAATGATATTCAGGCAAAATAAGAAAAATGTACACATTTTCTTTCTGTTCAAAAGTTTACACCCCTGGCTCTTTGCTAGTTTGTCCTTCCTTCCTTTCTGAATATGAGTCCCTCAGTTGTCCTCAGTGTGAAAAGATGGATCTCAAAATCATACAGTCATTGTTGGAAAGGGTTCAAATACACAAAAATGCTGAAAAACCAAAGAATTTGTGGGACCTTAAGGATTTTTCTGAAAGGCAGTTAAACTCAGGACAAACTAGGGATATTAAAATAATTAACATTTAGCAGATTTTAAAAGGTGTATGTAAACTTTTGGCCTCAACTGTATAAAGTAAACGGTAAGTTATTGAACAACAACAAAAAGGAAAACAAATGAATAAAATTAAATTATTAACAGAAAATAAATTCATTAAAAAAATCTAAAATGCAAGTGAAACTTGTTTTCTTACTCCATTACTACTCAAAAATATTGCAGTCATTTAAAGTAATATATCACTGGACGGAACAGAACATAAAATGCAATATTCTTTTAAAATTATTAAATCTATTTGCCAAGTTAAAATGCTCTTTGGAATTCTGTAAGAAAAAAAAATCTCTAGTAAAATATTTTGGTTTATAGTTGTGTCACTGTGAGGTAAGAGGGTTCAGGTGACCGACTCAATGTACCTGAAGAATATTTTAATAAAGTATGACCGAAACATCCTAATACTTCTATTTTTTCACTTTTGTGCACACCATAGGTATGACCTTCGAATGCTGCCAAGACCAAGTTTCATTGTTTCACGTTTGAACAAATACTGACACCTGGTGGCAATAATTACATGCAACATTTGCAAAAAAAAAAAATAAATAAATAAATTAAACACATTAAATAATAATATCTACATTGGACTTATAAAAAACTGTGAAGCAGATACTAATATCCTAGTATCTTTCTTACTAACACACACATTGTGTTAAATATATGGCAGTAAAACTGCACACAATGTCCCTCAAAATATGGTTTTGCATGAATGGAACTGAAAGTCCCGGGCTTTTATGAAGTACAATGTACCACAAGCACCAAAGTCTTATTACCTTTTTGTACAGAAGCCCTCTGGGTCCCAAATTTGTCTGGGCTGTCAGGTGGAGAAGTAGCACCGTATGACCCCATAGGGATGCAGTCCTGTTGAGCACCACCTTCTTCTGTGTGGAGGCTCAAATGGGCCTGAGGTTCTGGTCTGCATCTTACTAAAGCTATAAAGCACCTGTAAAACTGGCAGTAAATACAGATTTGACAGTAACACTTATCTATAATAATAATTTGGAGACAAATACACCTACGAGAAGCACATACCTGATTATTAAACAGGACATAGATGATAGGGTTCAAAACAGTGCTACTCTTTGCAAGTATGGAGGACACAACGCTGGCTGTGGGGCTGACAATGCCAACGCTGAACGTGCCAAGCAATGCCATGACCCCATACGGCATCCAGCAGAGCAGGTAACAGGACACCATGGAAACCACCATCACCAGCACGTGCGTTTCCCTCCTCTGTGCAGCTGTCTGATTGATCTTAGCAACCTGTGAGATGAGGAGACACGCTTTGAGGTTTGCTTTTCAAAGAATAGCAGCAACAAGGCTGGTCTGAAACACCACATGGTGTTTATGCAGCAAAATGTTTGAACTGTATTTTCACTGATGGATTAGGAAACAACAGACTTTACAATAAGGTTCCGTTTGTTAATATTAGTTACATAAATTAGTTAACACAAAAAAGAATTGTTAAAGTGTTATCAGAGAACTTAAAATAGTTTAACCAAAAAATTTAATTGGCTGAAAATGTACTTGCTCTCAGGCCTTCCAAGATGTAGGTGAGTTTGGAACATATTTAGAGAAATTCACTATTACATCACTTACTCACTAATGGATCCCTTTGCAGTGAATGGGTGCCGTCAGAATAAGAGTCCAAACAGCTGATAAAAACATCACAATAATCCACAAGTAATCCAAATGTAATGTTACATTTTAAAAAAAAATCTGTTCTTATGAGGAAAAACAACATCTTGGATGACCTGAGGGTGAGTAAACATTCATTTTTGGCTGAACTTTTCTTGTAAATCACACATGGGTTTTATTAAAAAAAATATTAATCAATATGAATTAATATAAATGTTTAATAATTAAAAAAATAGTTTTGATTTATAAATAATTGTTTTATGTATTCATTCATTTGTGTACTTTTTTATTTGTTGAGAACAAGAATTTGCACGTTTACAGTTTACCTCCCAGAATCTACAAAATGTTACTTATTTTACCAAAATAAGAGGGATCATACAAAATGCATGTAATTTTTTATTTAGTACAGACCTGTTTAAGATAATCCACATAAAATATAAGAAAATAATAGCTAAATTTATTAAAAAATTACCCTGTTCAAAAGTTGACATACACTTGATTCTTAAGAAATAATTGTTACCTGAATGATCCACAGCTGTGTTTTTTTTTCAGTGATCATTAGTCCTGAACAGTTAAACTGCCCTCTGTTCTTCAGAAAAATCTTTCAGGTCCCACAAATTATTATCTTTTCACACTAAGGACAATTGAGGACAACTGAGGGACTCATATGCAACTATTACAGAAGTTTCAAACGCTCACTGATGCTTCAGAAGGAAACACAATGCGTTAAGAGCCGGGGAGTGAAAACTTTTGAACAGAATGAGGATGTGTACAATTTTCTTAATTTGCCTAAATATCACATTTCTTTCATTTAATACTGCCCTTTCAGAAGCTACAGAAGTTACTAACATGTTGCCCAGTAGACAAAATAAGTTAAATTTACCCTGATCTTCAGATTCAAAAAGTTTTCACCCCCTTAACGCATCTTGTTTCCTTCTGAAGGATCAGTGAGCATTTATACCTTCTGTAATAGTTGCATATGAGTCCCTCAGTTGTCCTCAGTGTCAAAAGATAGATGTCAAAATCAAACAGTCACTGTTGGAAAGGGTTCAAATACACATAAATGCTGAAAAAAAACTAAGAATTTGCGGGACCTGATGGATTTTTCTGAGCGTTTTACATACAAAAGTGCCCAAATCTGATCCAGCTATGCTTATAAATAACAGTAGCCCTAAATAATGATGACAATGAGTGTGAGAAGGACTTTGGTTCTGGACAGCGTCATGAAAAATGCTTAATTTATGGAGAACAAACGTTTGGCTAGAAAGATCGATGAGTCTTACTAGAAGAGAGCTCTTTATCAAAATCATTGCTTCCACTCCCACACTCTCTCTCTCTCTCACTTTCAACCTTTTCCTCTTTCACTCGTCCCTCACCCCATGAATGGCAATGAGGATCTTCCCGTAGCAGTAGACCATCAGAAGAAGAGGCAGCAGTAGACAGAAGACAAAGAGGCAGATGACGTAAGATCTGGTTTCCGGGGAGTGCTGGTTCCACTGGACTGAACAGGTAGTCCCAGGACCCTCAGGACCGTAGCTGCTCCAGCCAAAGAGTGGTGGCACTGTCCACACGAGAGAGTACAGCCAGCAGCCTGTGATGAATAACCAAGCCTTCCTATAGTCAGACACATCTGCTTTTGCGCAGCAGAGGATGGTGTTGTAACGCTCGTATGACAATACAGCAAGGGACACCAGTGAAACAATACCTGTTGACAATGGATAAGGAGACATATCAATTATATGTTCATTAATTTTTTGGGGTTGTTTTGTTGTTTGATTGATAGAAAAAACCTTTACTTAATGTAAACAACCTCAACATTAGGCTTTTGTTTTTGTGATAAATTTTTTCAATTAATATCTTAATTTCCCTCTCAGAGAATATCTTAATGTAATTTAATATCTTAATTTCCCTGGAATAGAAATACCAAACCAAACAAATTTTTGCATTCTATCCATACAGAGGGTTTGCACTTACCAGATGAGCAGCCATATCGGCGATACTCTGATGTAAACAACAGCATGCATTGCGCAGTTAATGTACTACTGAATATGGTGTTTTGCTAATTTATGCTGTCTAAACCACAGAAAAAACATGTGGAAGCTGCTAAATTATATAGAGAAAGACTTAGTACGCAGGAAAGGGCGCAATATTTTGACAAACTAAAGTTAAGGTTGTAAAGATACATACAAGAAGTGTTAATTAAGATATTTACCTAATATTTCACCTACCTGACTGGAAATGATAAGCACAAACATGAATGTTGTCAAGATTTTTGCCCTGGAAGTCCTGGTTCAGTTTGGCCAACAACAAACATCTTTTGTTTCTCAGACAGTTTTTGCACACTTCTCCTTCATTTGTTATAGTTTTGTCTATATAGTAGGCCTACACCAAATGTTTTTCCCGGTCCGACCGATTAGTACAGCCCAAAACATGACAATAAGTGACCATTTTCATAAGCAATAATCAGCAAAATATGCGATTTTCGTTTGGTTCACTGGCGCTGTTTACATTCAGTGCCGCCAATATGGCTGATTCAGGACGCATGGTGAAAACAAGATTACAAAATTAGCCCTGGTTTCTGCCAAATTATTATTATTTTTAATTATTATTAAACAATGTACAAAATAAATTACCATCTATACATTTCACAACAGATGGAAAAAGTTTTCGACAAAAGCGGTGATCAAAAAACAAACAGCGTGATCCAAAACCAGAACAAATGACTCTTACGAGTCGGTTCATTTCAGTGAATCACAATTTTTCAGTGCGAATTCAGCCGAACACCGATTCGTTTCACTGAATTAGCAACAAGTGTCCGAATCCCGAACGAATGATTCTTATGAAGCGAATCAATCTGAGGTGTGTCATGAACTGCAAGTTAGCAACTTTTGAAAATGACCGAACCAAACCAGTTAGTGATGCACGTTTCCTAAATAATAACATCAACTTAAAGCTAACCACAAAGTTTTTATTTTTTGTAGGCTAATCAATAGAATATCTTAATTAATTATATCCCAGCTGAGCTTACCGAACAATGCGTTGGCAAAACCATACCACCTGCAGCCATGAACTCCCGTCAGCCACCGGCCGTAAACAGACGCGGAGAAACTTAAAGGTGTGCCAAAGATACAAACGAGCATGTCGCTCACACTGATATTCAGCAGTATTAAGTTGATCGGAGTCCTCAGGACATGAAAGCGGGCGAAAACCAAAAGAACAAGAAAGTTATTTAGGAAACCAAAAACGAAAATTATTCCCAAACACACTGCCACCACAGTGTATCCCGTGCGGCTGAATCCAGGCTGATCTACAGGAGTCAGTGTGTCCAACTGGCTGCTGTTCTCTGAGGACTCTCTAAGGAACATGACATAGTGGACAGTAACCACCATAGTAGACTAAAAAAAGAGCACACCTGTACGCTGTAATGCAGAGGCTAAAGAAAGATAAAGTTAGTTGGGCTTTCAGGTTGTTTAAATACCATATAGACCCACAGACCCGGTTCCCCCCACTGCCACCTCCTCAGCTGAACGCGACCCTCCCCGTGTTCAACAGGCATAAACGCCTCTCACAAGTTAATCACGCTATCTACATACTATGGCAAGCCATTTGAACATTTATCTCTTAAACTTAATATATATATATATATATATATATATATATATATATATATATATATATATATATATATATATATATATATATATTGTGAAGTGAAAATCCATGTGTGTTCTATTATTAAAGGAATAGTTCACCCAAAAAGGAAAATTAGTAGCCCTACCCCATGATTTACTCACCCCCAAGCCATTCTAGGTGTATATGACTTTCTTCTTTCATCAAATAAGTTATATTAAAAAATATCCTGGCTCTTCCAAGCTTTATAATGGCAGTGAATGGGGTTTAAGATTTTAAAGTCAAATAAAAGTATGTCCATCCATCATAAAAAGTAAAAACGGCTCCGGGGGGTTAATAAAGGCCTTTTCAATGCATTTTTGTAAGAAAAATGTGTATTTAAAACTTTTGTAATCCATGGCTTCCGCTAAATGTCATACACACGTTCATGATTGAGTCATTTTTTCCACAATACCACAGCAATACAATTCAAACCTTTTGGTGTGTGCTAGTTATTTTACAGAGGACTGCTTCTCTAATCTTGGTAAATTCATTGCAAGATTCGCTAAACGCTTGTCCATGAAAGATAAGTCCGTACTGTCTTTACTTGGACCAACAAGCGTCTTAGAACCACAACCTGAAAGAATGATTAATATGTTATGTGTACATTTTCAAATGAGTGCTCAAAATATCAAGGGTTTGTGCTAATATGTGATAGTGCAGCTTTATGTTTCCAGGTAAACCACAATATTACTGTCTTACTGAAATATTTCTGATAATTCACTGTGAACCCACTATTTCCTAAGAATGTGATGATTAATGTAGACAGTTGTTGTTCTAATTATTTTGTTTAATAAAAAAGAATGTAGACATATTTCGGTTTACAAACTGTACTGTTTCACCCGTTAGTCACGTTAGCACTCGGCTAAAAGGCACAATTCGCTTGCATTGTATACGGAAAGACCAATCACAACGGACTTGGCCAGCTGACCAATCAGAGCAGAGTAGGCTTATGGAAAGGAGGTGTTTACCTCCTTTAAGCTCAGAACTGCTTTGCAAAATGATTCTAATATTAAATGTATATTCAGAGAAAATTACAATTTTTTCTGACCATAGATGCATTTAAACCAACACAATATAAGGACACTTTCAAATACAATATGACCTGCTCTTTATATTCTTAGCTGCCATTATAAAGCTTGGAAGAGATAGGACATTTTTAATATAACTTCAATGGTATTTGTCTGAAAGCAGAAAGTCATATACACCTAGGATGACTTGAGGGTGAGTAATGGGGTAATTTTCATTTTTGGGTGAACCCAAAAGGCTTTTTGCCTTTAAACCGTCACTTCTTGCCAAAAACCAGTCATCTATAATAATGCTTTCTCTAATACATATTGGTAAGATACTATTTTAATATTGAATTTTAGCCAGTAAAACTAAAATAGATATTAGTCACTACTGTATTAAAAAATAATAATAATTATATAAGAGTAGTTATTAAAGGAATACAATGAAAATGGCTTGCCATAATACCCATATACTGTACCTATACACCAGTTAATGAGATGGAAGGTCTTTTGATATCTGTCTAGAGGGTAACTATTAATAAAGACTGACATATGAGAATGTCTCACACATCTTCAGAGGTTTCAGACATTGGTGATTGGAAATAAATGGCTTCAAAGTCCATTTTTTCTGCACCCTTCCATTTGATTCTTCCTTTCTGAGTTAACATTTTCTGTTTACATTGACTGTTTCTTCAGTATGTTAGTCAGTAAAGTGATTGTGCATAGTGTTTCTCATGGTTGTTCCTCAAATGTGCTGAATGTCACACATGACAGATTTAGACTGAATGTGCCCCTGTTGTCCTCGTGTTTTGGCATCAACCTGATTTATTTACTTCACAAGAGAACATGAAAATTAGGGCAGATGGGAGAGAACCTAAAATATGCCAAGGCATCAATAATCGAATAGTGAGCTTGCTGAAATGACAAGTTCTGCCATCTGGTCCAGTATAATGTACTCCTTTTTGCTGTGATCTACAGATAAGAAGTGCATTCCACATTATTAACCATAAAACTGACCCTGTATTTACTTTCTCAATCCAAGTTCCTGTGTTCATAATTACATTGTGGCCTGCACACTGAATATCCTGTGTTTCAAGTGACGCCAAATTACGGGAGTAAATGGTTAAGAAAGTTAGAAACCGAGCTCAGGCAGAAGCTTCCTGTAGCACGCTTGAGATTACTGCTAATGGTTTAATCAAATGAAAAGATCTTTTCATTAAAATCTTTTTTGATCTAGGGTAAATGCTCTGAGAACATCTCAAATCTCATCTTCTCATTCACAAATACACTCTAGGGATGTGAGAGGAAGATGGGAAAGAGAAAAACACATGAAAGAAAGAACATACAGCAATCAGTGGGTTAGGGTTATGACCTGCTAATTGAACCCAAGAGAATTAAAAGCCTTCAGTTTTTACAAGGATTCTCATTCTCAAGCCACACGGGTGTATATTTCTTATTGATTTTTTTAAACGTAATTTCTGAATAGTCTTGGTTACAAAATGGCTATTTAACATTACCCCAATTAACGCTTTGGAAAAATTATACAACTCACTATCATGCATCTTGCCTCCATCTAGTATGTTTCCAGTTCGAAGCTATATGCTGACCTAACATAAATTAGGTTAGGTCTAATGTTTTGGAAAAACTTTTTTGGGCAGCTTTCTTCTCCTTGAGAGTTTCCCAAAGTGTTTTAAGCAGTAATTGCTGATTTGTTGAGTCAGAGAGCATGAAAAGCAGTCTTCACGTGCATGTTCATACCCCACATCTCCTGAATACACACGCAGAGGAGAGTGCTGTTGAATGAAAGCATGTAGGAGGACACCTATGGTGTGGGGATCTTATATATTTATGAATGACTGAGTGGGAGACGAATCCCTCTTTGGCACCGTTGCTCAGCACACACTGTCTCCCACTTCTGAACTTTAAAAAAGAGGCACGTGACGTGAGTTTGCAGAGATGTGTGGGCAGTCTTGACGTATGGTTGAGTCTTAATCCTCAAAGAAATGTCTCCTTTAAATGCAAATCAATGCTTTGGGCAGTGGTGTGAAAAAGTGTTGGCCCCCTTCCTGATTTTTTATTTTTTTGCATGTTTGTCACACTTTAATGTTTCAGATCATCAAACAAATGTAATTATTAATCAAAGATAACACAAATAAACACAACATGCAGTTTTTAAATAAAGGATTTTTTTATGGAGGGGGAAAAAAAATCCAAACCCACATGGCCCTGTGTGAAAAATTCCCCCTCCCCCCTCGTTAAAACATAACTGTGGTTTATCACACCTGAGTTCAGTTTCTCTAGCCGCACCCAGGCCTGATTACTGCCACACCTCTTCGCAATCCAGAAATCACTTAAATAGGACCTGCCTGACAAAGTGAAGTAGACCAAAAGATCCTCAAAAGCTACACATCATGTTGAGATCCAAAGAAATTCAGAAACAAATGAGAAAGAAAGTAATTGGGATCTATCAGTCTGGAAAGGTTATAAAGCCATTTTTAAAGCTTTGGGACTCCAGCGAACCACAGTGAGAGCCATTATCCACAAATGGCGAAAACATGGAACAGTGGTGAACCTTCCCAGGAGTGGCCGGCCAACCAAAATTACCCAAGAGCGCAGCGACGACTCATCCAAGAGGTCACAAAAGACCCCACAACAACATCTACTGCAGGCCTCTCTGGCCTCAGTTAAGGTCAGTGTTCATGACTCCACCTTAAGAAAGAGACTGGGCAAAAATGCATGGCAGAGTTCCAAGACGAAAACCGCTGCTGAGCAAAAAGAACATAAAGGCTCATCTCAGTTTTGCCAGAACACATCTTGATGATCCCCAAGACTTTTGGGAAAATACTCAGTGAGGACTGACGAGACAAAAGTTTAACTTTTTGTAAGGTGTGTCCCATTACATCTGGCGTAAAAGTAACAGCATTTCAGAAAAAGAACATCATACCAACAGTAAAATATGGTGGTGGTAGTGTGATGGTCTGGGGCTGTTTTGCTGCTTCTGGACCTGGAAGACTTGCTGTGATAAATGGAACCATGAATTCTGCTGTCTACCACCTGTTTGTGACCTCAAGCTGAAGTGAACTTGAGTTCTGGAGCAGGACAATGATCCAAAACACACCAGCAAATCTACCTCTGAATGGCTGAGGAAAAACAAAATTATGACTTTGGAGTGGCCTAGTCAAAGTCCTGACCTGAATCCTATTGAGATGCTGTGGCATGACCGTAAAAAGGCGGTTCATGCTTGAAAACCCTCGAAAATTCTGCTAAGATGAGTGGGCCAAAATTCCTGCACAGTGCTGTAACAGACGTTAACACTTGATTGCAGTTGTTGCTGCTAAGGGTGGCCCAACCAGTTATTAAGTTTAGGGGGGCAAACACTTTTTCACACAGGGCTATGTGGGTTTGGATTTTGTTTTCCCTTCATAATAAAAAGCTTCATTCAAAAACTGCATGTTTTGTTTACTTGTGTTATCTTTAATTAATATATGTTTGATGATCTGAAACATTAAAGTGTGACAAACATGCAAAAAAAAATAAAAAATCAGGAAGAGGGCCAACACTTTTTCACACCACTGTATATTTGTAAAAATCTCTGAATTAAACAAGGAAGCTAAATCTAATGTACTAATAAACAACAGACGGTCAAGGAGGTGAAATTAAAATGTCTAAATGTGTATGAACCGAAAGTATGAACGAACGGACAATTTACATGTCAGATTAATTAAACAAATGGACACCTGTCTATTCATACTGAAAAGAGACTACTGTATACTATTTTTGAAAATAATTGAGGAGATTTGTCCTTTAGCTGTTTTGTCATACTCGTACATCAAAAGTGAGGGCTTGTGACAGGGAAATACATCACCGCTTGAGGGAAAAAGCGTAAAGCAGGTTTTGCAAACAGGTTTGTTAAGACGAAGTCCAATAACATTTGTACAACTTCAAAGAAATTTATTTTTGGTTTGCGCATGTCGGTTAACTTTCACCATTAGCTTTTGTTGGGCTTCTGCATAGCCAGATTTAGAGAGTCGACACACTTTTGAAGTTTTTTTTAATCCCACAAGTTATGAGGAACTTTTCAGAGAGAAAATGCACCTATATTAAATACATATTTGCTGACAAATGACAATATAGTTTTTACATTCAGAACTTCATGGTCAGTGGTAATAATATTAACTTTTAAAAAACAGAACACTAAACACAAAGAAAGTTTGGTAAAACTGTAATCAAATATAAATAGGCTTCCTCATTCACCCATTAAAAAGCTAAGAGAAATTAACTATTTCCAATCAAGTATTTTCTTATGTCCTACTACAAGATAGCTTATTCACAGGCAATTACTACTATTCATCTCTGAGGAATGTCTGACACCATGAATATTATGGTTTGAGTCACTCTGCCAGATGTCCAAAAAGCACGGCATTCTTAAGCTTACATAATAATGTAAACACAGGCAGTCTGGCGCTGAAAATGTACTTTCGTCATTGAGCCAGAAATTGCTTCTTCAATACCAGTACAAATCCTTACTGATTTCTGAGACAGGCACACCTGGAAAACACAAGATGATCACAAATAAAAAATGTATCATCACTTTTATCATCAAATTCCTTTATATAAGTTGTTTCAAACCTGTATAAGTTGATTTCTATAGTATTTTTTTTCCATACTTTGGAAGTTAGTGGGGACCAGCAACTATTTGGCCAGCCACATTCTTCAAAGTTTGTTCTTTTATGTTCAAACTAAGACAGAAACTCATACAGGTTTGGAACAACTTGAGGGTGAGTAAATGACAGAATTTTCATTTGTGTCTGAAATATATGACTTCATATTATATCCACCTTATTTATCCATAAGAGTGAGCAAGGCCACCCATTTGTCAAATTTACATGCAAGGTTCCTGATCTTGCTTCCAGCTATTTTTAGCTGTACAAAACAACTCGTTTTGCTGCTTGATATTGCAAACTGGCGTGTCTTACCATCTTACTTCAATTCATTATGAACACACTGGTTTGTAATGTAAACTATGTAAGCCTGTTTCCCCCACTCATTAAAAAATAAAATAAGGAACTGCAACTTGTTTTCTCAATTCTGAGAAAAAAAGTCAGGACTGCGAGTTTATATCTCACAATTATGACTTTTTTTCTTGCAATTGTGAGTTTACATCTTGCATTTCTTACTTTTTTCCTCAGAATTGGGAAATATAAACTCACAATTGCAAATTATAAAGTAAGAATTGCGAGATATAAAAGAATTGCGGGATATAAACTAAAAATTTCGAGAAATAAAGTCAGAATTGCGAGATATAAACTCAATTGTGAGTTTGTATCTCGCAATTCTTTTATATCTCTCAATTCTGACTAGTTATAAAGTCAGAATTGTGAGATATAAAAGAATTGTGGGATATAAATGCATTTGCAAGAAATAATCAGAATTGCAAGATATAATTTTTCTCAGAATTGTGAGTTTACATTTTGCAATTCTGACTTTTTTCTCAAAATTATGAGACATAAACTTGCAATTGCGAGTTATAAAGTACAGTTCTGAGGAGAAAAAAGACTGATATGTTCTTAGAATAGTGAGTTTATATCACACAAATTCTGACTTTTTTCTCAGAATTGCAATTGCGAGTTTGTATCAGGCAATTCTGAGAAAAAAGTCAGAATTGCGAGATATAAACACAATTGTGAGAAAAAAAAAAGTCAGACTTGTGAGATAAAAAGTCGCAATTACCATTTAAAATTTTTTTTTCAGTGGCGGAAATGCTTCCATAGCAAAGAGTTTACTGCACTTTGTTATTCATCTCGCCAATATGAAACTAATGAACCGGAAATCTTGCACACATTCACCGAAAACTAGTCGCTCTTTTGTTTCAAACCCCTTCAGAATGATAAAGGCTAATCTGATCACCTTGTTTTGGTTTCTTTTACTTTATTACTAGCTGGCTGTTCACTATTCCTATCAAAACAATTCATTTCTTGTCAACTCGCGTTTGAGGCATTTGCGAACTTAGCAGTGACATAACGTTACCTAGGATGACAATATTTTAGTTTTCAAAAAAGAGGACGTAGGACTTTTCCATACCAAAACTATATATCTTAGTCACCGTTATACAGATTTATCATAAACACAGCTAAAACAATGGCCATCCTTCACAAAACTAATAACTACCACAGTTTTTATCACAGGTAGAATGCAAAATGTTTCAATACAAGCATTTCAGTTAAATGGAATTTGTGCAGTATTCCAAACTTTTAATCCACGGGAGAAAATCAATACGCCGCAACAGTTTAAAATTAGCCCAATTCCGTGGAAAACATGCGGATTTGGCAACCCTACATCCAACACGAGCTGCATCCAAATCGATTTAAATACTTCGTGATGCGCGAAAATTATATTCAATATATGAATGTTTGCGGGAGCAGGATTAGGAAAATGGCGACTGTAGAAAGCAAAATCCGAATCCCGGACATTTTGGGCGATTTAGGATTTTTTTTTTTTTTTAATCCAAAAAGAGGACATGTCCGGGGATGAGGACGTTTGGTCACCATACGTTACCTGAATCTAGACCGATCCTGCTTCCATCCTTAAAGGCCGTTCCGGAATTCCACTCCGGTCTGGCTTCTGATTTTGAGAAGGGCGAGATCATGATGCCCCCTGTTGGCCGATCCATTTGTTGTAACATGTTCAGGTAAGTGCTGCCACTGCTCTCAGCAGCCACGGGCTGTTGGTAGAGTATTTGAGGCAGTTCGAAGGCTGTGCCCTGTCTAGGTGGACATTGCCAGAGAGATGATGGTGATGGTGATGATGATGATGATAGTACTGAGGGATTCACAATAACTCCCTGGGATGGAGGTGTATGTTCCATGGTTGTGAGTTGGGTCAGCTTTGAGGAGCCGGAGGAGTGTGCGGACTTGTTAGACCATGTTAGACCAGGAGATGCCCATGATGATGAGGGAACTTCTATGAGAAGAAAAGCATTAGATAGATAGATGAATAGACACACAGATAGATAGATGAACATTAACGCACCAGATTTGGGAGTCCTATTGATGTCCTTGGCTTTAATGCTGAGGTCTTTCGGTGTGGTTGCTTTATTCAGTGCACGGAAGAAGTGCTCATCCACTGCAGTGTTGATATCGCCTTGATAGTACGTAAAGAGCTGAGGAGGATCTCTACACTCCACTGAGCGCTTTAACAGTCTGTCCTCCATCATCCTGACTGAATACAACGGATGAGTTGTTTTAAAAAACAGATTCAATTTGTGTTCCGTTTAAATGAGTAAACATTACTTAATGAAATATATCTAGCATTTTGTCTTTATTCTGATATTTTACAATCATTTTACATTAAAATAAAGTAGCGAAGACTCATAAAACCACTCTTTCAAAGAGAGAACTCTCTGAGAACTCTCTCATTAAAGCTTTAGCTTAGGTATCCTACAACATCAACCCTAACACAATGATTTTGTGCATTCAACTAAATTAAATGTAGGCCTATATAAATATCAGCAATAAACATTTTCTTTCAAGCATTTTGTAATTTCACAACCTTTGATTTGTAAATTTTAAACTGTAAAATGTTGGTTTTATCAAAAATATTAAGCAGAACAATTGTTTTCAACATTAATAACAGTAAATGTTTCTTAAGCACCAAATCTGCATATTAGAGTGATTTCTGAAGGATCATGTAACACTGAAGACTGGAGTAATGATTCAAAATATTACATTTTGAAATATATTAAAATAGAAAACTGTTATTTTAAATTCTATTGTATATATTTCACCATACTTGGTAAGCATAAGATACTTCTTTCAACAACATAAAACAAATCTTACCAGACTTAAACATTTAAAAAGTAGTGTATATTACAATTTGTAAATATTGAGATGGCACAGTGCAGGTTATTAATATTTAAACATTATGTATTTGATAGAACATTTAAACCTCAGAACCAACAAAATGCTTTAAAGAAAAATCTTAAAAACGAGTAAAAACTGGCTATAGAAAATCCTTCAGGGGGAAAAAAAATCTAAATTAATTATTTCATATAAATAAGCTCTTATTTATTCTAGAAAAAAACACACTTTTAAGTAGGTAATAGTTTTGTTTTGTTTTGTTTTAAAGACAAAAAAAAAATTTAAACACACTTTTAAATGTGAACATGTATAGTTTCTACTTCAAGCACTCTTTTCTCCAATAGAAACATAACTTTAATTGCATTTACAAAGAAATTAAAACCCCAAACTGCTTACCGAACTGAATCCAGCCAACATCCAGCCACAGATCATACTAAAAGAAAACAAATGCGATACTACGTGCAGGAGGTGCTCTTCTTTACATGTGCACCGAAAAATGCAACCGAACGAGTTGAACAAGGTCTCTCACACAGATAAAATCACAGCTGTCATTAGGCTTACATGGAACTACTAGTTGTTTGTTCCCACTAATAAGCCAAAGATCTTCTTTAATAAACATCTTTTTCATGAAAGCAAGAAACAATGATGAGATCACAAAAAGTTTTTTTTTTTTTTTTTTACTATAAAACTATTAACAGACGTTCAAAATGATGACACACAAATGACTATTTACAGTCAAATTTCCATTATAGTCCAAATTTTGATATGATCATGTCATGGGAATAAACAATTTAAAGGAAGCACTATATTAGTGTGAAGATGTTTTAGCAAGAGACATTAAACAAGTTTCGCTCCACATCTACGCATCCTCATTATCACTTCCTGCTAAACTGCTATCAGTTGACTCCATTCCTCCTTCTTCTTCCTTGTCCTCCTTCTCATCTTTCTCCTCTTGCGGTTTTGTGGTACTTTCGTTCACATGTTCCTCCTGTCGAGTCTGTTCTGCTGCTTCTTGTGTGCTGGAATTTAGTTGTTCAGCTGCTTTAGCTTTAACTTCGGCAGATGCACTCGCGTCACCCAGGAAAGAGGACCAGCCTTTCAGTCTCTCTTCTCGTTCTCGTGAGGTTTCCTCAATCTGGGTGAACAGAACCAAAATGTGAGACAAAAAAGCAGAAGAGAAGAGAAATGATTACATTTGTGTACATTTTTTGGTCATTTTGTTGTGACATGACCCTGAAATTGACCCTATTAACTTTCTTAATATACAGTCGTGGCCAAAAGTTTTGAGAATTACATAAATATTGGAAACTGGAAAAGTTTCTGCTTAAGTTTCTATAATAGCAATTTGCATATACTCCAGAATGTTATGAAGAGTGATCAGATGAATTGCATTATCCTTCTTTGCCATTAAAATTAACTTGATCCCGAAAAAAACTTTCCACTGCATTGTTAAGAAGTCTTCAGGGCGTCCAAGAAAGACCAGCAAGCGCCAGGATGGTCTCCTAAAGAGGATTCAGCTGCGGGATCGGAGTGCCACCAGTGCAGAGCTTGCTCAGGAATGGCAGCAGGCAGGTGTGAGCGCATCTGGACGCACAGTGAGGCCAAGGCTTTTGGAAGATGGCCTGGTGGCAAGAAGGGCAGCAAAGAAGCCACTTCTCTCCAAAAAAAAACATCAGGGACAGATTGATCTTCTGCAGAAAGTATGGCGAATGGACTGCTGAGGACTGGGGCAAAGTCATATTCTCTGAAGCCTCTTTCCGATTGTTTGGGGCATCTGGAAAAAGGCTTGTCCGGAGAAGAAAAGGTGAGCGCTACCATCAGTCCTGTGTCATGCCAACAGTAAAGCATCCTGAGACCATTCATGTGTGGGGATGCTTCTCATCCAAGGGAGTGGGCTCACTCACAATTTTGCCCAAAAACACAGCCATGAATAAAGAATGGGACCAAAACACCCTCCAACAGCAACTTCTTCCAACAATCCAACGACAGTTTGGTGAAGAACAATGCATTTCCCAGCACGATGGAGCACCGTGCCATAAGGCAAAAGTGATAACTAAGTGGCTCAGGGCCAAAACATTGACATTTTGGGTCCATGGCCTGGAAACTCCCCAGATCTTAAAACTTGTGGTCAATCCTCAAGAGGCGGGTGGACAAACAAAAACCCACTAATTCTGACAAACTCCAAGAAGTGATTATGAAAGAATGGGTTGCTATCAGTCAGGATTTGGCCCAGAAGTTGATTGAGAGCATGCCCAGTCGAATTGCAGAGGTCCAACACTGCAAATACTGACTCTTTGCATAAATGTCATGTAATTGTCGATAAAAGCCTTTGAAACATATGAAGTGCTTGTAATTATATTTCAGTACATCACAGAAACAACTGAAACAAAGATCTAAAAGCAGTTGAGCAGCAAACTTTGTGAAAACTAATGTGTCATTCTCAAAACGTTTGGCCACGACTGTACATCTCAGGTCTAATTGTGCATGTGATTCCAAAGGAGAAAAATGCATGTCTTTGTTTACTCAATGTAATAACTTTCCTTATCTGATGACATCATTAAGGCCATGCAGATGATTGGACAGTGTTAAACAACAGCCAGATAGCTATTTAGTGACTGTTTTAGCAATTCCGCATTTGGTTTATATGTACAGTTACGTGCTTTACATGATTCAGTAAATTCCTGATTGGTAAACTAATGTTCCCCTCTACATTTTTGCTCTTCAAACATCTTTCATTCCGAAAATATCAGATTGAGGAAGTAAAGTGGGTTGCAATCAGCAACTAATGATGGCTTTAAATAGGTCAAGTATTTTACCTGGTAGTCAGTTACACCATCCCACAACTGTGCTGATAGCTTCCTCCCACCAAACCAGCGTCCATTCAGAGCTATCTGACACAAGTCTGCCTCTTCAGGTTCCTTAAAAGCCACGGATGCCACTCCATCAGGGTGCCTCTGATTTCCATGGAAAAAGTAAAGAGTATAGTGTTAGAAAAAGCAGAATTAGACATTCGAATTGTCACTGATTTTAAATACAACTACTTTCCAAACCAAGACTTTTGTTTATCTTTGAAACACAAATAAAGATATTTTTTGATGAAATCTGAGAGCTTTCTGACCCTGCATAGACAGCAATACAACTGATACATTCAAGGCCCAAAAAGGTACTAAGGACTAGGGCTGTAATCAACCAAAGAAAATCTTGGTCGACTGAAGTCCAGTAACTTTCGACTAAAAATCGACTAAAAATGACGTTGTGGAGAAAAAAAAAACGTACATTACATTAATTAGATACGTACTGTGCTCAGTACTTGGTAGCCTTGTTGTCTGCCTAAATTAATTATAAATAAACATAAAAAACTTATAGACTTTTTGCAGTATATTTAATCGTTTTTGACCTAATTATTTTGCACTGAAATGAGTCTGACACACGAGTCTGTCGTCTCTGACAGCGGTGCATCACGTGCACCTGCGCAATATCATAGCCTGTGATTTCTGAAAACAGTACTATGTTGTCAACTAGTGATATCACAAGAACTTTTGAGGAATGTGCAACATAATTTAGAAAATTATTTTTGTCATATGTTATAAGTATAACTGTCAGACACTATCATTTCAGCCGCTCTGCGCAGCTCGCACAGAGCGAGGCTGAACATTAGAGCTCAGCTACGCGGCTGAGACACGAATAGACTTAACTCCTTCCGTGATATTATTTTTCCGTTTGGATGAGAGGCCGTTCACATGTCGCGACTAAAAAGGCGTGGAAAACGCTAGGCGCGATGCTTTCTTCCTTGTCAACAAAGCGCTCTGGCGCTTGCTCTCCGGAAGCGTCTGCCGTTTCTAAGCAACCATCAGCTGCGCTCTAGCTCCAAATATGCGTCTCATGCATTGTTGCTTCTATTAGCGTCAAAATAATGGAGGCTTGACAAATCATAAAGTTCAGAAAATCCTTAGACCACAATGATGAGCTGTTTCTGCTGAGGTTTCAATGTAACGGAAAAACGTGAGGAAGCTGATGAAGCGGAAAAAACGAGCGCGTCGCACCGCGTGCGCGTCGCTTCCATTATGCGCGCGCAAGACGCGCATCTATATTTGAAATAACGAACTTGATCGCGCAAAAGACGCTACATGTGAACGGCCCCAAAAGCCTACTTATCTGTCTCTCTTCTCCAGTGGGTTGGGCTAATCCAAAAAAGTGAAAACAATGGGGGTGTTCTGAAAACAGACTGTTCCCTGTGAAACAGGGGTGCTCTGAAAACACCCCCATTAGCAATTAGTGCTTTCCGCCTGATGAAATAAGCACGGCCAAACTGATGAAATGAGCGCGGCAAAAAATCGACCAATCAGAATTTTGGTCGAACCAGACCGTATCGACCAATTAATCGACTAATCGACTGGGACGTTACAGCCCTACTAAGGACATCGTTAAAATAGTCCATGTGACATCAGTGGTTCAGCCGTAATGTTATGAAGCTAGAACAACACTTTTTGTGCACAGAGAAAACAAAAATAATGACTTCATTTAACAATTTCTTTCTTAGTAGTTGCTTTGCAGTCTATTCAGGGTCAGAAAGCTCTTGGATTTCATTAAAAATATCTTTTTGTATTCCGAAGATATATAAAGGACTTACAGGTTTGGATTGGAACGACATGAGGGTGAGTGATTAATGACAGAATTTGAATTTTTGGGTTGTATTATAATAACTGTGACAGGAGTAAAAGAGGACTTACATCAAAGATGATGACCTTCTTCACTTGCCCGAATTTCTCACATTCTGTTCGTAGATCATCTCTGTACTCATTCAGAACCAAAGGATCCTCCTGCATGAGACATAGGGCGCAGCTCTTTAACACAATGTCAGTCAAAAGTCTAGACACATTAGTAGCAATTTATATTCCTCATTATTTAAAAACTTTTATCTTAAGGCTTATGGTTAAATGATTAGTTAGTAGGGTTAGATTCTTTGAAGAAGCTGTAGGCCTAATATTATACAGATTTGGTTAGTTTGATATACAGAACCAGTCAAAAGTTAAGAAGTCTTTTCTGCTCAACAAGCCTGCATTTATTTGATCCAAAGTACAGCAAAAACAGCAACATTTTGAAATGTTTTTACTATTTAAAATAACCGTTTTCTATTTAAACAAATTTTAAAATGTAATTTATTCAAAGCTGAATTTTTAGCTTCATTACTCCAGTCACATGATCCTTCAGAAATCATTCTAATATTCTGATTTGCTGCTCAAAAACATTTATTATTATTATGAGTAGATTTCAGAGAAGTTTTCTGTGATGAATAGAAAATTCAGAAAAATAGCATTTATCTGAAATAGAATTATAAATGTCTTCAACATTCAACATCAACATTAAAAGTAATTCATTTCTATAAAGTAAGTTTATTTCTATAATGATATATACACTGATTTCAAGCTTTTGAACGGTATAAGTGTATACATTTACAAAAGCTTTTTATTTCAGATACTTCAGAATTCTGAAAAAATGTGCTCAACTGTTTTAAATATTTATAATAACAATAATAATGTTTCTTGAACAGCAAATCAGCATATTAGAGTGATTTCTAAAGGATCATGTGACACTGAAGACTGGGGTAATGATGCTGAAAATGTAGCTTTGATCTCAGGAATAAACTACATTTTAAAAATATATTAAAATAGAAAGCGGTTATTTTAAACAGTAAAAATATTTCATAACATTTCTCTTTTTGCTGTCCTTTGGGTTAAATAAATGCAGGCTTGGTAAGCAGTAGAGACTGAAACACTAAAAAAAACACTGAAAATCCTACTGTTCAAAAACTTTTGACTGGTAGTGTATGTTATTGGTCTCATATGCTTACCAAAGGTGCATTTATTTGATCAAAAATGCAGTAAAAACAGTAATATTGTGAACTACTATTACAATTTAAAACCACTATTTTCCATTTCGAATACATTTTCAAATGTAATTTATTCCTGTGATGGTAAAGCTGAATTTTCAGCATCATTACTCCAGTCTTCAGTGTCACACGATCCTTCAGAAATCATTCTAATATGCTGATTTGATTTATCATTTATGTTGAAAACAGCTGTGCTGCTTAATATTTTTTGTGGAAGCCACGATGCATTTTTTCAGAAATTCTTTGATGAATAGAATGTCCAAAAGAACAGCATTTTTTTAAAAATAGAAATCATGGTAAGAATTTTAATTAATGTTACAATATTAATAAGAAAATTAGTGTGCACAGTTTATCTCCAAATTAAATTGGCCATATGTATTATTTATAATTAAGCACTATATTATTTATAGTTGCGTTACATACATAGTTTTAGTCTAATTTAAGTATCAGTCTCTTTCATTAAACACAATTAAAAGTCATAGAAATCATGACGATGCTTGAATTGCAGATCCACACCTGCATTCCTGTTCTCATCTGACCCTTTAGGTTGCACCTACTTCAGGAATGCAGACAGACCTGCCGCAAGATGTTCATCGCTGTTACGGAGAAACTAAACAATGCCGTAGCTCTAAACTGTTGCTAATCAAGACCATTACTGTAATTAACCTCTCACATCTTAAATACCAGCGCAAGGCTGAAGGTATTCTGAGCTGTAAAAATAAACTCTGTAGGTTTGGTTTCAGCTGCAGCAAAAGACATTTGACAAAAGCTGTTAGGAGGTACTTTTTTCATGCAAATGGCATTCAATGTAAAGTGCTGCTAACAAAATGTTCTTCTATGTGTAGTTTGTTGCAGTGTATTTTGTGGGTGTGTCTGCATGTTTTGTGATTAACTCTTGCCTCAAAGTCACTGGGATGAAACATGTTTTGGATGATGATGACTTTTTCATGCCTTTTGCGAGCATCCCCAGCCTTTTCTGGCCTCCAGTCCAGCTGCCTGTTAATCATAAATTACAAAAGTGTCAGTCATAACTACAGCAATACAAAAAATATGGTGATTAGGCAGAGCATTGTTGCACCAACCATCAGAATCGACTATATAGAGCTGCAGGAGTCAGTCTGAACAGGCTCTTACTTTTGTTGCTGCTGGACCTTTTTGCGATATTCTTTGTTCTTTTTCTTCTTCTTGTTGGCGTCATATTGTCCTTTGAGCTCGAATCGCGCTGCCTCCACGTGCAGCTGGTAGCCTCGAATCTCTGACTCATCCAGAAGCCGCTCGGCAAGAGCCACAGACTCTTTCTGCAAGGAATTATAAAATAATAAAAATATTTGTCTACAAATTATAAAAAACACATGTAAATAAGGTTAAAGAGCTTTAAAATGTCAACTTAAAATACAGCTGAAAAAAATAGGTTACATTTGAATACTAAATTATTGCAAATAAAAATAAAGATAAATAGAAAAAAAAACACTAAACATTACTAAAACTTCAACTAAATTTAAAATTAAAATATAAAAATCTAATTCAAAATATTAATAAATACTATAATAGTATATACTTCACCACTCAAGTTTTTTTTAAAGTTTGAAAAATTCTCTTTTTCTCACCAAGCCTGCATTTATTTGATCAAAAGTACAGCAAAAGCAGTAACATTTAGATTTCTATTTGAATATATTTGAAAAAATAATTAATTTATTCCTGTGATCAAAGCTAGATTTTCAGCATCATTACTCCAGTCTTCAGTGTCACACGATCACTATGTCTCTATTTTAATATGCTGATTTGCTGTTTAAGAAATATTTTATTATTATTATTATCAATATTTAAAACAGTGGAGTACATTTGTTTTAGGATTCTTGGATAGAAAAAAAAAGATCAAAAACAAAAGCTTTTGTAACATCATACCACTCTTAAGATTGGATTCAGTATAATTTTAAATTATAGAAATGATAAATAATAGAAATTAATACTTTTATTTAGCAAGGATGCTTCAAATTGCTCAAAGGTGATGATAAAGACATTTACAATGTTACAAAAGATTTCTATTTCAGAAAAATGCTGTTCTTCTGAACTTTCTAGTCATCAAAGAAACCTGAAATAATTCTACTCAGCTGTTTTTAACAATGTTTTTGGAGCAGCAAATCAGAATATTAGAATGATGTCTGAAGGATCATGTGACTGGAGTAATGATGCTAAAAATACAGCTTTGAAGTCACAGGAAATATATTATATATTCACACAGAAAGCAGTTATTTTAAATAGCAAAAATATTTTTAAAATTTACAGTTTTTGCTGTGCTTTGGATCAAATAAATGCAGGCTTGGTGAGCAGAAGAGAATTCTTTAAAAAACAAAACATCTTACTGTTCAAAAACTTTTGACTGGTAGTGTAAATAATAGTAAAATAACATTGAATGTAAAGTAAGTGTTTAAAAAAAAAAAATGAAATAAATAAGTATAAAACTTTTATGTTGGTTTCTGGTCATTTAGGCCGAGTAAGGGTTTTCTTTTTCCTAAAAATGCTAGTTAATGTTATCAAATTGGACTAAAAAAAATTTGGTTACACTTGGTGTTTCTGATCAAAAATGACCAGTCTCTTAAAAATTGCTTATAAATGTTATGCTGTCAACTTGTTTTCTTTCAATTTGCACAGGTTTTACATTTACTGACTGTAGACTGACTCTGAGCTTAGTTTTTAAGTAAACATAGGCCAAAGTATCCACATTTAATGCTTTTTTTAAATTTATAAATTAAATGCATAAGCACAGAACAATGAGGCCTACGATCAATCAATTTCATTCAAAGATTTTTAGCATGGCACAAAGAATAAATATACATGATCACAGTACTACAATGACCAACCTTCAGGTAGCAGCAAAGTCCGTCTCCTTTTTGGTTTCCGTCCTTGTCCTTGTAAAGCTTTATTTTATACTCCTCTGTAATAGGATCACGCATGATAATTCCACATTTGGACATGACCTCCACAAATTCATCAGGAGTTATATCTGGAGGAAGACCTAGCAGAAAGACACATTCACGCATGAATCAAAATTGTCAGTTCTGATTTAAAGGAGAACTTAAATTCCAGACTAAAAAATTGTGTGATCATGTCATCCAAGATGTTCACGTCTGTCTTCTTCAGTCGCAAAGAAATTAAGGTTTTTGAGGAAAGCACTCCAGGATTTTTCTCCATATAGTGGACTTCAATGGTGTCCAATTGATGGTTCAAATTGTTTCAATGCAGCTTCAAAGTGCTCTAAATGATCCCAGCTGAGGAATAAGGGATTGTTTCTCTAGATAAGACCCTTATTCCTCGGCTGGGGATGTTTTTCTCAAAAACCTTAATTTCTTTGCAACTGAAGAAAGAAAGAAAGACTTGAACATCTTGGATGACAAGAGGAAATTTTTATTCTGGAAGCGAAATTCTCCTTTAAACCAGTCCACTGATTTAAAAAAAAAAAACAGAAATGGCCACTAGATGGAGTCATACCAGTATTTACAACATAAAACCAGCTTCATATCAAAATTAAAGACAAAAATAGCAACCTAATGTAATCGAAATTGTAGCGAAATTATTTACCTGTCACATAAACATTGGTGTTTTTGTCCTTTTCAACTTCAAACCATCCTGTAAAGCACAACACACAATGTTTATTAGTTAATATAATTAGACTACATGGTTAAAAAAAACATTCAGTAATGAATAACTTCGTACCTGGATCTGCTTTCCTTTTCTCTCCTTTCTGAGCTCCCTCCTTAGTTTTGCCCTGGTCTGAGCTCTCCTCCAGCTTTTTAGGCTCTTCTGTTTTTTTGCTCGCCTCTGGTTTGTCAGGGAGAGATTCGGGGGCAGTAGCTGCAGCAGATGGATCAGGGACCCCTTCCTCATTGAATCCATAGTTTGCTTGATACGCTGCAATAAAATCATCATTTACCTATAAAGAAACACATAACAAATGAATTTTATGACAGAACCTACTGTGACTGGGTTATGAAAGCAGACTAATTGAGTAACTTGAGTATTTTGTTTGGTAATGAGAGACCTTTGGAAACCATGCTCTCTTTTCTTGGTCCCAGTCGTACACAGTGCCATCTTCTGGGTCGACATATGTGAATGGATTCTCTCCACCCTCTTGCGGTTGTCCATACAGCTGCTGCAAACGGAGCTGCTCAAGAAACTCTTTATTACCATCTGAGTTCCCGCTCATCTTCAGAAACACCAAGATAAGACAGAGGCACGTAAGAAACTATATATGAAAACAAAACATAGGAGCCATACACACAGAGAGAGAGAGAGATAGAACTAATTAAAGGTAATATCACCTTGTGAACACTATATTACGTTGTAACTATGAATATTTACTCAAATCTAATGGCAGCCAATGTAGATAAGCTAAATGTTATAGACTGGCTCTAAATAATAAAAAAAACGACACACCAGACTGGAAATAATTAACTTGTGGGCGTTCAGTCGCTTGATTTAAGGATTGCGCGTCTACATATTTACGTCACATTTTAATTAAATATATTTATATAATGTAATCGACCCGCCTGGTATGAGTTCTCAAAGTTTTCAGCCCAAAGATGTATTCATAAATTATATGAGGCGACAGACTGATGTGAACTGCCCCATATCAATCCGCTTATGATGATGTGAAGGGTAAACACACGGCTGCTTATCGGCTTATTTTGAGCCAGAGCGCTATCTAGATTTATTATATTAGGTGAACGATAAGGTCTTTACTCTGCTTCAACATTTTACATGAGGACTGTATTTAAAAAGATCCCACCTTTTCCAGTGTTGAGCCTCCAAAAACGTACAAGTGTTGCACTTCCGAGAAGCGTGCACGTGCGCCGCTGTGCGTCTTCCGGAATACAACTATCGACTTCACATGTGTAACGTTAGTTCCTCTCTCTAAAGTTCCTCTTGAGGTACTAATAAGTCACTTTTTAGACTTTAAAGGTTTATTTAGAACCTAAAGATTTATTAGGAAAGGTGATTATTTCACAAAAATGGCACATCGCACACAAATTATACATTATTTAAATATTTGGTATACATGTTGACATAAGAATAGGTGCATACTAGTATAGAGTAGTTTCATGAGGCATAATCAATCAGCCATATTGGCGGCACTGAACATAAACAATGCCACTGAACCGAACAAAACTCGCATATTTTGCTGATTATTGCTGCTGAAAATGATCAATTATTGTCATGTTTTCGGCTGTACTAATCGGTCGGACAGGGCAAAACATTTGGAGTACTACAGACTGCCAAAAGTTATAACAAGTCAAGGAGAAGAGTGCACCTGTCTGTGGAACAAAAGACATTTGTGGTTTGCCAAACTGAACCAGGATTTCCAGGGCAAGAACCTTGACAACATTCATGTTTGTTCTTGTCATTTCCGGTCAGGTAGGTGAAATATTAGGCTATTATCTTAATTAAAGGCTGTATCAGCGATTCTAGGCTGAAACATGAAGTGTCACATTCAGCTAGGGCTGCACGATTAATCGCACGATGTTGTGAGGCGCGTTTTGTCAATGAAGCCGGTACTTTGATTAGTAGTAAATCTCCATCACGTGCGTTCAGCTGGAGCGGCAAATACTACACAGAGACGTAAATCATATCGCGCCCTTTCCTGCATACTAAGTCCTTCTCTATATGATTTAGCAGCTTCCACACCTTTTTCCCATGGTTTAGACAGCATAAATTAGCAGAACAATGTATTCAGTACATTAACCGTGCAGTCAATGCTGTTGTTGACATCTGAGTATCGCCAATATGGCCGCACATCCAGGTAACTGACCAAATCGTGATGTAAGTGCAAACCCTCTATAATGACCCCAATCAAGCCAGATTTACATAACTTTTTTGATTCTACTATTATTTCATGAAAGGTTTATTCACTATTTTTTTCTTAACAGCCAAGTGATTTTAAAATTGAAAGTTACCAGTACAGACCAACAAACAAAAACAGTCACATTTATGTTGGATAGATATCTGTGTCATATCCATTCTTCCATGGCTTTGCAGGAAACTCAAGCCCAGTTGCTGTGGCAGGAGATGTATCATAGGGAAGAACCGTCAATCCTCCTCTGGCTCTTGGTATCACCAAACTGTTTTCATATACAAATCCTATCACAGGAAAAGTTAAGACAAGAAAACGTAAAAGATTTGAACATTATAGTACTAACAGTATGTCATATTGGAAATGTTTTACCAAGGTCGGGTCTTGTGATAGTCATTTGATGTTGGCTGGACTCTGAGGAAACCGTTGAGCTCTGGGTTGAATTAGACTTGATGGATCTCACAGATGCCATGAAAGGAAACGTATTTGGTGGATTGGGTTTGTGTTTGGGGACCACAGTCGCAGTTTGGCTCCATTCTGAAAACAATCAGTAACTTAATGCTTGTTTTTTCCAAGATTGTTAAAGGAAAAGTTCACCCAAAATTAAAATTCTGTCATTAATTACTCACCCCCTTGGATTTCATCAAAAATATATTTTTTGTGTTCCGAAGATGAACAAAGGTCTTAAAGGTTTGGAACAACATGAGGGTGAGTAATTAATGACAGAATTTTCATTTTTGGATGAACTACCCCTTTAAAATTGCAAGAAAGAATTTTTTGCTTTACCAGAGTATTCCTGCAGCTTGAAAGCACCACAACATAAATGTATTCTCCATTGCTTGCGTACATTTTCCTTCATGAGGCAATGGAACACAAAAATAAAGAATCCTGGAACAAATCACAACATATTAAATGGACTGGATCCTAGAACTGAATCTAAATTAATTTTATTTGCACTTTCTAACCTTGAAGGCTGTTCAGTATGGAGAACAGGTAGAGAAGGAACACTTTGACAGGACCCCAAGCGAGAAAAGCCACAGACCAGGTGAGACCTAGTAAGAAGGTAAGGCTCGCCACAGCACGCAGGTCTTTCAAGATCCCACTCCTGGTGCCGGCTGGTTGATTGACTTGCATGTTTCGGATCTGTATCAGAACCACTAAGAAGATGGAGCCATTGCACAGTAGTATGAAGGCTATGTAGCTCACTACTGACACGTAGAAAACCACATCATTTTGCACCCAGCAGCTGAAAAAGATATGAGATTCATTCAGATTCAGATTCATTCAACATGATGGTAATGTAAAGTTATGTCACGATTTTAACTTCACTAACAACATTTCTGAATCATCCAGTGTCATTTGGGAACCATTCATGGCATTCATGCCATATGCATCTCTCTTTACAGCCACCACCAAGCCACATATAACAAGCGGAATCCCTGTAAAAAGACATAATGGATGTCAAACAGAGATAAATGTATGAATTAAAAACATAAATCTCTCTAAATGTGTAAATAATCTTAAATATCTCACCCCAGCCAAGCAGGCAGAATTTCAAGATGTATGAGGGCACATACACATTGAAAACTTTAACCAAAGCAAAGTACATATTCACAGCCCCCAAACCCATCCAGGTAAAGGAAGTCAGTAGGAAATAGTGTAAGGTCGCCGCCACAGCAATGCAGAGACCATAGATGCCAAAAGAAGAAATCCAGGAGTTCAGCAGGAACACCAGGTTCAGTCCCAGTAACGCAACACACAGATTTAACAGAATTTTGGATGGGTAGTCTCTTCTTAATTTCCTGCATTAAGACGCAGTGCATCAAAGTTAATGGCAAAGCATTGTAACATGAACTATGACTTGTAAATGTAAATTTTCTTAAAACATTTTGAATACATTTCGCATATAAAGTGGAGATCAAAATTAGGGAGCAACCTACAATTTCCTAAATTTCAAGGTCACTGCTTAGTCCTATTTGAAGTTATCCTAATAGGAGTAGAAGGGCATTTTTAAGCATATTTCATAAATTAATTGTATTTTTTTTTTTTTTTTTTTGGAGTGCAAAAACATACATGGTAAATGCAGAAACAGAAACAACAACAACAGAAACAATACCAACAAAAAACAAAAACAAACAAAAAACTATACTAACAACAACAAAAAAAACAACAACAATGATAATAAATGAGAAATGAGAACAAGACAATCTGAATAATAATAATAATGTATAAGTAGTAGTAGCAGTATAGGTAGTATTAGCATGTTCAAAAATAATAGAAATGGCCATAAATCGGAGTAACAACTATAACACCAAAGGTAGTGATGATACGGTTAATATTTTGTGATGACAGTAACAGTAATATCAATAATAACAGTAATCATAATAATAATAATAATAATAATAACAGCAATAATCCCAAGGATGGTGATTACAGTATGATGTTGTGATGATGGTAACAGTAATATCAATAATTATAATAATAAAATAATAATAATAATAAAAATAAATAAATAAATAATAATAATAATAATAATAGTAGTATTAATAACAATAGTAAAGTTTGAGTTGTAACAATGATATTTTGTGACGATGTTTTGTGATGAAGGCAACAGTACTATTACTATTAATAATAATAATAATAATAATGATGATAATAATAATGATATAATCACAATAGTAGTTATCTAAATATATGTATGCAGGAAAATATACTAATGAACCATACCCAACACATACCACACCTATCCGAGCTTCTGTGTCAGTGTGCATGTTTTTTTGTTTTTTTTCCCCTCCTTCCTCTTTTCCATTCAAGGCAACATTGTAGACATCATATGATGTATGTAAGTTTGAATTCAAGTGGTGCATTAAAAGAAGAGTGCGGTGCATTAAAATCAATATGTGGTGCATTAAAAACATGGGTGGTATTTGTTGGGTGCAGTTTTAATTTATTTATATTTATAAATTTTTAATTATGTATATTTAATGATGTAATCTTCAGAAAACTGTTACCGTCCATACAAAACATCATCCCATCAATTTATTACTTTTCAATGTTTCTCTGATATAGTGATACAATAAATGAAAACAACAACAATAATAATAATAATAATAATATTAATAATAATAAAAATAATAATAATGAAAACACTCATGTTACTAATACCTTATATAAATATGAATAATATTTTGTGAATACTTAAAGATAAGTGTGTCAGATTTGTAAGAGTTGACTGAGGTCTGATGTTGGATGTTGCGATTCTGATGTATATGGAGATGAAAAATATTCTAGGGAGATGTATTCTGTAAGCACATTTTTCCAGTGTGTTATGTGAATGGTGTTTCGGGATTTCCAGTTCAAGAAGATAGTTTTCTTGGCAATGGCTAGAGCTATGAGGAGTATCCTTTTGTTTGTTATTTCCTGATTAAGTGTTGATAGATCGCCCAGTAGACAGAGTGAAGGGGATAATGGGATGTGACAACCCAGGAGGTGGGATAGGGATTCAGTGACATCTTCCCAGAATTGTTTAATGGGTGGGCAGTGCCATGTGGCGTGGATATATGTGTCCGGGCTATTTTGTGAGCAGTGCACGCAAGTTTCTGATGTGAATCCCATTTTAAACAGCCTTTCCCCAGTGTAGTGTGTTCTATGAAGGGTCTTGTACTGTATGAGCTGAAGGTTGGCGTTTTTAGTCATGGAATAAATATTATTACAAATTTGAGTCCAGAAGTCGGTATCAGGAGCAATAGAAAGGTCTTTTTCCCATTTGGTTATTGGTAAACTTAAGGTTTTATTTGAATTGGTTATCATTTTGTATAATTTAGAAAGTAATTTCTTGGGGGACGATATATTAACTAAATCTGCTACTGCGGAAGGAAGGTGAAGATTGATGGTTCTGTTATTGATTTTAGATAAGACAGCTGATTTGAGTTGCAAATAAGTCAAGAATTGATTGCTCCCAATACCGTACTTCTGGACTAGGTAGGAAAATGGAACCAGTTTGTTTGACTGAAAAATGTGATTAATATGTGTATTTTTGTGTTACTTGTGAAGTCAGAAATTAATTGTATTCTAAAGCACAGCATAACAACCTTTAAAATATATTTTGTGCTAATTTCCTTAATTTAAATGACAAACACTATTTAACTGGCAGCATTCCTCTAATGTTCACTTATGGCGCTTTTCCACTACACAGTACCAGCTCGCCTCGGCTGGACTCGACTCGGCTCTGTTTGGTTTTCCACTGTGTAAAAGTTGTACCTGTACCGGCTTCCAGGTACTTTTTTTCGTACCACCTCAGGCGAGGTTCCAAGCGAGCTGAGTCGAGCTAAGGCGATACTAAAATGTGACGTGAAAACACAGCAGACTACTGATTGGTCAGAGAGAATCGTCACTATTCACTGCGTCATCATTGCACGCGCCAGCAAAAGTATCCAGAATAACCCCGCCATTTTTAAAAAGTTTGGCCAGAGATTGCGTGACATATCCAATCCATTACATATTATGGCAACTCGGAAGAATACGCCGTGGTCAAACGAGGAGGTGCAGACAGCGGGTGTGTGTCGCGTAGAAGATTACATCACGGCAGTTTCTTGCAGCGTCGCTATGACAACCAGGTACTATTGTGGAGGTACAGGTACAACTTTTACACAGTGGAAAACCAAACAGAGCCGAGTCGAGCCGAGTCGAGTCGAGCCGAGGCGAGCCGAGTCGAGCTGGTACTGTGTAGTGGAAAAGCGCCATTAGATTGCAAAATGGCGGGCCGTTGTAAGGGGACTAAAACCTTGCGACAGGAGGTTGTCCAAATGAAGGCCTGTGATTTCTTGAATATTGCAGCTTTAAAATGACTAATTCATTCAAGTCCCCCAGAAAGGCTGGTCGTCCACGTAAGACAAATGCATGAGAAGACAGGATCATGTAGAGACTCTCAAAGGGGAATAGGTTCAGCACTGCAGCTGGAATTGCTTGCCAGTTCAGTGTTATACAAGGTAAGGATCTGTCTCGGCATGTTTAAGAGGAGTCAGACTGAAAGTGAACTCTGCAGTGACCGTGTCTCTCATCAGAAGAAAGAATCAAAAGGCTAAACTCGCCTTTGCTGAGGAGCATGTTGTGTGGACAGAGGAGAACTGGTCTAGAGTTTACTTTTGAGATGAGAGCAAGTTTAATTTATTTGGGTCTGATGGAAAATATTTTGTTCTGTGTCATACTGAGGAAAGTTGGAGAAGGAAGTGTAATGGTTTGGGGGATGTTTTCTGCAGCAGGAGTTCAGGGCTCTTATACAGATACACGGCAGGGTGAATTTAAATGTTTTTCAGAACCTTCTTCATCAACATGCAGTACCTTCCCTGCAAGCATCTCTCAATCAGCCTGCAATTTTCATGCAAGACAATGCCCCTGTCACACGGCAAAACAGATAAAGCAGTTCCTTGAAGCTAAGAACACTGAAATAATGAAATGGCAAAGTCCTGATCTAAACCTGATTGAAAATCTCTGGAAAATCCTATAGCTAAGAAACCCACTACAGTTGCCAAACTATGGAAGAGAGTGGACCAAGATCACAGCAGCGCAGTGTGAGAAACTAGTAATGTCCTGCTACCACAGATGTGCTGAAGTCATTTGAAGCAAGGGTCTCTACACTTTCTGCTAATTCTTGACAGCTGTAACTCTCCAAAATTTTAGTTTTTAGTTTTAATTTTCTTTCATGTTACAGTGGTTACTGTTCTCTAATTTTGATCACTGTGTTTTCCACAAAATAATGTTGAAAATAATTTTGAATTTCTCTGGTTATTTTGTCAAACATGTTAGTAGAACAGTGGTATACTTATAGCTAATATTCCTTCAAATTTTGAGTGATGAAGGTTAACAATATTTCAGAAAGATCAAGTATTTATAGATTGTTCTTTAAGTTGGATCTCCACTGTATGATATTAAAGCAAGTATGCTGCATTGCTATATATAAGCATCAATTGTAAATTACATCTTACTCTAAAAGGGTGTATGTTAGCACTGTGATCCCAAGAAAGCATGAAGACACACCACAGCCCATGTATGTAATAAGAGTGAGGATTTGCTCATTCTTCGCATCAATGGGAGTTCTGGACACATCCTTAAATAAAAAAAAAAGTATTGGCTTAACAGATATTATTAAAGCCAGAATAATGAATGCATAAATACAGTTGAAGTCAAAAGTTTACATACACCTTACAGAATCTGCAAAATGTTACTTATTTTACCACAATATGAGGGATCATACAAAATACATTTTTACATTTTTATTTAGTACTGACCTGAATAAGATATTTCACATAAAAGATGCTTACATATGTGACCCTGGACCACAAAACCAGTCTTAAGTAGTACGGGTATATTTGTAGCAATAGCCAAAAATACATTGTATGGGTCAAAATTATCGTTTTTTCTTTTATGCCAAAAATCATTAGCATATTAAGTAAAGATCATGTTCCATGAAGATATTTTGTAAATTTTCCACCATAAATATATAAAAACTTGATTTTTGATTAGTAATATGCATTGCTAAGAACTATTTGGACAACTTTTAAGGCGATTTTCTCAATATTTAGATTTTTTTGCACCCTCAGATTACAGGTTTTCAAATAGTTGTATCTCAGACAAACATTGTCCTATTTTAACAAACAATATATCAATGGAAAGCTAAGCTGTGAGTCCCTTGTTTGCCCTGAACAGTCAAACTGCCTTATGTTCTTCATAAAAATCCTTCAGGGCCAACAAATTTATTGTTTTTTCAGCCTTTTTGTGTATTTGAACCCTTTCCAACAATGACTGCATGATTTTGAGATTTTTTCACACTGAGGACAACTGAGGGACTCATATGCAACTATTACAGAATGTTCAAACACTCACTGATGCTCCAGAAGGAAACACAATGCATTTCACCTGGGGGATGAAAACTTTTTGAATTTGAAGATCAGGGTCAATTTAACTTATTTTGTCTTCTGGGAAACATACAAGTATCTTCTGTAGCTTCTGAAGGGCGGTACTAAATCAAAAAATATGATATTTAAGCAATTTACACATCTTCATTCTGTTCAAAAGTTCACACTGGGCAGTTAAACTATTCATGACAAACAAGGAACTCATGAACAACTATTGCTTAAAAAAACATCTGTGGATCATTCAGGTAACAACACAGTATTAAGAATCAAGCTTATGTAAACTTTTGAACGGGATTTTGATAAATTAAACTATTGCTTTCTCTTGTGGACTATACATAAATGTCTTTTATGTAAAATATATTTTTTAAGTCAGTACTAAATAAAATTGTATGATCCCTGTTATTTTGGTAAAATAATTAACATTTTGCAGATTCTGCAAGATGTATGAAAACTTTTGACCTCAACTGTAAGTTTTAAACACAGGATCTTGTCGTACCAGCAGCACTCCAAAGTGGGTCATGTGGTCACACAGACAGGTTGTATAATCACTGCTGCTATTATACGTCCAGCATCCCTTTGGATTCCATCCTCCGTATCCATCTAAAACAGAACATGCACAAACCCACCCACACCCACAGCTTTATGAGATATTGCACCTAATGTAAGAAGAATAATAATAAATTTATGTAATCCAAGTGACTTGCCATTCTTGTTGAAATCCCAGTAGACACACTGGACATCCTGGTCTTTCTGTTAGGTAAAGACAATTCAGAAATTATTTCTGTTTTTAATTTTCTACACATTCCTATAAAAAGTACTTACATTCTTCCTTGTTAGATGGTGCAGGGTGACTGCAACATATTCTTTTAGGTTTTCAATGGGTCCTGTGGCATTAGTCACACTTACAGACACCACAAAAGTGTTCAGTTTTTTCCCATCTGGGTCATTCTGAGACGAAGTGGTGTGACAAAATAATATTACAATGAGATAGACAAAAAAAAACCTTTAACATAACATAACATCTGCCACAGATGAATATGAAGTCACCTTTATTTGGAAGAGAGTTGGAACGCCGTAAAACTGAAACAGAACACGAGGGCTGGTGTTGTTTATGATAGGGAATCTTTCTTGTATTTCAGAGGGCAGAGAAATGAAGGCCACTGTACCATCAAAAGGCTCCCGGTTGATATAAATCTACAGAAGAAAAGTATTACATTTGATCATTGTGTGGCTTTTATTATGATTTATTATTATTCATTGCATTACATTTTCCTAGGTTGAGAAAATCAACTATGAAATTAGGGGACAATTTTTGTCTGAAACACTCAATGATCAATACTTGATGATACTTAATTTATAATGAACACATTACAAAATAAATTGTATATTATATTATAATTATATTATATTATATGTGAACCTGGACCACAAAACCAGTCTTAAGTAGCATGGGTATATTTGTAGCAATAGCCAAAAACACATTGTATGAGTCAAAATTATTGTTTTTTTATGCCAAAAATCATTAGGATATTAAGTAAAGATATTTTGTAAATTTCCTACTGTATATATATCAAAACATAATTTTTGATTAGTAATATGCATTGCTTAGAACTTAATTTGGACAAATTTAAAGGTGATTTTCTGACTATTTTGATGTTTTTGCACCCTCGGATTACTGATTTTCTAATAATTGTATCTCGAACAAATATTGTTCTATCCTAACCATACATGAACATCAGTTTTTAGATGATGTATAAATCTCAGTTTTAAAAAATTGACCCTTATGACTGGTGTTGTGGTTCAGGGTCACATATTATATTATATTATATTGTTATACTATTATATTATATGCATACAGTGTTTCAAAGGTTTGGGCAAGAATTTATTTTCATTTATGCTTACAGAAGCTGCATTAATTTAATCACAAATACAGTAAAATATTATTAAAATTGTATTATAATATTTATAATATAAAATATTTTTTATTTATATTTAAATGAATTTTTAGCATCATTACTTTAGTCTTCAGTTTCACATGATCCTTCAGAAAGCATTCTAATTTGCTGTTCAAGACCCATTTGTAATTATAATCAATGTTTAAAGCATATGCTGCTTAATAATTGTTGTGGAAACCGTGATACATTTTCTTTAAGGTTTAAAGGTCTTTATTGTCACTTTTCAATGCAATTTAAAGCATCCTTGCCTAATAAGTATCATTAAAAAAAGAAGAAAAAAACCTATCCCCAAACATTTGAAAAGTAGTATATCACAATGAAGTTCTACAATTTTCATAAAGGTGCTGTGCAGGTGTGCTCACCTCAGGGTTTAAGCCTTTGTTAGTGGATGAGACTCCAAAGGTGAGGTTGTGAAAATTTCCTTGGTCAATATTGACCACTGATATTGCTAAGGCAGGCGCTGTTAAACTCAGTGACTCTCCAGGGAACCCAAACATCTGGTCTCCAACAGACTCTGTGATGTTCAGAATACTATGCAAATACAGGGAAAGATTTTTTTGTTTAGATAGAAAGTATAAAACCTGCCTGTAAAACCCTCAAATACAACAGCAAGCCTAATTGCGCACAATATATTTCACTGTTAATCACATACATGAAATTATATCATATATTTGATTGATTTTTATTACTTTTATTGTTTCATAAAAATCAAGCAAATATATTCAATAAACAATTAGTGTGTCACGCACACACACACACACACACACACACACACACACACACGTTGGGTTTACATGTTTTATGGGGACATTCCATAGGCGTAATGGTTTTTATACTGTACAAACCGTATTTTCTATGGCCCTACACCTACCCTACACCTAAACCTTGCCACACAGGAGATTGCGCACACTTTTACTTCCTCAAAAAACTCTTTGTACATGATTTATAAGCCTGTTTCCTCATGGGGACCTGAGAAATGTCCCCACAAGCTCAAAATCTACTGGTATTCCTATCCATTTGTCCCCACAACGTGATGAATACCAGGTACACACACACACACACACACACACACACACACACACACACACACACACACACACACCTGTTGGTGTAAGGCAGCAGGTTGCTGTCAGACTCCAGGATGTCAGATGTGATGTTGATGATGAACTCTCCCAGCAGAGGCGTAATCACGCTAACGTTAATCACATCCGCTAATTTATCCAGTACCATTGAGAGGTCGGACTCATCCAGATCTTTGTTCTCATGGACCAAATCCTCAATCATGGTCAGAATGTCTTCTGCATTGTCTAATAGGGAAATGCATAGGGAGTGTTTTTAAAGAGATCGACCTAAATTGAAAATTCTGTCATTAATTACTCACCTTCATGTCGTTCCAAGCCCGTAAGACCTTTGTTCATCTTCGGAACAAAAATGAAGATATTTTTGATGAAATCCGAGAGCTTTATGACTCTGGATTTTAACAATGTCCTTATCTTTCTGGGCCTTGAATGTGGTAGTTGCGCTGCTGTCTACACATGTTCAGAAAGCTCTCAGATTTCATTAAAAATATCTTAATTTGTGTTCTAAAGATGAACGAAGGTCTTACGAGTTTGGAACAACATGAGGGTGAGTAATTAAGCTGAGCTGTTCCTTTAACAGGAAGCTTGTGTATCTAATGTAAATTCTGAGAAGGGTTTACCCTTAGTGACTGTGATGTCTTCCATATCAGAAACACTGTGGACCACAACCTGGCAATCCCTCAGGTCTGGAGACTTCCAAACAGCATTGTTAGAGTTTGCATCCAGAAAGCTGTTTAGAGAGAAGGGTGAGATGGTCACAATCGATAAACCTATCAAACCATTATTTGGATCACTTCCCCCCATTAACTATTGCAAACTGTTCAGAGCTGCTAGACTCCAAGATACACATTATTATATAATGCAGTTGAGGTTCAGGTTTAAAACCTGCCCATCCATTTTATGGCTGTAAATAAACCTTGAACGACTGGAACTGTATGGAAACACAAGAGATTTCTTTCCCTCTGCAATGAAATCGATTGTACAAACAGTTCTGACATTAATGATACTACTACATGGAACATACAATTGATTAATTGGTTTACAGCATCCTTTTCAAATATTAAATCAGACAGCTTCCGCTTTTTAGAATTAGTGATTAGGAACAATAATCCAGTGGAGTGTCAAAAGATTTATAGGCAGATTTACAGGCTGTCCATCAATGTCTCATTAAGTAGAGCAGACAGGCAACTAAGAAGTGGAAATGTTAAATGTTGTAATGCAATTGTTAGAATTTGATTAAAGATGAAATGTGTCATTTCCATGCCACTAGTGGCACCAAATGTATTTGCAATTGGCTGTTTGAGATGTTGGCTCAGCTGTTCCTGGAAGAATGTTTCCAGGATGTTTGCAAATTGAGAAAATTAATGTTTTCTCTAAAGAGTTTCAATATCAGTGTTTGTATAAGTAAGGGAAAGAATTCTTAAAACCTTTGAATGAAATTAATGTTTCTTAATAGGCACTTAATAGGAACATTGGGAGAACTTAGAATATTAATTAGTTAGCTGGAAATGGTGAATTATTTTTGCATTTATGTGTGGTGCTGCTAGTCATACAGAAATTACATTTAATTATTTTATCATTAAGCGTCATGATTTTTTGCCTTGATTTTTGATCATGCTGCATATTTAAAGAACATTTCAAAATACATTACAAATCTTACTGTTCAAAAACATTTGATTGGTAATGTTTTTTTTTTTTTTTTTAAATAAGTCTCTTCTGCTCACCAAGCCTGCATTAATTTGATCCAAAGTACAGCAAAAACAGTAACATTTTGAAATATTTTTACTATTTAAAATAACTATTTTCTATTTTAATATATGTTAAAATGTAATTAATTCCTGTGATCTCAAAGCAGATTTTTATCATCATTTCTCCAGTCATGTGATCTTTCAGAAATTCTAATATTCTGATTTGGTGCTCAAAAAACATTTATTATTATTATTATTATTATGTTGAAAACCACTGAGTAGAATTTTAGAAAGTTCAAAAGAACAGCATTTATGTGAAATAGAAATCTTTTGTAACATTATGTCTTTTTCATAATTTTTGATCAATTAAAACACTCTTGTTAAATAAAAGTATTAATTTCTATCATTTATATAAAATGTACTCAACTGTTTTAAATATTGATAATAATAATAATAATTTCTTGAACAGTAAATTAAAATATTAGAATGATTTTTGAAGGATCATGTGATACTGAAGACTGGAGTAATGATGCTGAAAATTTACTTTTTAAATCACAGGAATAAATTACATTTTCAAATTTATTTAAATAGAAAACAGTTTAATTTTTTTTACTGTTTTTGCTGTACTTTAAATCAAATAAATGCAGGTTTGGTGAGCAGAAGAGACTTCTTTAAAAAACATTAAAGCTCTTACTGTTCAAAAACTTTTGAATGGTAATGTATATAAAAATATATTTAATTAAAAAGGTACAAAGCAATTTCCAACATCAATTCTATTTAGATAAAACAGAATATTTTCAAGAGAGGCTCTTACCATTGTCTATATGCTGTCTTTTCAGGGTTTCCTACACAGGAAAGTGAAGCGTTGCGCTGAACCCCAAATTGGGGCCATTTGAAAAGCCCTTGCCTTGTCTGATGGCTGTGCTCTGGACATGGTCCTGTTTTTAGAGAAGAAGAGAGATACATTCAGACAACTCTGTGTGTGGTTATACAATGAAATTTATTTAATAATGAAATTAAATTCCTCAGTTTCTATTTCCACAATTTTATCTCTTTCTATCATCTGGTCAGATGCAGCACATACCAATATAAGAAATTAAAATTTGCTCGGGTTGTGCATCAATGCGTACTGCTCCATTCGTGTATGGTTTATCCAGAAGCCCATGAATTAGTGTTTCTGTCTCTGTGATGTTTGAGGAAGTTGTTACCGCGGCATGAAAAACAAAGCTATGGCTGGGAACAAGCCATATAAGATAAACCCATTAAAACACAGGACATACACAACAATTATTGATCACTATTGTTTACTTCTGTCTTGTAATGAAGATCTCACCTTGTTGCTAAAATCAGGGATCCCTGCAGGACAAATATACAAGGTAATAGGAAATAGAATTAGTTTGTGTATCTAATAAAAGAGAAACCAATTCAATTCCCATTTATCTGTATAGGATTTTATATGTACCTTTTTATCCACTTTGACTGATTTTGTTTCCACACTGCAAACACAATTCAGATTTGTATTAAATAATTAAATAATTTCTATAGTGTTTTGGGATTTAGTCTGTTCTCTGGAGTAACAAGCTAACCTTCGTTTTCGTGCATGTGTTGAGGACGTCATGAGTTTGAAGTGCAACACGTGTATTCCTTTACTAGAAAGAGTTTCATTAAGCTGTAGTGATGATAAAAAACAAAACAACTGTGATATGATACTGATGCTGAGATATGATACTTATTTCCAGTTTGACATGCAGCACATTTGCATAATTTTTAGGATTTCAATTAAGGTTAATTTCTTACCCAGGTTGTAATTATGCCCTCGGGGTCATCAGAGCCATCTATAGTCACATTGACATTGACATTGAAGTAACTTTCTATATTCAAGACAGAGAGACATTGTTAGAGAGACCCACAGTAATTGCAAAAGACTGAAAATGTGATTTTGTAACGCAAACAAAAAGGCCATTCTTAACCTGTTATGTTTCCATCAGGTGAACTAGTAGAAAAGCATGTGGTTGTATTTAATGTAAGACTTGTTGTGGAGAACAAAACAGTTGTTTCTTTAAGTGTCGTTGAACTTCCTGCCAAGGTTGTTTCCATGAATGGTGTGGAGGTAGTGACTGTTGAAAAAATGAAAAGATAAACATTCAGAGATTCCTGGCTTAATCTAAAATTGCAAATACAGGTGAGGTCAAAAGTTTATATACACCATGCAGAATCTGCAAAATGTTAATTATTTTAACAAAATCACAGGGATCATACAAAATGTGTTATTTTTTAATTAGTACTGACATGAATAAGATGTTTTCACAAAGGAGACATTTACATATAGTCCACAAGAGAACATTTTTATAAATGACACAGTTCAAAAGTTTACATACACTTAATTCTTAATACTGTGTTGTTACCTGAATGATCCACAGCTGTTCATGAGTTCCTTGTTTGACCTGAACAGTTAAAATGCCTACCGTTCTTTAGAAAAATCCTTCAGGTCCCACAAATTCTTTGGTTTTTCAGTTTTTTTTTGTGTGTGTGTGTATTTGAACCCTTTCCAACAATGACTGTATGATTTTAAGATCCATATTTTCACTCTGAGGACAACTGAGGGACTCATATGCTACTAATACATAAGGTTCAAACGCTCACTGATGCTTCAGAAGGAAAAATGATGCATTAAGAGCCATGGGGTGTAAACTTTTGAACAGAATGAATTTGTATACATTTTTCTTATTTTTCCTGAATATCATTTTTTTTTTCATTTAGTACTGCCCTTCAGAAGCTACAGAAGATACTTATATGTTACCTAGAATACAAAATTAGTTAAATTTACCCTGATCTGCAAATTCAAAAAGTTTTCACCCCCGGCTCTTAATGCATTGTGTTTCCTTCTGGAGCATCAGTGAGTGTTTGAACCTCTTGTAATATTTGCATATGAGTCCCTCAGTTGGATCTCAAAATCATACAGTCATTGTTGGAAAGGGTTCAAATACACAAAAATGCAGAAAAACCAAAGAATTTGTTTGACCTAAATTTTTCTGAAGAACAGCAGGCAGTTTAACTGTTCAGGGCAAACACGGGACTCATGAACAACTATCACTAAACAAACAAACAAAAACACAGCTGTGGATCATTCAGGTAACAATACAGTATTAAGAATCAAGTATGTAAACTTTGGAACAAGGTCGTTTTTATAAAATAAACTATTATTTTCTTTTGTTGACTATATGTAAACGACGTTTATGTGAAATATCTTATTCAGGTCAGTACTAAATAAAAAATAACATGCATTTTGTATGATCCCTCTTATTTTGGTAAAATAATTAACATTTTGCACATTCTGCAAGGTGTATGTAAACTTTTGACCTCAACTGTATGCATGTTACAGTCTAAAAGAAACTAATACATATAGTTGCTATACAGACTTCTTGTTGTTTCAGTTGATGATGAAATAAATTCTGTTGTTGATGCCACTTGTATGGGTGTTGTTGCTGTTGTTTTGGCATTTGTAATTATTTCAGTAGTCATAGATGTCAGCTGAGGAACTGTGGTTGTTGGTGTTTCAGTTGTATGAGGCAAAGACTCAGTCGATGTTATAGGTGGGCTTGTGACTGGGTCTGGCAAGAGGTCATCTAAAAAGTAAAAAAAACATAATTAAAAACATTCATGAATGTATTTGTATTTGTTAACTACACCAGACATATGCTTGACTTTGCTAAAGGACGAATTTGTGGTTTGTATGGAAATTATGCTTTCTACTTTGAATTTTTTAAGCATCTCAGCTATCCTCGATCTGATTTACCAAGAGGATATATGAAGATGAAGTTAGCATCTGTAATTATTTCGTAGTGATCAATTTTGCAACGCTTGGCGAGGATCTCAATGAGTTCATTCTGCATTTGTCCGATATCAGCACTAGGAACCACATTCAGGTGAGCCACACAGTCAAACCTACGAAGATACAGAAGGATGACATTATCAAACATTTCTCAAACTTTTCCTTTTAACTTTTAAATGAATCTATAATAAGGCATGTTTTTTTTTTCTGAATATGCCAAAACTAATGAATGAAAAGTGCAAATTGTAAAAAAACAAAAAAAAAACAAACAAACAAAAAAAAAAATGCCTGAGATCCTCACCGGCTGAGTCCAGGACTGGTGGCCCACAGCTGCATGATTCCTCTCTGAAAGAAAAAAAAAAAAAAAAAAAAAAACATTTACCTTGTTAGTTTAATGAGCATGTTTGATGATTTGAATTTTGTACAGAAAGAGTTGCTGGAAGCAATAATTTGACATGTCTTGAATAGTTAAACATGTCTAAAAGATGGATTTGTTTCATGCAAACATGCAACTTTTCACTTTATAAGATGTGCTGTGATGTAATACTAAATTTGTCAGTCTGATCTGATGAAGAAACAATCTCATCTACATCTTGGATGGCCTGAAGTTGAGTACATATTCTGCAGATTTTGTTTGTTTGTTTTTTTGGATGAAATATTCATTTAATGCTACTGACGCACCTTTGCATTTCCACTGGAGTGTGTAAGAATGCTGTTGAAAGACAACATGAGTACATTTAGATTCTATCCTCGAAAAAAGTTATTATATTTGTAAAGATATTACAACTTCTTACCTTCCTAAAGGATACACTCTGACTTTATTCAAATATGTCGACCACAATTTTAACTCTTCTAATGCTTTTGTCAACTTGGAGAGGGGGAAGATATGCAAATATCATTGACATTTTGTCTTGGTACAAACAGTAGTAAAATTTAAATATGTGTTTTCTATAGCTTACCCATTGATGTGCAACTTCTCGAGCATCGTAAATGTCTGTTTTGTTTCCGTCTTCACGAAGGATGATAAGTACTAATTTAACTTCATAATAAGGCCAGTCTGGAACAAGAGGAAATTGTGTCAGATATAAAAGAGACCAATAAAGAGAACATGGCATACATATTCTGTCCCATACCGAAATGTAATATATGTGCTTATATGAAATACCCATGTATTAAATACATGTCTTGTATATGCCATATCCATATATGATTCCTATTAGAAAATGGAACAATTTCATATATTGACATATAAGTCTACCCCATACAAAAATATATGTTTATGTATGTATAATACATGTATTGCCATATATGGAATATATATAATTATTAATATATGTGAGATATATGCATTTTTTTATTATGTTATATACAAATTAGACATATATGAAACCATATATTTCATGCATATTTAATATTTTAATATGTGATCTTTGATCTTTAAATACAGGACACATGTGAGACACTACACTCTACAAAGTTGCAGTGCATTGCACATTTCACACCTTGAGCCTTAAATGTTAAATGGTACACAAAGAAACATCTTTATTTAAACAGAATTTATTTAAATAGGGGAAAAAAATGTTACTGACATGCACAATCAAATAGAAAAAAAGAAACAATTACATATATAACTGATCAAAACACTGAACAGGCATAAGAAACAAAACATCAATTGTAGTGGTCCAGCTAAAGGTCTACAGGTTTGTATTCCCACAGCTTTGTTAGTTTTTGGTTTATTGCCATCCCCAGAAGGCCCCAGGTGAAGAAATGTCTGGATTCCAGCATCTGTATAAAAAAAAAAGATAAAAGTTAGATTTTGATAAGATAATTACAATACATTTTCTGAACCATATACTTAAGACTTGCAATCCAACATTGTACCAAAGTGATAAACTACTATAAGATGACAAATATACTGAATATTAAACAGTTGGTAAAGTTAAAGATTCTTTTAAAACTGCAGAATACTAATTATGTATATATGTTTGTAAGTTGTAGTTGTAAAATATTCCCAGATACCACAAGGACATGGCAGAACAACAGAGCACAGCCTGCATGGCCATTCAAATAATATGTCTCTATATACATGAAGAACTAAAATATAGTAACCCAAATGCTCAATGACAGAGTTCACAGCTAAGGTTACAATTTAATTTGCTATTTAGCATCAATTAAATAAAGTGTTGACATTCATAATACCTAATATGTGCATTGTTTTGGCCTGGAGAAAACAGGGTGGAACTATTACATGGATTTTTGAATGACAATTTTGATTAAATCCCCTAAAATAAGGTCCGCCGTTCACACAAACTCATAATCCTTTCACATTTTATTCTATGACATAAAAAAACACCAGTTAAACCCCACTTTTGATTCGTATTTTAATTTTTAAACTCTTATGTTTCTTAAAGGAGAACTCCGGTGTGATATTGACCTAAAGTGTATTGAATCATGATACCGAGTGTGAACGTACCTTGCATATTTCATCTCGGTTTGTGTCCAGCTGTCCGAAATCTGGGGTCAGTTAGCCGATGCTCACAACAGGCTGTCTATGAGAGTGAACAGGGCATCGGAAAAGCCATGTAAATAAATCACTGTTTTACGCCATTTACGAGGCACAAAGTAGCTCCACACATCATCGGTAGACTTCCTAGGGCCCTGACATTTAAAACGAGACATTGAGAACTCAGAAAAAGCACCGGTAGTTTATTTACAAGAAGATTTGTACAGACATCTTCCACCAGGAACAGAGCGGTGGCCGCCATCTTAAATGTAGTCACGATAAGTCGAGTGTCGAGCACGAAGGAAACTACAACCTGATATGTTGATAACCTGATAAATTCATTGGTGCTCGACACTCGATTTATCGTGACTAAGTTCAGGATGGCGGCGACCGGATTTTCTTTCCCAGGTACTGTCTGTATAAATCTTCTTGTAAATAAACTACCGGTGCTTTTTCTGAGTTCTCAATGTCTCGTTTTAAATGTCAGGGCCCTAGGAAGTCTACCGATGATGTGTGGAGCTACTTTGTGCCTCGTAAATGGCGTAAAACAGTGATTTATTTACATGGCTTTTCCGATGCCCTGTTCACTCTCATAGACAGCCTGTTGTGAGCATCGGCTAACTGACCCCAGATTTCGGACAGCTGGACACAAACCGAGATGAAATATGCAAGGTACGTTCACACTCGGTATCATGATTCAATACACTTTAGGTCAATATCACACCGGAGTTCTCCTTTAAAGATGGTTGCTAACATGCTGCTGAATGGGACTACAGGGCCTGTCGGAGGCATTAAACGTCATCACGCCAAACAGTTTATCAATTTACTGTGTTTTGCATTGTAGTGTAATTTATAGTGCAATTTCACTGCCTTTGTCACAGTGAAAGTGAAACTTTAATAATCTATAGTGCTTAAAGCCACGTTTAAGATAAATGTTTACGGCCATATGAAGCTGTTAGAAAGCAGATAGATTGAGGATTTTCTTGAAGCAAGGATAAAATAATATTTTGTGTACCCACCCTAACAACATGATAGCTGAAATGTGGTACTTCATTCACTAAAATAAGTTTAATCTTACCATATCCAAAACCTCTACAGTTATTTATAGATTAAATGCACTAGAATTTTATTAAATAGTACACGGAGACACATATTTTGTTGATTTGATTTGTCTACATATTTAACCTTTTCTGTGTACGCTCCATGATTCACATCACTGCCATCCACATCTGCAGGTTCGGCCTCCATTTCTGTTTTATGAGAATTTCGGGACTCATTACCTATTCATGGGACACAAACGAGAATAGCACAATTATCAGCAAAGATATGAACAAAATTTACTACGATAGATTAACCATATTTTTAAAACCCCATAATCACATCCTTTAGTGTACTGTTACCTTTATGCAATGTACACAAAATAACGTTACATGTTCTTATGCACCCACTCTAGGCATGTCACTGACATGTCAATGCACTTGGTGCAATATAACCAAGTACTGTAATTTACTATATGAATTCAAGGTGCTTTTATTTAAATAATTCCATTTTTTGAAGTTTTATAGTTCTAGTCTAGACTACATCTCAGAGATAAACATTATAATTTTCATCCGTTATTTTTGTCAGACAGCTTTAAATAATTTCCAAATGTGGCATTGCTTATCCAGTGAAAACAATGAGCTCACAGTATCTCCATACAGATTGTTCATTAACCTACCCAGTAACGTTAGCTAAAATTAACTTTAATGCAAGCAAATTGCAAAACACATCAATGCAGCTGTAAACATAACATCATATATAAAACAATGCAAGGGAATATTTTAAAAAACTTATCTGCTCTATATAGAGACAGAGGCTCTTGCAGACCAAAACAATCATATAACACTTAATTTCTATGAAATATTAGCGTAGGTATAAAGCGTTGAGTAAATTAGCATAAATTACCTGCACCGCTGCCACATTCAAAGGCGTTTCATCGTTTCCTCTCAGTGATGTCGGTCTGTCTTCGTGCCCGTCTATAAAATCATTGTCGTTTATTATGTGAATGTATTGGCCCATTTGTTATCCTTCCACTTACTAAGAAAAACATCTTACCGCAGATGACTTGTATCATTGCCCAGCCATTGCTCAGACTCTGCCGTTAGCGCGGGTGAGTTTGAATTTTGGCGCATGCGCAGTAGCGGTATTGTGACACGCACTCAATCGCTCATGTATTTTAATGAAATGCGTTTTAGTTCATCGACAGCACATATGGACAAACAGTTACATTAAGTGTTTTCCCCCTCAATAACTCCATAATACATTCGTTTTACTACAAGTAACTAGTACATTGGCATTTTTTGAACAGGTTATATATTCATCTGTATTTTTTCCCCAGAAAACTGAATTGAAACAATAAAGTTAAGCAAAAAAATATTTTGTTATGTGATTTACAATAAGCAGTATCTTTTAGGCATAAATGGTTAATAAACTTGCATAAATTCAATATATACATTGGTAATTTTGATATATATTGTTAACATATATGGTCTTATCATATAATACAATATACAATTTTAATATATATTGTAAACATATATGGTCATAACATGCAATACCATATAAAAGTTGACCATATATATACTTTCAATATATGTTTATATACAAATTGTACTATGGGAAATTCATAATAAACATATATCTACATATATCCAGAAGATGTATATATGCGATAATAATATATTGCCCTATATTTAACATATATGAGAGTAGCACTTCTGATATAGGGACATATATGTCATATATTACATTTCGGTATGGGGTATTGGACATCATTTTGCAAACATAATTGACCGAATTTAGCAAAAAATAATTACAATACACACTAAACATGACAGAATGTGTCTACAGCATTTTTATGAATAATCCACACAAATAAACAAACAGACAATCGACTTTATATGTAAGCAAATTGAAACTGTACGTCTCGTTAAAAGAATATTGTTTGGTTGTGCTTTGGTTCTCTGCGCGGATGAATGTGGATCGAGGCACCGGTGCACACAGATAAAAGACATCTTATCAGAGCGGATAGACAAATAATTTACGGATTTTTTGTGTTTACAACCGGTGATTCACCGGAGGTTACCGTTCTGTATGATACATTGTCGATTTTTCTTATTTGTTGTTGTGACAACAAACGCTCAGTTTCACGCTACTCTCTCACCATATGCGTAACCGGAGCTACTTCTCTGTGTATGGATGACGCAACACGTACAGGCGAATAAACTGTAATTTTCCACGAAATCCATCCCGACGCACTAAAATATAAATCATTATTAAAGGTAATTTTAAATCATTTAAAATATTTACTTAAAAAAATATATATAGTATCTTAGCCTAAGAAAACAGATATGAGTTCTCATAGTTCTCATGAGTTTTCACTTAATGTAAACAATGCCACTGAACCAAACGAAACTCGCATATTTTGCTGATTATTGCTGCTGAAAATGGTAAATTACTGTCATGTTTTGGCCTGAATTAATTGGTCAGACCGGGAAAAAAACATTTAAAGTATACACTGCCAAAAGGAGAAGAGTGCAAAAACTGAGGAACAAAATGTGTTTGTGGTTGGCCAAACTGAACCAGAATTTCCAGGGCAGAAATCTTGACAACATTCGTGTTCGTTCTTATAATTTCCGGTCAGGTAGGTGAAATATTAGTCTTAATATCTTAATTAAAACTGCTTGCATGTATCTTTACCACCTATTAACTTGTTAACATGAATTAAAATATCAAAATATTGCACCCTTTCCTGCTTACTAAGTCCTTCTCTATATGATTTAAAAGCTTCCACACATTTTTTTTTTCTGTGGTTTAGACAGTGTAAATTAGCAGAACAACATATTGAGTAATATTAACCATACAATCCATGCTGTTGTTTACATCTCAGTATCGTCAATATGGCCGTGCATCCTGGTAACTGACTAAATCCTGATGTAATAATATTATAACAAGACGTTATAAATTTACAGTAGTATTAATACTAAAGTTCAGCAATGTCTTTTGCAATACAACAGATAACTGTACAAACGTGTGTCTGTCTGCAGCTTGATACAAGAAACAAGAAAGTAGTGCCATTTGGAGAGGGGAAATTGGCAAAGACCAATCACAATCAATCATTTCAGAGCGCTGAGTTCTTTAATTTATAACAAATATTAGTTAATATTTGCTATAAATTAAAGTATATGGGTATATTTGTAGCAATAGCCGACAATATATTGTATGGGTCAAAATTAAAGATTTTTTTATTTATTTTTTATCTATGCCAAAAATCATGAGGTTATTAAGTAAAGATCATGTACCATAAAGACATTTTGTAAATTTCCTACCATAAATATATCTGCACTTAATTTTTGCAGGGTTTCCGCGGGGTCTTAAAAAGTCTAAAATTTAAAAATCAGAATTTTAGGCCTTAAAAAGTCTTAAAATCGCTGTTCTAGGTCTTAAATAATTTTACACAGGTCTTATTTTTCCGATGTCCATGTAACGCTACCTCTAATGCTCATTTAAATTCTCTTTTTGTTGTTTCCGTGGTGTTGTAGTTCTTTATTTCACTATTCCAAATATAATTTGCTGTATTTAAACTACAAATGAGACCAGCATGCAATAGCCAATCAGCTTTCTGTTATTGGCGCGAGTCTCTCTCGGATTGTACCGCAGAAGTAAAATGGATTTAACTTTTTAGCTTTGGGGAAGTGCAAGTTTAGCGATACTTAGCTTGAAAAAACTGAATATAGGGCTTGGCTAAGGCCAGTTGCTAACAACTAGATTTTTTTCTCCCTCTGTGGAAGTTACTGCGTCTTCAGAACATTAATTTTAGCTCAATAAAAAAGTAGTTAGTCAAGTAGTTACTTACATATTAGACAATATGCAACATTAGCAGAAGCATTCTCCTAGCAACGTTTTGCTATGATTCAGCGTTTTGATCGAATCAGTTGAAATAACTTGCTCATGAAGTGACTTACTGCCACCTGCTGGTAATTTAGTGTGTTTAAAAGTATGCCTCCACACCCAACATTTCTAATGTATATATTTATAAATCAATAAATGTATTTAAAACATTAATCTCACTTTTAATTTTGCAGTGTAAATTATGTAATCTGACTGCTAACAGCCATTTAGAATTTATTGATAAATTCATAAAATAAATTTCAAAGGTAATGCATACATTTCAAAAGTTAAAAAAAGGCCTTTATTAAGGTAAATCAAATATGCAGATTTAAGATGTAAAAGCTAATAGAGCACTGATGAAAATATTGCTTCAGAATTTTTTTTTTTACGTCAGATATTTCTAGTGGTACTTTTATGGGGATATTTTGTGTGGAATAGTATCTGCTGATATGGAAAGTTCACAGTATATCGTAGTAATAAATTTAATTTATGACAGCCATGAAATTGTGTTTACTTTTTACATTAAACACATTAAATATTACATCTATGCATGTAATACAATATCTATTTCCATTACAGGTTTCGGTCTTAAATTTCATATAAGGTGGTATTAAAAAGGTCTTAAAAAGTCTTAAATTTCACTTGTTCATATCTGCAGAAACCCTGTTTTTGATTAGTAATATGCATTGCTAAGAACTTAATTTGGACAACTTTAAAGGCTATTTTCTCAATATTTTGATTTTTTTGCACCCTCAGATTACCATTTATTAATAACTACAAACCAATGTTTGATTCCAAACTAACTACTCAGTGACTTTATTTAGGCTAAATTGACAAAACCCTGTTAACTTTTGATGTTTATTTACTGTTCATTGCCAGAAAATAAAGAAAGGTCACACAAATCTAGGTTTTAAACTGTATCTTTGAATTGAATATTAAAAAGAAAGAGATTTTAAGGACTTTTTGTTGTGGAAAGTGCCATACAGTGGCACTGTTAACAATTTTTCTGTGTATTTATGTGTCCCTTACCGCATTTTTGCGTAACATCTTGTACAGGCATACAGTCTGGTGATTTGTTCCAGATTCGTTCCTCCCAATGCAGAATATCCCCATCAGTGCAGGCCATCCCATTTATGTCTTCAGCGCTTCGAACTCGTCCCCATACCCTGAACAGACTTAAGCTGCCTTTCAATTCAGTGCCGGTTTCAATGCTTATCCTGTTCTTCACAAAATCGTGGGCCACAGCTAAAGTCAGAGTGCCACCGGCCGCCACACTACAGCAGTAAGGAGACAACGCCAGTCCTTTAGTTTGTGCTTTTAATTCTACTTTGGTTCCATTGACATACACTTTTGGCTCGGTCATAGACTTGGACCAGGTCATGCAAACTGAATGCCAGTTTTCCAATGATATCAGATTGTTCCAGTTGGCCCAGGTTCTTCCAAACATTATGATTTTAAGATCTGGTCCATGTCCCTTCAGCCCAACCTCTATGCTTGTCTTATTAGGGTGCCGGTACGTGAATGCAGTCCAGTGTGAATTGCTGAGCTTCCTCCTTATGTTCACACACACACTGAGCTCATCCATGGCAGGGATTCTGAATTCATTTTTCAGCATCCAGTAACTACAGTCCTTCTTCATGAAATCCACTTTCTTCCCCCACAAACTGGTAGCATTTACTGAACCTCAGGTGTAGAAAATAGATTTGTAACAAACACTTTAAATGGTTATATGTGACCCTGGACCACAAAACCATAAGTAGCATGGATATATTTGTAGCAATAGCCAACAATATATTGTATGGGATTTTTTGTTCTATGCCAAAAATCATTAGGATATTGAGTAAAGATCAAGTTGTATCTCAGCCAAATACTGTATTTTTCCTAACAAACCATACATCAATGAAAAGCTTTTTATTTAGCTTTGAGATTATGTATAAAAAATTGACCTTTATGACAGTTTTTGTGGTCAGGGGTCATGTATATACACAAATTAGCAAATACACAAAGCTCCCAATTAAAATGTTATAATTTTTGAATGTTAAATTATTGAACAATACCTTCTTCCTTTAGTGGTATTATACATAGAATGAGAAAGATGAAAAAGGCCTGAACGTGTTTATTGTGTTTTTCCATTCTCCACCTGACAAAAGACAAGAAATGAATAGTACTACTACTATTACTACTACTACTAATAAGGTTAATTAACATTAACATTAACATGAAATAATATAATATAAAAACTGTGTTGTGAAATATTTATATATATTTTAAGAGAATATCAAGCTCCACTTATTGCCATTAAAGATTTTAATTGCTGTTATAAATCCCTTCTCCATTTTATTGTTCATTGTACTTCTCTCAGAAAAAAGGAACAAAACTGTCACCGGGGCGAAACACTTTTAAAAGTTACTAATATTGGTACAAACAAATATGTATCAGTGTTGAATTATGTTCTGATTTGTAGATTATTTGAATACATTTATCTGCTGAACAAAAAAAGTGCATGTCAATTATTCATCTTTTTTCATCATGAAGTCACAAAATCATCAGATGTAAAAGAATCCAAACAAATAAATGAATGAAACAATAGTTACTCACCACATTCAGCATCTGCTAGTGTTAAATTTCCACATACCTCTGATCTTCATTCAACAGAGTAACTGTTTTTGAACATGTATGTTGATGTGAAAAGGAATGACAATGAGAGAGATCTTGTTCCCGTTAAAAAGTCCGCTTTCATCGTTTTGGGTTATTCATTAAGCTCATCAATCTTCCACTTATTCAGATTAGCCATAACATACAGTGTCAATACGCATATCTTCATAAAGCAGCAGTCTGTACAGTTGTTATATGATTAGCAAACAACAGGTGCAATTGTATTTTTTACAACTTCTTTCTCATATTTGCAAATGTGCACAGCGTCGCATATCACTGGAGATGTATGAAGTAGACATAGAGGCACTTGTTTTTGAATCACCAACCTCATAGAAGTGAAAACTTCATTCACAGTGCTGAAACTACTTTGATCACTTTCATTTTATGCTGTACTAATCGGTGGGGCCAAAAGAACATTTGGAGTACACTGTAAAAAGACTGCTGTAAATTTTACAGTAACTTACTGGCAAGGTTACTTACTGGAAGGTTTAAACTGTATGCCAAAGTGAAAACATCATGAGATTCTGGCTGAGTCACTGAAGGGAATGTTATTATTATAGTTATTATCTGCTTTACTCTATAGAGTGTTCTTTAAACTGTCTAAATGCTTCATCAGTAGAAACTGAAAATTGCCTCGACAGTCACCGACAAGTCACAAGTCAAAAATAAAATAAACATACTCATATATTAGTCTTTTGTCAAGAGTAATGTTTTTTATATAACAGATATGGGATCCATGCAGTGTGAAAATTGTCTCTCTGAATGGTCCATCTCAGAATGTGAAACCTGTAAATAGAGAAGACGATTCTTGCCATGAGACGAATAGCAGGTTAGGCATCTCACAGTAACTTATTTGACTTTCAGTAACATTCCCTGTGTAAAATAACTATCCCAGTTGCAACAAACTTATATAAAATTGTCATTTTTTATCAATCCTCATGTTGCCGACGTATGAGTGGAAAGACCACAAATTTATCGTAGTCTATTTTATGTCACGTTAAGGGAGTTATCATATCAGGCCATACAGCCTGAACAATTGAAATGTTTATATACATTGTACATCATAACTGACACATAGCAACTGAAAATTGTACATCTGTAAACTATAAACTGTACACTTGTAAATAACATATCTGCACATTCTTTTAAAGAATTAAAAGAAGTTTCTGTATATATGACATTGCTTAGTATTTAGTTTTCTGTTTTTCTTATATTAGTGTTATATAATTTCATTTCTACTGTGTAGTATGTCTGCACTGTCTTTACTTTCTTCTGCACTGGAAGCTCTTGTCGCCAAGTCAAATAAACAGGGCTTGACATTAACTTTTTTTGCTCACCGGCCACTGTGGCTAATGGTTTTCCAAAATTAGCCACTCAGCATTTTCACTAGCCACAATTTTGTTCTTGGGAAATTACATTTTAAATGACTAAAGTCTACTGAAATTGATTTAATTTTATCCTCATGAATTCTCTTTCATACTCGGTTGCGGTATCAAACTGTATCACAGCACATTGCTTAATCGCTTGAAGCGTTGGATCTGGTGTCTTTCTTCTTCTTTTCTTTGGTGGGCATCTTGTTACAAAACAATGGCACTAACAAATTTTAAGATATGCAAGTTTCTTTCATTTAAAAATTTTAACCAGTGTGTGGTGTGTATGTTTGGGCATAAAAAAACATCTACAATGTTACAAATCTCAAAGGTCGGGGGGTGGGGGGTAGGGTCAGTAAAAGTCTCCTTTAGCAATCCAGTGTGTTTTGAAGAAAAATATCCATATTCAAAACGTAAGAATCACTTAAATCTAGTTTGCTGCTTTGGGAAGGGGCATTCATCTGAAAGAAGGAAGTCATATACCCAGGATGCATAGAGGCTGAGTAAACTTAAAGGCTACAGTAGTGATGGTCTGATCGCCAGCCTGCGAGATCATGATACATGATATTATCAATATTGTGCTAACTTATTAAATTATTTACATGCCCAAAACCTGCTCCAGCATAAGGCTAGTGAAGCTATCTACACTTTATGATGAATAAATCTCTTACCACACGCTGCACACGTCCACAGCATGGCTCCGACGCGGCAACTGATGATCGTCACTCTCGTCAATGCTTGTGTTTACATCAGCCGCAGCTTGCATGTGTTTCGACCCTCTATACCACACTTGTCAATGGCGTAGCTCCAGCATGGCTACCGGTGAGAGGTGGCTATGATCAATAAAACATTCTTCCAGAACTCCACAGGTCTGTCCAAATGAATTTTAGCATGTTCAAATCTTGGTCAAATTTTTGTTCTTGGTCAAGAGTGGTATTCGGCAAGATGCCTCAACATAAAGGCCAGACTTCTTATAGTCTGCATTGAAATGTTTTTACCTCCTTTCATCTTACAAGTCTTTGGTACATTGCAGGTTTTTCCTCAGTTGTTTCGATCAAACATTTTATGATATTGTGATTTTTTGTTCAACAACCTCAAAGGTTTTCTGGTATACAACACATTTTAAGTTAAGGAATAAGTCTGCCAGCTCTGTCTCTAGGAACTTTTAATGTCTTGGAAATCTTCATTAACCTTAGACTTTTTTAAAGTAATAAAATGATTTCTTCTCTATAGCTTATTATAGTTTTTGTGAAAGCTTTGTTGACTTTGTCGCATTAGCTACTCAACTTCAGCACATGCATGGGCTAACTGTATATATGTTTATAACAGCTCAGCTAAATCAGTTTTCTAATAGTTTCTTATGGTTTAATTGTGTTTTAAGACAGTTTTGTTCCCCACTATACAAATACTTAATGTTCAGCAATGTTCAATAGAGGTTGAATAATAGCGGTGTTATTAAAAATCCTAGAACTCAAAAATATTACATGGTATATCAGGGTTTCTGCAGATATGAACAAGTGAAATTTAAGACTTTTTAAGACCTTTTTAATACCACCCTATATGAAATTTAAGACCTAAATCTGTAATGGAAATAGATATATTACATGCATACATGTAATATTTAATGTCTTTAATGTAAAAAGTAAACACAATTTCATGGCTGTCATAAATTACATTTATTACTATGATATACAGTGAACTTTTCATATCAGCAGATACTAATTCCACACAAAATATCCCCATAAAAGTACCACTAGAAATATCTGATGTAAAAAAAAATAAAAAATTCTGAAGCAATATTTTCATCAGTGCTCTATTAGCTTTTACATCTTAAATCTGCATATTTGATTTACCTTTACAAAGGCCTTTTTTTACTTTTGAAATGTATGCATCACCTTTGAAATTTATTTTATGAATTTATCAATAAATTCTAAATGGCTGTTAGCAGTGATATTACATAATTAACACAGCAAAATTAAAAGTGAGATTAATGTTTTAAATACATTTATTGATTTATAAATATATACATTAGAAATGTTGGGTGTGGAGGCATACCTTTAAACACACTAAACTACCAGCAGGTGGCGGTAAGTCACTTCATGAGCGAGTTATTTCAACTGATTCGATCAAAACGCTGAATCATAGCAAAACGTTGCTAGGAGAATGCTTCTGCTAATGTTGCATATTGTCTAATAAGTAAGTAACTACTTGACTAACTACTTTTTTATTGAGCTAAAATTAATGTAACATTTGTAATTGTGAGAATTTTCAGCAAAAAGCTCACTTGGTATATTACTGAACTATATCATGTTATAAATAAACTATACATTTGAAATTTTTACCTCAGTGTGTTTCTTTAGAGTGCTGTTACATTCATTTGTTTTAAAGTGTGTCACAAATAGACCAGAAATACACTATCCATTATCAATTTCTGTTTATGTTGAATGTTTAAAAATATGAATCTTTCTTGCCTTTCGATGCTTCGCTAGTTGTTTTTGTCACTTCAGTTTTAATCAGGCGGTTTGTTCGGTCGGGCAAGTAAAAAAAAAAAAAAAAAAAAAAAACATTTTAAAAGTATCTCGAAGGCTGGCGGACTAGCTCGACCTATATTTCTATTATTATTGATAACATTGGTCGTTTGACCTGTATTCTGCTACTGCGATTCTGAAGACGCAGTAACTTCCACAGAGGGAGAAAAAAAATCTAGTTGTTAGCAACTGGCCTCAGCCAAGCAAGCCCAACAGTATATTCAGTTTTTTCAAGCTAAGTATCGCTAAACTTGCACTTCCCCATGGCTAAAAAGTTAAATCCATTTTACTTCTGAGATACAATCCGAGAGAGACTCGCGCCAATAACAGAAAGCTGATTGGCTATTGCATGCTGGTCTCATTTGTAGTTTAAATACAGCAAATTATATTTGGAATAGTGAAATAAAGAACTACAACACCATGGAAACAACAAAAAGATAATTTAAATGAGCATTAGAGGTAGCGTTACATGGACATCGGAAAAATAAGACCTGTGTAAAATTATTTAAGACCTAGAACATCGAATTTAAGACTTTTTAAGGCCTAAAATTTAGATTTTTAAATTTTAGACTTTTTAAGACTTTTTAAGACCCCGCGGAAACCCTGGGTATATTGATATTATCACTTTTATTATGCCAGTAGTCTGTTATAGATGTGATTTTTATAAAGTCCTGGATCTTCAGAAAAGCTTGTATTCGTAAAGTACTGCAGTCTCTGAGGGGTTGAATAATTTTGATTCCAACTGTTTACACTTTAGATTCTGCATACTGATTTGAAATGGGTTATTTACTAAGTCTGTGCTATATTGTGCCACTAGATGTCGCTGCTGTATGAAAGAAACACCATTTAACAAACAAATGACAGTCAGAATTCCAACTTTATTTTTTCGGTTAATTACAATAAGAAGCATGTGTAAGTAAGGAGACAGATAAATGCTTTTGTGTAATTCTGAAAATTTCCAGTATGGGTTTTCATATGAGAATTACACAAAATGTACAAACACTATATTAATCCCGAAGAAGCAATCTAAAGGATACAGAACCACATAGTACTAAAAGGTTCAGTGTCCATGATTACAAGCTGTTAAAGATTTAAACGTTATCAACCCAAACAATATTTGAAACACAGATGTACCAGTAATATGTCTCTTTACCTTCTTAATACACACTTCTCGTCTTACTATTTTTCCTGAGACAAATAAGCTTTTGGAAAAAGAAAGGATACGTTTTCCTATTAAAGCCTCTAGGTAAACCTAGCATTCCTCACAGGGAATATCAAACTCCCTTCATAAAGAAGCCAGAACCAACATAACAGAAGCCTTTGTCAATACATCAACATACTTATGTGGGATTTTTGTATAAATTCGAATGAATGCTGATATTTTTCTAAAGAAATCTCACTCTTCTTAGGCGCTTACAGTTTCTTGGAGCAGTCAGAGCAGTATATGTCTCCACTGTGAACTACAAAGCGCTTTTCTGCCAGATTGAGGGAGCACTTCTTACAGTTAAAGCAGTAATCATGCCAAGAGCCACCCTCATAGTTCACTACGTTGGTAGCCTTGCCAAATCCTGTGGAATGAGACAATGTAGATTTATTTGTCATTTTAGTTAAAGTCAAATACAGAACTTTTAAAAAGAATAATGTGTGTGGATTCAAACCTGTAATGGGATTCTGGCAGCCGCTGCATTTTTTAGCCACAGTGCTTTTGTAGCAGTCCACACAGTAGACCTTTTCCTCATGGGAGGTGAAGCGGGTGCCAGCCAGGGGCTTTCGGCAGGAGGAACACACAAAGCACTCAGAATGCCACGGCTGGTCCTGGTAATTCACACCTCCTGTGGTAATGGGCTGGAGGAAGAAGGCCAAAACATGTGGAAACAATAGGCTGAAGCAACGTGTGAGGTCAGGATTATTATAAAACGTCTATATTTTATAAAAGAATGTGTTTTTATTTACAAAATAGATAGTAACCTATAACTTTAAAATAATAAAGTTGTACTATAACTCTTACCTTCTTGCAGCAAGCGCATTGTTTGGCAAATTTCTTCTCGTGGCAAGGGCTGCAGTAGACGTTGTTGTTCTTTGTTAGGAAACTTTTGGAGCCGATTGGCTTTTGACACTGATAGCAGATGAAACACTCATCATGCCATGAGTTGCCTTTGTATTCCACATTCTCAGTGCCTGGAAAGGAAAATGGAAAAAGGTCTGTTATACAGGAAAACATGACACATACAAATTAAGCACTAGACTCCAAGGCCCCCCACTGTTAAGAAGACAAAATTTAAAGGCCCTGCAAAATATTTCTGGTAGTTCTGCTGTAATATGTTTGTTTACAACGAGTGGTAAGAATTCAATAAAATAATATACATAAATCTATTTTTATTATTTATTTATCATTACTTTTAATTAATTAAATTAAATTATTATTATTGTTTACATTTTTTGGATTTTATACATTTCCACACTTTTTTTCAAGTCTAAAAATCTTTTAAAATTCTCTCCTATATTTTAAATTTAGAATTTCTTGTTCTTGTTGAGCAAATGAATTAGATAAGAAATATCACTTTATAATAAAATTATCTATTAACATGTACTATACACTGCCGTTCAAAAGTTTGGGATCAGTAAAACCAAAAAAAACCAAAAAAACAAATAAGTTTCTTGTGCTCATCAAGGCTGCATTTATTATCAAACATCCTGAAAAACTGTAAAATTGAGAAATATTATTTTAATGTAAAATAACTGTTTTCTATGGAAGCCCGTTTCTGTCTCTGAATAAAAAATATAAAAGGTAATTGTAAAAACTTTTTATCTCACAATTCTGACTTTTTTCTCTCGCAATTTCAGGTTTACTTCTAGCAATTCTGACTTTTTTCTCAGGATTGTGTCATATAAACTCACAATTATGACTTTTTCTCAGAACTGGGAGATATAAATGCACGATTGCGAGAAATAAAGTCAGAATTGGCAGATATAAACTTGCAATTCCAACTTTTTTCCTCACAATTCATACTTTTTTTCTCTCGCAAATGCGAGACTTTTTTCTCAGAATTGTGAGATATAAACTCACAATTGTGAGTGATTAAGTCCAGTTCTGAGGAGAAAAAAAGACTGATATGTTCACAGATCTGCAAGTTTATATCACACAACACACAATTCTGACTTTATTTTTCAGAATTGTGAGATTATCCCACAATTCTGACTTTATTTCTCAGAATTGTGAGTTTATATCACGCAATTCTGACTTTATTTCTCAGAATTGTGAGTTTATATCACACAATTCTGACTTTATTTCTCAGAAATGTGAGTTTATCCCACAATTCTGACTTTATTTCTCAGAATTGTGAGTTTATCCCACAATTCTGACTTTATTTCTCAGAATTGTGAGTTTATCCCACAATTCTGACTTTATTTCTCAGAATTGTGAGTTTATATCACACAAATTTGACTTTATTTCTTAGAATTGTGAGTTTATCACACAATTCTGACTTTATTTCTCAGAATTGTGAGTTTATATCAAGCAATTCTGACTTTATTTCTTAGAATTGTGAGTTTATATCTTACAATTCTGACTTTAGAACTCACAGTTGTGGGTTTATATCACAATTCTGAGAACAAAAGTCAGAATTGTGAGATTTTGTGAGAAGTTGCAATAAATTATATATTTTTTTTATTCAGTGGCAGAAACAGGCTTCCATGGTTTTGTGAATACCATGTGAATCTTCCATGTGAATGTATATATATTTCAAAATGTAATTTATTCCTGTGATCAAAGCTGAATTTTCAGCATCATTACCCCAGTCTTCAGTGTGACATGATCCTTCAGAAATCAGTCTAATATGCTGATTTATGATCAATGTTGAAAACAGTTGTGCTGCTTAATATTTTGTTAAAACCTTTGTTGGACTTTTTTTTTTTTAGAATTCTTTAATGCAAATAAATAAATAAAAAATTTACTTTAGTAACAATATAAAATAGAAAACCACTATTTTAAACTGTAATAATATTTGACAGTATAACTACTTTTTTCTGAATTTTTGATCAAGTAAATGCAGCCTTGATGAACATAAGAGATTTAAAAACAAAACATTAAAAATCTTACTGATCCCACTTAAACTTTTGAACGGCACATATTTGATATTTATATACACATATTTATGATTAATACAGCACGAGGTGTCGAGACTATCTGCCCACCTACCTGCCAGTATGGGCTTGTAGCAGCCATGGCAGCGAGGGGCATCCTCACGTGAGCCACATGTCCCACACAGGATCCTGTCATCCTTGGAGGTGAAAGCCTCCTTGGCCAGATTCTTATAGCACTTGGCACATCGGAAACAGTCAGAGTGCCAGTACCGGCCCTTATGGTGAAGCTCCTACAAAGACGAGAGGTACACACGTGATATAATACAACTGAACAATATTTGTTAAAGTAATATTAAGAACAAATAAGAAACGTTTCTTGAGCAGCAAATCATCATGTAACACTGAAAACTTGAATTATCTCTCAAAATATATTCAAATAGAAAACAGTTATTGTAGGCTATATATTTATTTTTAATTGATTAACGTTATTTAAAACATATTGAGAAAAGCTTGGAGAAAAAAACATTTTGACTTCAAAGCCTAATGTTTATATACAGTACATGACTGAAAGTGTAAAAGTTTGTTTAATAGATTACCGAAGGTGTAAAACTTTCTCTAACCTATCATTAAACTAGCATTATCACTACACTATTATTACGTTATATGCTCTTATCTGACATTGAAATATATGGGCCAGAGCGCAAGGGCAGCTACAACAACACAGCGATATTTCAGTGTGGGTTCTCCGGAATTTTCTGCAAAACCACCCATGGAAAAAACAAACACACACACAGATCCTGCTATCACGTGTTACCTTGGACTCAGTGCTGATTGGGCGTCGACACTCCGTGCAGGTGTTGGCGCAGAACTTGTCAAAGCATCGCACACAGACTTGTTTCTCGTCTTTTCTCACAAACTTCTTTCCACTTAGGTCGTCGCGACAGTAAAAACAGTTGGAACGGCTCGCCATAGTCGCCCAGCAGACCGTGTGAAATGCTGTGAGAAATAATAACAGCGATTACCTCATGCAATTAGGTCATAGAAATACATCACGAACGTGTAAATGCAGAAAAGAAGTACATCTTGTTGTAACAAGCCTCACACCCCCTCATGTGGCCAACTCGCTGTGTTCAGAGTTTCCTCAGGAAACAGTGAGTGAGGACATTTTATTGATAAGAGAGTGTTTGTTCCGTTTTCCCTTTAGGCGGGGTACCAAATTGCTTTAAGTTTTTATGTAACCATAGGCAACAGCAAACAGCACATGTTTTTTTTTTTTATTGTGCTCAGTTCTTATCTTCATCTGATAGCGGTTCAGTGCAGCTGTAAAGCGGGTTTGCAGACCGGCAGACGCGATGAAAGACCGTCTTTCATTATGATAAAGCTAATCGGTAATAATAAAAAAGCACGCATTCATACCTAAATCAAATGATTCGTGAACCAGGGTAGGAAGTATAATAAAAATTGAATTTGTTATGAGATATTCGATTATAAACACACTGGATCATATCGCAACGAGTGTCTGGTTTGAATTACAGATTGTTTCGCTCGCCAAAACAAAATGGGAACTTTCCCATTAAAAATGAGTCCTGGTTAGCATTTCTTGGAAATGAAATATTAACTTTTGTGCAAATGCTTCGTGTTTTCTAGCACGCAGGCACACATTTGATCGTGTTGATTTTTTTTTTCAATAAGTATGTCTGGTATGCTTGTGGTGAGGTGAGGAATGTTAACATTTCTTCGACGATGTTTGAAGAGGGAACTCTCATTCACTTCTTCAAACACTTCTACCCTTAGCTTACATATCTGGTTAATTATTTAGCATGCAGCAGAGCATCAGATCTGAACACTTTCCAGGTGGGTTGTCTGTCAACTAGCCCAACTAATGGCTGTGGTCTGACATATTTCTAAGTCACAAAGCCTGAGGAAAAACAATGGGTTTACTTTCCTGTCTTCTTTGCAAATGTGAACTCTAAACTAATATCCTTTATTGTCAGAGAGCTGCTTGATCCCAAAGTTTCAAAAGAAACTGAGCTAGTTGGCCTGCGCAGGCCATAAATAAATTCGGCTAAGGTTGTCAAACATTCCTGCCAAAACCAGAATCGCAGACCTATTTTTCTGTATAGTGAATAGTTTGCGACTTTGCGTCCGCTGTACTGGCCCAGTAGTCCTATTAACACATCTAAAACCAAACCTCCCATCCATGCCAGTTTTAAACAAGCAGAAGTATTTTTTTAATGGACACAGGAGAAGTATTTGAACAGTAATGAGGTTTAAATAGGCTAGATACTGTTTCAGGACTTGGCGTAAGTGCTCTTGTTTTCCCGAAAGTTTGAAGACTTTTGAAATGTGCTGTTCATGATAGTTTTTTTTTTTTTTTTTTCCAGTTCTGTTTCCTGGTCGGTTAACTTTAATGACAGCAGATAGACATTTAGGGATCACATTTTAGGTCACGCTCACCAAAGCTCAAAGATCGTAGGCTCATACTTTTTCAAATGAGATTTATGGTGTTTTTATGGGACAGTCAAGAGAGGACAGGGTCTGGATTCATAAAACATTTTTAAGGGTAACTTTGTTTCTACTACTTTCTTATGTTCTAGCTTCTAAAAAGACTTAGGCTATAAAGTCAAAAGAGAATATTCTTATTGTTATCTTTTTTTTCTTCTTAAAATTTATTAACTGCTTAAAGCATTTTTATGTCACTACCGAAGCAGTGTATGTTTTAGTCCATTGGCTGAGACCGATTTTAACTTTCCCCCTACATTTATGATCAGGAATTATTTATATGTCACTCTCTCTCATAGCTACATGGTGAGTAGATAGGCCTTATCATTTTAGGGTGAATGTGTTCAAAAGTCTCAAAATCTGAGTGAAACTATAAGAAACGTCACTACTGGACACTATTTTTCTGCAATTAAGCACACTTTTTTTGTGTGTTACTTTATAACATTTAGTTTTTATATGTGTACAACTACTCAGAACTGTGCTAGCTAACCATGTGCTGATTAGCATTTTTGAGGTTGGCTCAAAAATTGTCACTACCGAAACATTTGGTGAGGTTTCGGTAGTGACATCATTGGGTTTTTCATGGGTGTTATTCTATAAAAGTTAGTTTTGATGTGGTACAACTGTTCAGAACTATGCTAGCTGACTATGTGCTAATTAGCATCTTTGAGCTGGGCTTGTAAAGTATCTGAAATTGTCACTACCGAAACATTTGGTGACGTTTCAGTAGTGTCATAGTGTTTGATTTTTTGGGGAGTTATTCCATAAAATCACGAGCGAAACATGTCATCATTGTTGCAGTAGAGACAAAAGGGAACACATAATCCTTTATTTGGGGGAAATAAGCTAAATTACAGTACAGTTATGCACATTTTTTTGTGTTTTAGTATGTTTTAGTAGTGTTTTAGTATGTGGGTTAGAATTCTGTAATGTGAGGTGGTCGCAACAAAAACATTAGTCACTACCGAAAATGTCCAGTCATGACCGAAACATGGGATGTTTTGTCAAAAATAAAGTATATTGAATTATAAACTAAGATGTTATGATAGTGTTTGGTTCAATGTATATTCAAACTAATGAATTCTTAAGCTTGAAATCAGTATGGTCACATTTATGTCTTTTAAAAGAAAAATTGGGATTCAAAATACAACAAATCTCATAAGTCACACTTGAAATATTGTTAAAATAGTAATTGTTATTGATTTACCTCTGAAAACTTTTTTGAATAAAATAGCAAAAAAATAAATTTATAAGGCTTAAAATCTTAATATGTGACCCTGGACCACAAAACCAGTCTTAAGTCGCTGGGGTATGTTTGTAGCAATAGCCAAAAATACATTGCATGGGTCAAAATGATTGATTTTTCTTTTATGCCAAAAATCATTAGGAAATTATGTAAAGATCATGTTCCATAAAGATTTTTTGCAAAATTCCTACTGTAAATGTAACAAAATGTAATTTTTAATTAGTAATATGCATTGTTAAGAACCTAATTTGGACTTTAAAGGTGATTTTCTCAGGATTTTGACTTTTTTGCACCCTTAGATTCCAGATTTTCAAATAGATGTATCTCGGCAAAATATTGTCCTATCCTAACAAACCATACATCAATAGAAAGCTTATTTACTGAGCTTTCATATGATGTATACATCTCAGTTTTGTAAAATTTAACCTTATGACTGGTTTTGTGGTCCAGGGTCACATATAATCCTTCTTATTAAATTATACACTACTTTGTTTTGGTTGTGACAAATGTAGGGAGAGGACAAATATTCCAAAACTTTCTGAAAATACAATGAGAATTAACTTCACAATTACTAGAAATGTGTACCTTGGATATTATACAATTTGCATACATACAAAATTTGTTTAATAAGACCATTTTTGGTCAAAATGTTTTTAGCTCTGCACCAATTTTATAGAATGGCCCATATATATATATATATATATATATATATGGGCCATTCTATAAAATTGGTGCAGAGCTAAAAACATTTTTATATATATATATGTGTGTGTGTACTTTCTATTTCTATTTTCTATATATTATTTTCTATTTCTATGTACTTATATATGTACTACTCTATTTCTTTAGAAAATTTTCATAAACTATACCTCTGATTTGATCTAATGTCACCCACACATGCACATGTGCTAACCACTAGACTACAGCTCTGCTCATATGGTTATAATTAACAGCAAACAGTTTCATTAAAACAAATAAAGAGCAAATAAGGGAACCCGCTAAATGGGTCACAGATAAGCGTGAATGGGGGCATTTTTATAGACGCTGATGTAATGGCAAACTGACAGACCCCTGTTTTACTCAAATATTTAATGTGATCTCCAGGGAGATGGCAGACTGTTGAGACTGGAATCTGGTTTCAGGATGACCTCATGCACCAGCATCTGGAACACAGTCGGGTGAGCGTAGCAGCCAAAGCAAACGAGGGGAAGAATTGGAACAGTCACGCTGCTTGCGACCCATTGGTTGATGCGATATGAGGCAACTCGAGAGCCTGTGAGACTTCTGCTAAGGAGAAAAATAATATGGTGATGCTGACCATGTTTTTTTCGTCCTTTATGCTGCTTTTGCGTGCATTTAACAACTTATTTTTCTTCGCAGGCTCATAAAAGGGTGCGGTGCATATGATGAAGGCGACCAAATTAGAAGCTGGGCTATGACATCACCTGCTGGTTAGCCGAAAATATCACTTTTACAGTAATTACTGCATTCGAAAACCACACACACGAGCGCATTGTGCATATGCTCTAAACATATGTTTTTTAAATGCATTTTATAGCACAAGTGGTTCTGTTTAACCAACGTGGGTCATCCGAAATGGGTATGGTAACGGAATCAACCCTGTTACACAGTTGGGAAAATTGAGGGGGTCTTGGCAGAGTGTTGTGTTGGCATGATCTACATGCTGAAGAATGTGGCGAAAGCATGGAAACAGGAAGCCTGTGAAACAGCGGTAAGAAGAACAGGCGAGACGGCTGGCCAGCGGCGTAACCCTAGTACTCTTGATCTGCGCTCCTAAATACACTTTCACGAAGAGGAAACTCAAACAAGACTACCGTCCCTCTCTAGGCAAGTGGGGTTAATTTGGGGCCACATTTAAACCGCCATAATTATGCCGTTTATAATGTTTGTTTATAATGTTTCTTTTAAAGAGGCATGGCACTAACAATAGGTTACTTATTACATGCTGTTCTGGAATACTTCATTTGGTCACGCCATCCTGTGTGCTTTTTTGTGTGGGTTCTGGAATGTTGTCCATAGAGGAATTGATTTTTAATGGTAATTCATAAACTGATAAAGATTTGTGCAAAGATTGGCCTGCTGTGACCCACAAAGTTGTTTATTGTAGTATATGCTTTTGTTAAAGCCATGGTGTGCTTTATTTCTGTCCTCGACCAAAGATGTTTCTGGTCGCATTAGTCGACTATTAGTCACATGTTTATTACTAAACCATAAAATCTAAATAATGAGCTTTAATTGCCTACATAGCCTAATAAGTGCTCAACGCACGCAAAAAAAAGCTTCCCACGGTGCACCGGCAGACATAATATTTATGAATGTGTCAGGGAAAAACAGCAAGGAGACTACATTAATGTTTTAATAATTTACTGATAAACTAGTGCTTGTTTTGTTTTCGGCTTAAGAGAATAATTTGGCGACACTGATTCGTTTCATACCCATTACATAATCTGAGAGTATTTGTTTTCTATTTGAATTAGTTTAAAAGTAGACATTTCAAAAAGAGTTTCAAAGTTTCGCACTCAAATTCATATAGAGACCAAGACGGCAGAAAGCGCATCCTGTTTGTTTTAATTATTTTACAAAAGTGCAACGTTTCGTTGTTAATTCTAAGTGCACACAAATAAACGTAGAGTCTTTACAGATTCGAAAAATGTTTTACTTTTATCTGTATGAATGATAGGAAAGTGTTTGGATGTCCCGCCCGAAGTACTATATTACCATATAGACATGCCGTTAATGATCTGTGATTCACGGACTGCGTGACTTCTCTACTTCCTGTGTATTTCTTTTCTGCAACTAAACAACCAATAAAATTTTGGTCGACCAAGCCTCTTCTCATCGACTAACGGTTAGTCAACTATTAGGGGGCAGCCCTAGCATTATTCAACCTTTTTAAAAACAAAAAGAAATATGAATGTTTACCTGTGGAATTCCTGGTGAAAAACTACATTACCCATAACTCTAAAAACATCTCCACCAATCAGAGAATCTAGATAAGCGAATCAATCAAAGGAGCTCTTTAGCGTCAGCCTACTCCCATGTACCCGTCCTATACTCTCAAACTATTTAAATATTTGTATTAGGGCTGCAGGATTAATCGCACGATGTTGTGAAGCGCGTTTAGTCAATGAAGCCGGTACTTTTATTAGTAGTAAATCTCCATCACGTGCGTTCAGCTGCGTTCAGAGGCGTAAATCACTGACAAGCTACGCCAAATCAATAATATTGGCGTAGCTTGTCAGTGATTTACACCTCTGTGTATTAATTGCCGCTCCAGCTGAACGCACATGATGGAGATTTACTACTAATCAAAGTACCATGACTAAACGCACCTCACAACATCGTGCGATTAATCGTGCAGCCCTAATTTGTATAGATATGCATAACAACTGTTTCTATATACATAGTCAAGAGTTTTATACTAGTTTTTCCATTTAATTATGTCATTTGAAAAGCTTCATGGGATTGTAGGTCTTTCCCTCAATAAAGCTAATGAGTTTATGGTCTTGTACAGTTATCTTTTTATCCAATTTTTTTTCTTTTTTTTTTTTGCTTTAAATCAAAATTTGTAATGTTGTGATTCACTTTGTAGCTATTTGGTCCTATGGGGGAAATACAAATGCAACCAAGTAGGCCTGTCATGATGCTTTGATTCAATTTGAGTATTTGATTTAAACAAATCCTTGATTGCAAAATACCGGTTACTCAAGAAATTATTGTGGCTTTAGCATTTCTGTCATAAAGAAATGGTCAAATATTAAAGATTAAGAGGACATTTGAATTAAATGTTGTTTGGTCAATATTACACAAGAATTAGATTAGCATTAGAGTGTAAAAAAAAACAATCGTCAGGCCATTGGCACCCTCTGCAATCATTGTTATAATGCATAATGTTAAATTGTACGAAATAGGTATTTTAAAGGCTATTGCTTTCTTGGGTCTGTTTTTATTACTACAAAAAATTATTATAATGATCCGATTACTCAAATAATCGACAGATTAGGCTACTCGATTACCAAAATAATCATTAGTGACAGCCATAGAGCAGATAAAAAAATGGATGGGCATTTATCTGAATGCAGAGACCATCCAATAAGAAAATTCTAGTGAATAATAATAAAATCTGTTTCTTAATCTTTTTTTTTAATCTGTCCTATGATGTAAATGTTAACACCCAACGTAAACAGTCTGACAGTAATATTTGTTGTAGCACTCACTGATATCCATCTGCTGTTGTATGTCTATTCAAATACACAGAGCAAGATACATTAAAAAAAAAAAGAGTATGAATCCCTCGAGTTCTTACCTAAATGTTTTTACATATGCTTTTAAAAAAGGCCCCAACAAGCAAAAATGGAAAGGAAATGAATCACTTTACATCTGACTTTAAGGGAACGGCAAATGCTTTACAGGTCCCTACTGTGCTCTTGGTATCAGGAGAACAAAAGATCATTTCACAAACGCAAAACTGGATCTGCATGGAGCAGATGTGAATGAGCAACAGAGAGATCTTTTGATGGTCCATGTCAAAACCCTTAGTTATAGTTGCAAAAGTTTTTTGCTTTTAGCTTAAGAAATAGTTCACCAAAAATGAAAATGCACTCACCCTCAGGCCATCCAAGATGTAGATGAGTTTGTTTCTTCATCAGAACAGATTTGAAGAAACAGCATTACATCAATGAATGGGTGCCGTCAGAATGAGAGTCTAAACAGCTGATAAAACCATCATAATAACCCAAACAACTCCAGTCCATTAATTCACATCTTGTGAAGCAAAAAACTGCCTTTTTGTAAGAAACAAATCCATGTTTAAGGCTTTTTAACTTTGAACCTATGAAACTTATGGACAAAATATGAGTTCATAATCCATAATAACACTTCCTCTAGTGAAAAAGTCCATCCTCTGTTGTTGTCTCACATTAAAATCCACCAAAATATTGGTTTAGAACTGCTTGTAAATGGTGATTGATATGTGCATATTTCTCTCCTGATGCAGATGAGATGACTTTCCACTGGAGAAAATAATATTACGATAGAGGAAGTAATGGTTTGAAGTTAAAAACATCATAACGATGGATTTGTTTCTTACAAACAAGCAGCTTTTCGCTTCACAATATGTGAATTGATGAACTGGAGTTTTTTGTGGATTATTGTGATGTTTTTATCAGCTGTTTGGACTCTCATTCTGACGGCACCCATTCACTGCAGAGGATCCATTGGTGTGTAAGTGATGTAATGCTAAATTTCTCCAATCTGTTCCGACGACAAACAAACTCATCTCATGTTGGATGACCTAAAGATGAGTAGATTAATAAGCAAACAATTTTTTTTGGGTGAACTGTTCCTTTAACCTTTTTAGGAGGTTTGTTGCAACTAGCTCCTGATTCATAATCAGTCCTGAAGCAGTGACTCAACCACATAAGGCTGTTCATAAGCCCTTGGTACAATACAATACTTGTCTTGCGGTATGCACAGACCGTTTAGTTCCTCTATTTTAATGTGCATTTTTTATCAGCACCACGTATCCCATTGTTATTCATTTACAGCCTGTGTGCGAAAACACATTTGTATATTAATGACCTTAGAAATAATTAGATGCAATTCAGTGTCCGTCGCCTTCAGCCAGCAGGAAGCATCCAAATGGAAAAAAGGATGGAAACTAAATAACATAGACATGGCCTAATGATTTTTCTGAGTATTTTACTTCCTCGGAATGTGCACCGGATAATGACAGGGAATTATGGACATCAAAGACAGACATCAGATATTTTATTTCACTCTCATGGGGTGAATTCCTTTCTGCACATAATTTAGACACAAACTGTCCAGCGGAGTCTCTCACCCCATCGGTCCATGCCTTAGACATGCGGTTAGATCTTTGGAGTGAAAATCTTTAATAAGAAACATATTTCAGAGGCTGAAAGAACATGCAGAAAATCCTTCCAGCCAACGCCCCATCTTAAAATGACTGTATTTACATCAATACACTTCATATTTAGACTTGCACACTGCTACAGTATCATTAAGTAGTTGAAGGTAGAAATTTTATTGGCCAGATTAAATATTAAACTTTTTTTCAGGAGTAATGAAGGATGTTTGTTCTAAGTCTTAATGGCAGGTGAAATTCCTGTTTATCATACAACACTAAACTGATTAGAATATGTTCTAAATTTAATTTTTCATATGATTTTATTATAGTTTATTTACTTAAATATAAAAACATCACTATTATGTCTCTGTTATCTGATGTTTCCAAGGAACAGGTCTTTGCATGTCAGCAGAGAACCAAGTCCCTGTGATTCTGGATGTTGCGCAATTTGATTACCGTATCCTATTAAGAAAACGTAAATTTCGCTGACTTGTCTGAGCTTTTTACCCTTGAGAAAGTTTAACTTACCTTGTCTGGGTTACACGGTGCTCAAAGTGTCTTGTCGACTGCCGCCACTGCGAAGTTTCAAAGTATTTTGCACTTGGTCCAGTTTTGCGTTGGTGGGTTGTCGGGAAGTCTTAGCTCATAAATATAAATTAGGTCATGCTAACGTTCTTTGGTAGACGTCCAATGGCTAAGACTTTCATATGAATATTAATTAGGCGATTCTGACGCTGCGCAGCAGCCATCAAATTACGAAGATATTGCTCATGAATATTAAGTAGCATGACAGAATTCGTAAATCTACATGATGTGACAACTGGAAGGACGTTTTATTTATTCCTCGCAAAACAATCAAATTAAGACCGTCTCAGTCTCATTCTCTAAAACAAGAGCACTTTGCTTTACAACAAATGATTTAAAGTCAATTTGTGTAAGATTTTAAATCTCCGTTTGGAGATAGAATGCATTATGTACGTTCAAGCAAAGTAATATTAGCAATATTTACCCGATAGCAGATTATGTGACCCTGGACCACAAAACCAGTCATAAGTTTTTTTTGAGTTTTTTGAGATTTGAAAGCTGAATAAATACATTTCCATTGATGTATGGTTTGTTAGGATATGACAATATTTGGCTATTTGAAAATCTGTAATCTGAGGGTGCAAAAATTCAAAATACTGGAGAAATCGCCTTTGAAGTTGTCCAAATTAAGTTCTTATGCATATTACTAATCAAAAATTAAGTTGAGATATACTTACGCTAGGAAATTTACAAAATATCTTCATCGAACATGATCTATACTTAATATCCTAATAATTTTTGGCATTAAAAAAAAAAAACAATAATTTTGACCCATACAATATATTATTGGCTATTGCTACAAATATACCCGTGTTACTTATGGCTGGTTTTGTGGCCCAGGGTCACGTTTTAAATAAATGAATCAGTTAAGAAATTACAGCACTCAAATAATTTTCAACATCGGCTTAAAAAAAATAGTACATCAAGTTTCATTTATTAGAGGATCAATGGGTGTGGAACAGTAACAAAATTACTTTTCCTAAGTATTATTAAATCTCTTTTCATAAGCAAGTAATGTTAATGAGGTAACAATGAGTCAGATATCACAGTACAAACACCAGGTTACCGGACGTAGGCACTTATTTATAAAAATGTATCCACAATGAGCCACGAGTTACGTAAGACTTTGAAATGATCAATCTGGACACATTCACAATAGATGTTTAATTTGAGCTACACATTAATCAAACACAAAATTTATTTAGACTCTTTTATGGCACATTTGACCAATAAGTTTTTTTTTGGGGGGTAGAACTTTGGAACAGAAGGATTAGCAACCACAACCATTGTACACCAGTGTCTTGACAAATAAATAAATATATATATGGCACAATATAATAAACCAGTAAAAGCATAAATAACCTTTAACTTAATATCTGTGAAAGAAAGCATCACATACAGGGCAAGAGGTCAGCAGCTGTCTGGGAGGCTCAGACTCGGTGGCGCAGAGGGTCCGTCAGGGGCGGGGACGGCGGCGGAGGAGGGAATGACGTCAGGGGGTCTGGAGGCTCATCTGTGGGGAGAACCAGACGGGTGCCTCCAAAAGCAAGCTCCCTGTCGAGAGGATCGTCCGAGGTTCCGGCTAGTGAGTAAAGCTGGCTGGAGGCTGTGGGCATGCCTTGGGCATCCGTGCTGACCGTCATGTCACTGTACATCAAACTACCGCCATCATTCAGAATCAGCTCTGTGTCCTCATCATGCAACTGACCAGCATTCTGGCATAAGGGGAAAAAATCCATGGTTTGCACAATTCTGTTTACACTCATGTGCTCATATGATTTTACATATTTATTTTTTACCTCATAGGCTTGTGTGCTGGTGAGACAGCGTGCTATTGGACCACAGCAGGCCGGCAGAGTGGAAGTGAGAGGAGGCCCACTGTGTGTGAGGAAGGGTTTTAAATAACTGGACCACTTTGTTAAGGATTAAACATTATTTAAAATGATGCATAAGTACACTACCTGTAAATTTTTTTTTTAATGCTTTTAAAGAAGTCTCCTTTTTATTTAAATCTATATTATAAATCTATATTTATTCCTGTGATTTCAAAGTTGAATTTTTAGCATCATTACTCCAGTCACATGATCGTTCAGAAATCATTCGAATATTCTGATTCTACAGCTGAGTAGAATTTTTTCAGGTTTTATTGATGAATAGTACGGAGCCCCTTACGTCACCTGTAGAAGAAAAATAATTAATCCGTGGGGACGGTTTTGCAATTCGTTCCCTCAGTTTATAAACCGTTCTCACGAATTCTTAAACTGTTCCCTCAGTTTAACAATTCGTGCCCACGGATTAACAAACCGTGCCCACGAATTTCCAATCTGTGCGCTCAGATTTTGTAAACCGTACCCTCGGATTTTGAATCCATACCCACAAAATCATAATCCGTGCGCACGCTTTCGCAATCCGTTCCCACAGTTTGTAAACTGCTCTCACGGATTTGTGGCCCCGCCCCCAAATTCAACCAGGACACCTGTTTATATGCTGGATGCATTGTTTTGCATTTATTAAACTTTATTTCTCAGTAGGCTATATGAGACTATGCAACACTGACAAAACAGAGTTTTTAGCTTTATTTTATATTAATCACCAATAGATTAGCTGCCAAAACATCATGTGTTTTAACCTATTGGTTATTAATGTAAAATAAACGATAAAAAGAAGCCTGTTTTGTAAGTGCGGTCATGGTACCAAAATAAAATAATAAGTGAAGAGCGCTGTTCAAACGGCTTTGTTTTATATAATATTTTTCAAAATATAAAATTACCTGAATTAAAAAAAAAAAAAAAAAAAAACGAGTTTTGGAGAGGAGAAGGTAAAAAGCAATACAAAACAAATAATGTACAGGTTATGTTGCCATTCCTTTGCTCTCAGACTAAATGCAATGTAATAATAGGCCTTATTTAATAATAACATTAATAGTGCAGCATGTATCTAACTCTGGGTGAAAAGCTTATCATAATCACAAATCCGTGAGAGCAGTTTACAAACTGTGGGAACGGATTGCGAAAGCGTGCGCACGGATTATGATTTTGTGGGTACGGATTCAAAATCTGAGCGCACGGATTGGAAATTCGTGGGCACGGTTTGTTAATCCGTGGGCATGAATTGTTAAACCGAGGGAACAGTTTAAGAATTCGTGAGTACGGTTTATAAACTGAGGGAACGAATTGCAAAACCGTCCCCACAGATTAATTATTTTTCTTCTACAGGTGACGTAAGGGGCTCCGTAGAATAGGAAGTTTTATCTGAAATGTAACATAATAAATGTCTTTATCATAATTTTTGATCAACTTAAAGCACCAATAAAAGTATTATTTTCCAAATTTTTGAATGGTATAGTGTATAATGTTACAAAAGCGTTTTATTTCAGATAAATGCTGATCTTTAGATCTTTCTATTAAAAGAATCCTGAAAAAAAAAAGTACTCAACTGTTTTAAATATTGATAATTACAATAAAAAAATTTCATTAACAGAAAATCAGCATATTAGAATGATTTCTGAAGGATCATGTGACTGGAGTAATGATGCTATAAATTCAGCTTTGAAATCACAGGAATAAATTACATTTTACAATAAATCAAAATAGAAACAGTTCTTTTAAATAGTAAAAATATTTCAAAATATTATTGTTTTTGCTGTATTCTGGATCAAATAAAAGCAGGCTTGGTGAGCAGATGAGACTTTTTTTTTTTTTTTAAACATTAAAATTCCTTTTGACTGGTAATGTTCATTAAGTACACTAAAGGAAATCTCTTATGCTCTTTAAGCCTGCAATTTGATAAAATACAGTAAAACAGCAATATTGTGAAATATTATAACAACTTAAAATAATTGCTTTATATTTTAATATATTATAAAATGTATATAACTCCCGGTGATGGTAAAGCAGATTTTTTTTAGCAGTCTTCAGTGTCAAATGATCCTTCAGAAATCACTCTAATAAGCCGATTCGCTAATCAAGTAAGTTCATATTGATATAAATATTAAAAAAAATTGTCAGGCTTCATATTTTCTGGAAACCATAATACAATTTTTTTTCCAGGATCTTAGGAATCTTAGGATCTTTTGTAACATAAATCTATTAACTTTTGATCAATTTAATGCATCCATTTTTTACTAATATGAAGTTCAAAAGAACATTTATTTGAAACTTTTGAATTGTTCTAACTTAACTGTCATATGCTATGCATGCATACATATAATCACAAATACTGCAAATTTATTATATTTTGCACATTTACCATTTTGACCATTTAAATGTTTTCATATACTGTAAACCTATTTATACTTCTGATTGAATGCTCAGTGTATGTTATTGGCTTTGTACCTGCACTTTGTGGAATGACAAAGCTGAAACAGTATGTAATTATAATAATTATCATAATTATAATAATTTCATAGTGCAGTGTTCCCCCCTGAGGGTTCGTGAAGGAACTGCAAAAGGTTCATAATTTCATGAAGAAAATTATGAACAACAAGGGCCCTATCATATACCCCCCACAATGCAACGCAAGTTTTTTTAATGCTAGTTTCAGCCTGATGCAGTTATCATTTTCATGTCCTGTGCCACGTTGTTTAAATAGCAAATGCATTTGCACCCATTTCTGTGCCCATAGGCATGCTAGTCAGAAAACGAGGTGTTCAGGCACATTATTGGCACGTTGCTACTTTGAGGCAATTGAAACAGACTGCGCCATTGACCAACTGAAACCAGAATGCATCAGTAATATTTGCCTATAGGCCGCTGTTTTTTTGGGTTCACTTTAGCTATCGAAAACGATCACGTTCAGCGAGGGGAGAGGATGGAAAGAGGGTGCACTGTAACTCGTTTGGGGGGGCACGGTCTGCGAATGCCCCCCTTTGCACCAGCCCTGCTCTCTGGAGAAGCGTTCAGGCTTTGTTCTCACAAATTCCGCCGTGTAAATAGCAAACCGCCATGGCGGTTTAAAGGGAATGGGAGATGAGTCTCTGATTGGTTTAATGCACATTACGCCCAAAACACATCCATGACTCATTAAGAGAATAGGGACAACCATTTTAGACCATGTGCCAGACGCGCCAACCATGTTTCCCGTCCTTAAACTAGCAAAAGTGGATTCAGACACGCACTGTGCACTTTAGATCATGTGCTTAGATCGTTAAAGGATTAGTTACCTTCCAGAACAAAATTTTACAGATAATGTACTCACCCCCTTGTTATCCAAGATGTTCTTTCTTTATTCAGTCATAATAAAATTGTGTTTTTGAGGAAAGCATTTCAGGATTTCTCTTCATATAATGGATATATATGATGCCCCCAAGTTTCAACTTCCAAAATGCAGTTCCAACACAGCTTTAAAGAGCTCTAAACGATCCCAGCTGAGGAAGAATGGTTTTATCTAGCGAAATGATGGGTTATTTAAAAAAAAAAAAAAAAAAAAAAAAAAAAAATTAACAGTTTATAATATACTTTTTAACCTCAAATGCTCATCTTGTCTCGTCTCTGCGATGCGCATGTGTAGTCTGTGCAATCCGGGTCAGTACAGTTAGGGTATGTCGGAAAACTCCCATCTCGTTTTCGTCTTCAACTTCAAAATCATTCTTCAATGCTGTTTTACCTTTTTTTGTAAAGGGTGTTTGATCTTCTTTGTATGTTCACTTTGTAAACACTAGGTCGGTACTTCTGCAGCGATGAAGGATGATTTTGAAGTTGGGGAAGAAGATGAGATGCATTTAAACTGCATTTTGGAAGTTCAAAATTGGGGACACCATACATATCCATCATATAGAGAGAAATCCTGAAATGTTTTCTTCAAAAAAGAAAAAGAACATGAAGATCTTGGATGACAAGGGGGTGAGTACATTATCTGTAAATTTTTGTTCTGGAAGTGAACTTCTCCTTTAAAATAGGGCCCCTGATGTCACATGGACTATTTTAATTAGGGATGCACCGATACGAATCGGCCGATCATGCTTGCGCGTTTTGTCAGTAAAGCCGGTTCTGTAATCAGCGGTAAATGCCATCAGGTGTGTGATTTCACGTTGAGCCTTATATACTACACACAGCCGTTGTTTACCGACGAGCTGCGCAAATCAATGTTCATTATCAGTGTGAATGTGCGCAGCTCGTCAGTGAACAACGGCTGTGTGTAGTATATACGGCTCAACATGAAATCACGCACCTGATGGCATTTACCGCTGATTACAGAACCGGCTTTACTGACAAAACGCGCAAGTGATCGGCCGATACGGATCGGTGCATCCCTAATTTTAATGATATCCTTACTACGTTTCAGGGCCTTGAATGTGGATTGGTAGTTGCACTGCTGTCAATGCAGAGTCAGAAAGCTCTCAGATTTCATCCAAAATATCTTCATCTGTGTTCTGAAGTTGAACGAAACTCTTACAGGTTTGAAACAACATGAAGGTGGGTAATTAATGACAGAATTTTCATGGGTGAACTATTCCTTTAACTGACATAGAATTATTAAAACATTAACTTAAAATCTGGCTGACAAATACACTTTCCTGTATTGGTAAATTCCAAATGGAAAAAAATCTGTTTGATATAATTTTACTGCATATCATGAGCGCCCTCTCCTGTTAAACATGCTGAACTGAAGACATACTGTTGAAGATGTAGAAAATACTATGTTTGCATAATCCTGTCTCATCTAATATGTAGGGTGTATGGTTAAAAACTAGGGGTGGGCATAGATTAATTTTTTTAATCTAGATTAATCTAGATTAAATCTTGGAATTAATCTAGATTAATCTAGATTAAAATGGCTAATTTGAATTCTGCTGAAGGCATTCAGAATATGTGTGCTACCCAAATAATGACTTAAAGTCTTTGAGAATGGATCATAAAGCTCATAAAGCTGTTCTATGATAATTTGTTGATGAAAATAAATTATGTTCAATTAGATGTACTTGTGTTTACTAACTAACTAACAATGAAATTATTTTTTCTCCCTATTAGATTGTGTTTTTTTTAACGTCAACACCTACCCAGCCCATTACATGTTACACCGTACTTTTATTTTGACAGGTTGCCGTGAAGTTTCTGTGTCATACAGTATGATATGATGCTAGTTTTCTCAAATGAAACGGTAAAAGTGACACTCACAGCAGTTTGGGAGATTGAGTTTATCTGTTCATGTGAGATGAAAATGCCAAAAATTACCGGGAGCGTCACGTGTGTTTCAGTATGCGTGTAGTAAAAGCTCGTCTCCGCAATGCATACATACAGCTAGGCAAACGGAACATATCGGATTCACATTAAAACGGTCTTTTTGCATTTCAGTTTTCACATACACTAGTCCATATCGCGATTTGAATTAAGTGACTGACCAACATTTGATTTATGAATCCAAAAAACGACGAATTTACGTGGCATTTCGCTATTGTAGATTCGGTTTTTATGAATGGAGGACGACGCGATCCCGTCTGTGTTTTGGCGGAGGAGACTTAAACGCGCGACCATATTCTACAGTCTTCGGTATACATCCTCGTTAAACTATCAAGGTGAAAGTCATCATAGCTTGCGTAGTTTAGACCCAGCTCCCAACCCAAATTTGAGAATAGATTAACGGCGATATTTTTTTTATCGCGCGATAAAAGTTTCACGTTAACGCAGCACGTTAACGCCGATAACGGCCCACCACTATTAAAAACACAATCATGTTTTAAGAACAAATCTAAATATTGATACAACTCGGCAGAGCAACTGAAGGATACTTGTGGTCAAAAGTGTACCACAGTCTGAACGGCCAGGCACTCTCATGCTTGGTACTTCTTTGTGTCATCCCATCCGGTGCTGTGACCTATATGAGCAGAGACAAGAGCCAAAACAACAGAGGTAATGTAATCTGTTATACTACCATTATGATTCAGATGTGTACAGTAAATATTTGAATGTTAAACAGTGTTTTTTCTGACTTCTTTACTATAGCATATTGAGCAGACATGAGTAGAACTTACCGAATTATCTTGATCTGTGTCTACTCCCACTCTGTGGAAAGACAATGTGATTTAAGTAAAAAAAAAACTATGGATGAAAGATAGAATTTCCTTTCAGTATGTAACTAAAACTCACCGAATATGCATAAGTGACAGCACAGGAGTCGTCCCACCCCCACAGACCCACACAGTAAAGAAAACGATCAGTAGTGTGGTGGAAAACATCATCTGCCTGGCGTATGTCGCGGTGTCCCTAATTGAGAGGGCAAAGGTCATCGCCCCTCGAAGCCCTGTGAGGTCAGTGTTACAACGACAGACATCATCAACAACAGAAAATGCGAGATTATGTATTTTTCATGTTTTTGATCACTGTAGGTATTACCTGAAAACATCATCACGTGTTGGAAATTGGAGGCGATTTTATTCTTGCGGCCCAAGTTTAACAAGAAAGACAAGGGGTAGATGTTAGCCGCCCTGCCGAGTAATATGGCCAGCTAACAACGGAAGCTATGGTTAAGGATAATGTGTGAATGTTTAACTGTACACAGTTCATGAGTACAGCAAAAACACATTGCTAGGAAAGGATACGAATGCACCTATGATGAAGAAGGGATTGAACACATGGTGCTGGAAGGAGAAAAGTGTCAAGCCCATATAGGAGAAGATGAAGTTTTCAGCCAGGAAATTCAACAGCTCAAACAACTGTTGGAGGAAGTGGTGGACAATACTATCAGTATGCAAATCTTGAACACCAAAAACAGAGAATTCTTTAACTATGAGACGTCACATTAAAACAGTTTGTTTGTTACCTGTTTGGTTCTACTCTTCGATTCAACAGAAAGGTTGTTGTATGTATAGTGCGCCTGAGTTATGCCACAGAAGAGCACTGCAACCACACCTAAACAAACAAAGATGATTCAAAACAGTGCTTTTTAGTGTTATTTACAAAAATGTATTTATTAATATTTTGAATTCAATTCCATTTAAATCTATTGTAATTTTGTTGTGCTCTTTTCTCATTTTTTCATTCGTTTTGTTTATATACACTACCAGTCAAAAGTTTCGGAACAGCTTGGACTATTTGGAATGGTATAGAACTTTGGATTTTCCCATAGACTGTGACAGTTTGCAAAGGGTATGAATAATTTTGGACATTTTTGTTCAAATGTAAATAAAAGCTGAGAAATATTTTTTTTCCACAATGACGCCTCTCGTACATCGTCCTATCTTTTGGGAGAAGCCTGTGTCATTTCCGGTCAAAAAAAACTTGCTGGTTGAATAAAAGTAACTTTAAAGCAACACTCTAAAGGTTGGAAGCGGAATTGTCCATTACCGCTGTCATAAATAATTGAACCCTACCGTCGCGTCACATGCACGTTATTTGTTTGGAGGCTATCCAGGACCGGCTTTGGAAATAACGATGTCCAGTGACAAAGTAGAGTATGTTGCATGACTTTATGAAAGTATGAAAACAAAATAAAACATAATAATGTCATAGTTTGCTATTTTTTTTTTTCCGTGAAGCAAGTCGCATTTGTAGTCTCATTTGAACTACAAAACCAGGACCCGACGACCCAAACTTACATAGTGCTGTTCTGGCCGATAGAGGGTCGCAAAGCGAATACGAAAGTGCCGTTTCACCCTGTTATGAGTTGAACCACTGACACAAGTTCGGAAACATTATTTTAAGGTAAAAAAAAAAACTCTTTAGTGTTGCTTTAAGTCAGAATTTGCCAGGGGTATGAATAATTTCGGGCTTGACTGTATATATGAAAGAAATTATAGAAATTAATACTTTTATTTGGCATGATGCTTTAAATTGATAAAAGTGAAAAAATTTCTATTTCAGATAAATGCTGTTCTTTTGAACTTTCTATTCATCAAAGAAACCTGAAAAAAATTCTACTTAGCTGTTTTCAACATAATAATAATAATAAATGTTTTCGAGCAGCGAATCAGAATATTAGAATGATTTCTGAAGGATCATGTAAATGAAGTAATGATGCTAAAAACAGCAAGTCAGAAATAAATTACATTTTAAAATACATTAAAATAGAAAACAGTTATTTTAAATAGCAAACATATTTCTTTTTTTGTTTTTGTCGTACTTTGGATCAAACAAAGAGAAGAGACTTCTTTAAAAAAAATAAAAAATCTTACTGTTCAAAAATTTTTGACAGGTAGTTTACATTATTTTATAGTATTTTAATTTGTGAATGTTCATATTTCTGATATTTTTATTTTATAACTATTGGTAAAAGTTTAAGTTTAGTTAATTACAACATTGATTAAAAATATACATTAAAATCTGAAATAATTGGGACAATTGGAAAAAGCAAGTTTTTGAATGTTTTTTTATATTCACCAATAATTTGTTTATTCGATTAAAAGAACTGTAAACCATAATATTGTGAAATATTACTATGATTTTAAATTACTGCTTTGTATTCATTTATTCCTGTAATTCCTGTAAAGCTAAATTTTCAGCATCATCAAAAGTCATTCTCATATGCTGACTAGCTGCTCAAGAAACATTTCTTATTATTATCATTATGTACAAAAAACCTTTTTGCTGCTTAATATTTTTGTGGAAAACGTGATCTTAAAAAAAAAAAAAAAAAATCCAAACTTTTGACCAGTAGTGCAGTTTAAGATGTTCACAGATGGTACTGTAAAGTAATGTACAGATACAGATAAATAATTGACCACTAAGGCCATGACTGACCAATCAGGATCAAATATTCCTGTACTAAAGCATTTAGAGACGTCAGTATTAATTTTTCCATGATGCTACATGCAGCATGTGATTAAACAGAGATTTCAAAGATCAGAGATCATAGTGTTGCCATGGTTACCTGTGAAGCCGCAGGCCTCAGCCAATAGGAACGTACTCCAGGACATGAGGAAGAAAAGGGCCGTTTCCAGCAAGGGGAAATCTCTCAGCTTAGTGAACTTTGTGACCTAAATAACAGCACATATTAATATATCAACTATCTCAGATTTATACAGTTTTTTTGACTAGTTCAAGTAATTTCTAGCTTCTGCTAACTGTTGTACATATGTTCAAGAGAGAGTGGCGTTCCAGCAGATGACGTAGAATAAAGACATAGCTTATTCGTCTGAAAGAAGAAAGTCATATACACCTAAGACGGCTTGAATTTTAAATTTTGGGTGAATTATCCCTTTAAAGATGAAATATAAGGAAATAAATAAATGTACCAGAGCTGTCACGACTCCAGTTGCAGCCCCCATTGCGAAAGACCCGCTGAAAAATCCCAGAAAGACACCCAGTGACTTGAGCAGGGCACTGCCATCAAATGTGTGACGATTGTCTCCCTCGGGCTGGTAAGCCATTATTGATCTGTCAGTAGGTGAGAAAGAGTTAGGGTTTTATATATATATATATATATATATATATATATATATATATATATATATATAAATATAAACACACACACACACACACACACACACACACATATATATTTATATAAACACATTTAAAAATTGTACTGCCCCCAAAACCCCAAACTTAAAATCCTGTTTATTCCCAATCTATAAGAAAAATCATAGGATTGAAATTATGTGAACAGGAATCAACAGCATTGAGGACCTAAAATAAAAGTGTGTGTGTGTGTGTATTTTTTCACATAAGGTTGTTCACTTACGATGACAGGACGATGGCCACGGCATCATTGAGGACACTTTCACCAAACATCAGCGCGTAGAGGTCCACGTCAACTTTCAGCTCATTGAAAATGGCCAGAACAGTCACTGTAAGCAATTAAAACTTGTAAAGATTCCAATTTTGGTTATGAATCAATATTGATTTATAGGGGTGTAACGATATGCCTAGGTCACGATACGGTACGTATCCCGATATTGGCTTCACGATACGATACGTATCACGATATTTTGAACAAAAATTAAAACATGAAACTGAAAATCAAACAACAGATTTATTTTTAAAAAATAAACAAATTTCTATAGCATTCTTAGTTTTACATACAAGGTCACATTTTAAGGTTTAATAAAAACCTTCTGTATTAAAATTAACAACTGAATAGGTCTGTCTGTCACTGAATTTTTTTTTTTTTTAAATGTAACATGATAGTGATAAAATTGTCAAGATGTCGAATTCTTTAAACCTGCTAGCGATGCAAGATTCTATGTGTGTGCGAAACAGAGTCCTACCAGACGGGTGACCCGCTAAAATTGACGTAACAGGTGGAATAATGTTTATCTGTCAGGTACAGTGCGGGTGACAGGCACGGGTATTTGCTCTTTGGACTCAATCCGGTACACGCTGACGCTGTTCTCAAACGGTCCCGTTCTTGTGTTCACGCTCTGTCTGAAGACAGTTTAAAAGCCCTTTCACATGGGACGCGTCTAGCGGTGGACTCGCTGCGCGGCTGCAGCTTTCTTTCATAGTGAAAGTGTTTTGCGGTCGAGCTGGTGTTCGCGACGCGCGGTCTCGGGGTAGACGTAGTTGCAAACAACAAGGTCTCATTTTACTTTACAAAAACAAAATAAATGAAACTTAATGAAAATACTGTGTTATTTGCTATTTGTCATTTTATGGGACAATGACTAGCGTAGTTTTCATATCAGACACAGTCTACACGCATTTTCTGGATTTTTTTTCACCTTTATTTATAGCCTTTCTCCGTATTTTATGGATCATACAGCTACATTATAGGCTATTTTAAATTATCTTGATCATATTTTCAACACTCTGACATGCGCTCAGTGAAATGTTCTTTTGGTTGTTAATAATCTGTGCGGTAACTGCTTAAATCGTGGCTGCTGCTTATAAAACGATTACAATACATCTTCGGAGGTTCCTGTCGCTAAGAGCCATAAAAGCTTTAATATGTTTGTTCCAATGTGTGACTCGAAAAGCGGGTGAGTCTGAAGCACGAAACTTTTCATTTCCCACTCCGTGTTAACATGCATCGTGACTGTAATAATGTTTTGTTTATAATTTTTTTTTCTACCGTCGTACTGTCGCGTGACTGTAAAACCAAAATGCTGTCGGACATGAAAACGGGGTATCTTTAATTTCAATTTCAGCCGAACTCATGTTGCTCTACTAATATCCAGTTCAAATGATTTCTGCATCTGATTCTGCAAGCACAAGCAGCTGTAGCAGAGTAGGAGACGTCGGCAGCTCAACCAATAGGAATAGACTGTCGTCATATCGTAAATGTATCGTCATCACTCTACGATACATATCGTAACATTTTTGTATCGCGAAATATCGTACCACGAAATATCGTTACATCCCTATTGATTTAATAATAGTTTACCATATTAAAAGGGACACTGGATGCAAAATACACTTGTGCAACCACCATAAAATGATAAAAACCCATTCACTCCTTTTGTTTTAGTCCCTAAAAAACCTAAACAGTTTCAATTATCAAGTTGTTTTGAATTTCTGAGCAGATTTTCGGTCCCGTTTTAGCATTTAGTTGTACGCTCTCCGCCATTGTCTCGTAAGCAATGCAGGTGTTTTGTAGTTGGATGTAAAAAGTGAAAATAAGAGTTTTAATTTTCTCCTGACATCAGAGCCATTGTGGACGCAGAGGATTAGCTTTGTTTTTGATGGTAATGGGCCACCAAATACACAAGAATGGAGAAGAAGGGTGTAGTGAGCAGTAGCAAATTATCATTTAAGACTCTTTTAATACACCGAAACGGCTCGCTGTGAACAGAGCTGTTTTTGACCAGGTAAAAAGGTGTTGCTTTACACGACCATTGAAATTTTTTTTAACCAAAGTATGTTGCAGACATTTCTTTTCAAGACCCTAAAGAATCATACAAATGTGGAAAATGGGCATCCTATGTCCCCTTTAAATATAAACCTATGTAAATTTAAAGCAACAACCATACCTGGATCTGTAGCAGATACAATAGCACCGAAGAAAAGGCAGTCAGTAAAAAAGAAGTCCCCTCCAAGCTGACCAATGGCTTTCATAAACACCACACAGCCGTACATCACCAACCTGCACAGAGGATATTATAAATGATATAATATTACAATTTATATATGTATATTTTTATGACAAGGCTTCTTTTATAAAAATCATTGCTCACCCTGTAACAAAGCATGATGTCAAGGTGCCCACAAATGCATAGGTGAGGATAGAGCCCAAATTTCTGAAAAAATGCCTCTGATAGTTAAAATGAATAAAAAAGAAATTACTAAAATGAAACAATATAGCATATACACATTGGCAATTGATAAGAGACTTTTCACTTAAACATGCTATGTATTTTGTGAAAATCTTACTCGTTTGAGACTGTATCCCGCATGAAAGATGATGGGTGGAAGCAAAATGTTGAAGAAAACCTCAGGATCAAAAGTAACCTGAAAGCAAATTTACGTGTGAGAACAAAATCGTGTATTTCCAAGAAATGCATGCACATCCAGGAGGAGAAAAGAACAATATTAACAATACCAGGTAAGATTTTTTTTTTTTTATTATTTTAGAGGATTTAACAGCAGTACCTTCCTGAGCATCTCTGCATTTGGCACATCATGGCCCTTGCTGTCCCGGACCTCTCCTTTTAGGCTGTACTCGTAGAATCGGCCGCTCACATTTATCAGTATAGTGGTGGGACTGCTGTTCACGGCACAAGTCAAGGTGATGTCATTTAAGTCTTGTGGCACATGGACGCCAAAGCGCAGGATTATACCTACAAACAAACCTGAGGACAGAAAATAATAAATTAATAACAAAAATTTTGAAAATTTTCCATTTAGAAAAAAATTACATTTAGATTTTAAGTATTTATTACTTAATAATAATACTTTGATTGAAATAGGCTTAAATGTAGTTAATGTATTACAATACATCAATTAACAAAGTCTTTTATTTAAGATTTCAATTTAGATGCATTTATTACACAAAATTGCATTAAACGGATTGATATGTATTCAATTTATTGAAATATATCAATATTTTTTTTCATTTTTAAAGATTTTATTACACAGCAATTTAATTAAATATTGACTTATATGTGTAATGTTTTAAAATAGATAAATTAAGACCAATATGTTAGATTTAAATGTACAGTCGTGGCCAAAAGTTTTAAGAATGACACAAATATTAGTTTTCACAAAGTTTGCTGCTAAACTGCTTTTAGATCTTTGTTTCAGTTGTTTCTGTGATGTACTGAAATATAATTAAAAGCACTTCATACGTTTCAAAGGCTTTTATCGACAATTACATGACATTTATGCAAAGAGTCAGTATTTGCAGTGTTGGACCTCTGCAATTCGACTGGGCATGCTCTCAATCAACTTCTGGGCCAAATCCTGACTGATAGCAACCCATTCTTTCATAATCACTTCTTGGAGTTTGTCAGAATTAGTGGGTTTTTGTTTGTCCGCCTCTTGAGGATTGACCACAAGTTTTAAGATCTGGGGAGTTTCCAGGCCATGGACCCAAAATGTCAACGTTTTGGTCCCCGAGCCACTTAGTTATCACTTTTGCCTTATGGCACAGTGCTCCATCATGCTGGAAAATGCATTGTTCTTCACCAAACTGTTGTTAGATTGTTGGAAGAAGTTGCTGTTGGAGGGTGTTTTGGTACCATTCTTTATTCATGGCTGTGTTTTTGGGCAAAATTGTGAGTGAGCCCACTCCCTTGGATGAGAAGCAACCCCACACATGAATGGTCTCAGGATGCTTTACTGTTGGCATGACACAGGACTGATGGTAACGCTCACCTTTTCTTCTCTGGACAAGCCTTTTTCCAGATGCCCCAAACAATCGGAAAGAGGCTTCATCGGAGAATATGACTTTGCCCCAGTCCTCAGCAGTCCATTCGCCATACTTTTTGCAGAAGATCAATCTGTCCCTGATGTTTTTTTTGGAGAGAAGTGGCTTCTTTGCTGCCCTTCTTGACACCAGGCCATCTTCCAAAAGTCTTGGCCTCACTGTGCGTCCAGATGCGCTCACACCTGCCTGCTGCCATTCCTGAGCAAGCTCTGCACTGGTGGCACTCCGATCCCGCAGCTGAATCCTCTTTAGGAGACCATCCTGGCGCTTGCTGGACTTTCTTGGACGCCCTGAAGCCTTCTTAACAAGAATTGAACCTTATTTCTTGAAGTTCTTGATGATTCTATAAATTGTTGATTTAGGTGCAATCTTAGTAGCCACAATATCCTTGCCTGTGAAGCCATTTTTATGCAACGCAATGATGGCGTATTTCTTTTTTCTTTTTTTTTAATGAGCTTTCAATTGACATATGGTTTGTTAGGATAGGACAATATTTGGCCGATATACAACTGTTCGAAAATCTGTTATCTGAGGGTGCAAACAAAAATCTAAATATTGAGAAAATTGCCTTTAAAGTTGTCCAAATGAAGTTCTTAGCCATGTATATTACTAATCAGAAATTACATTCTGATTTATTTAAGGTAGAAAATTTACAAAATATCTTCATGGAACATGATCTTTACTTAATATCCGAAAAAAATCGATTATTTTGACACACAAAATGTATTTCTGGCTATTGCTACAAATATACCTGTGCTATTTGTTAGTGGTTTTGTGGTACAGCATCATAAATTCGCTCAATTTAATTAAATATATGACTGATTTAAGACTATTTACTAATTTAACTAATATTTAAGTACTTATTACACAACAATTGTAATAAAAAAAATCACATAATTCTGGTTAATTTTAGCAGCTTTGTAAATCTGTTTAAACTAAGGGATTGTTTGAAACATTTGTCCCATATTAGTGGCTAGTGTGTGCAACTAATACTAGTATTATGCAACTAGTATTTTAAGAAGATAAAATGAGCTCATGCTCAATATTCCTGGTGCCCTCCTACACAAGGTTTCCTGAATGTGAACTTGAATAGGATTAACGTTATATGAAATCATTCTCACCATAAATCATAGCCAAACCCGTCTCATGTAGGAACCTGAAGCGGCGGTGTTTGAAGAGCCATATCGTGAGGATAGTGAGTGTGAGTAACATGATGAATATGAGCAGATTGGCGCTGTCCTGCCTGTGGCTCTCCTCCGCTTTCCTCTCCGTCACCACATTCACCATCTCCGTGTTCTCAGCCAGACTAATGACAGCAAAACACATCAGGCAGAGTAAACGGGGGAGCAGAAAAGCCCCCGAGACTAAGGTGCGTCTCCTTTGACATCCCATCATGGCTGTGTTTGTGAGAGACCAGTCCGTCGATCAGTTCAGCGCTGTAGTGATGTTGATAACGAATCGCGGTGATCTATTTACCTCCACATAGCGGTGTGAAGACGGCAGCAACAACCTTGACGATATTCCCCGCTTGACCGGAAAGAGGAGGTTACAAAATAAAAGTCTTTATTTTTTTTGTTTTAGAACTGCGAGTTTATATTTTTCAAATGCGACTTTTTTTTTCTTGGGATTGCTAGTTTAGTTTATAGCTCACAAATTTTACTTTTTTCCCCCTCAGAATTACGAGTTTACATTTTGCAAATGTGACATTTTCCCTCTGAATTTTGGCTTTTTTTCCCCTCAGAATTACTAGTTTATATCTCACAAATGTAACTTTTTTTCCCTCAGAATATCAAGTTTAAATCTCGCAATTGTGACTTTTTTTCCTCAGAATTGCTAGTTTATCTCACAATTAAATTTTTTTTCCCTCAGAATTGCGAGTTTATATTTTGCAAATGCGACTTTTTTTCTTGGAATTGCTAGTTTAGTTTATATCTAACAAATTTTACTTTTTTTCCCCTCATAATTACGAGTTTACATTTTGCAAATGTGATATTTTTCCTCTGAATTTTGGCTTTTTTTTTCTCAGAATTACTAGTTTATATCTCTCAAATGTAACTTTTTTTGAGAGGAGCAGTACTTGCTTTTTTCCCCCTCAGAATATCAAGTTTAAATCTCGCAATTGTGACCTTTTTCCCTCAGAATTGCAAGTTTATATTTTGCAAATGTGACTTTTTTCGTCAGAATTGCTAGTTTATATCTCACAATTTAATTTTTTTTTCCCTCAGAATTGCGAGTTTATATTTTGCAAATGTGACTTTTTTCGTCAGATTTGCTAGTTTATATCTCACAATTTAAGTTTTTTTTTTCCCTCAGAATTGCGAGTTTATATTTTGCAAATGCGACTTCTTTTCTTGGAATTGCTAGTTTAGTTTATATCTCACAAATTTTACTTTTTTCCCCTCAAATTTACATTTTGCAAATGCTAATTTTTCCTCTGACTTTTTTTTCTCAGAACTACTAGTTCTCACAAATGTAACTCCATCAGAATATCAAGTTTAAATCTGACAATTGTGACTTTTTTCCTCAGAATTACTAGTTTATATCTCGCAATTTTGGCTTTCTCAGAACTGCGAGCTTATCTCGCAATTGTGACTTTTTCTCAGAATTGCATGTTTATTTTTTGCAATTTAGACTTTTTTCCTCAGAATTGCTAGTTTATATCCCGCAATTTTGACTTTTTTTTCCTCAGAATTCCGAGTTTATATCTCACAATTTTGACTTTTCTCAGAATTGCGAGCTTATCTTGCAATTGTGACTTTTTTTCAGAATTGCTATAGTTTATATCTCGCAATTTTGACTTTTTTCCCCTCAGAACTGCTAGTTAATATCTCAAATAAGTGTTTTTTCCCCCTCAGAATAGCAAGTTTATATCTAGCAATTGTGACTTTTTCTCAGAATTGCTAGTTTATATCTCCCAATTGTGACTTCACAGAACTGAGAGTCTAACTCGCAATTGTGACATTTTTCCTCAGAATTGCGAATTTATATCTTACAGATGACTTTTTTCCTCAGAATTGTTTATAACTCGCAATTGTGACTTTTTTCTCAGAATTGTGAGTTTATCTGACAAATATGTCTTTCTTCCTTTCTTTTTTTTCTTGCAACTGACTTTTTTTCTCAGAATTGTGAGTGTATATCTTGCAATGTGACTTTTTTTTCTCAGAATTGTGAGTTTATTTTTTCGCAATTTTACCTTTTTTTTTTTAAATTGCTAATATAGTCACAATTTTGACTTTATAACACACAGTTCCAACTTAAATCAGAAATGTGAGACATAAACTCTCAATTCTGAGAACATAGTCCTTTTCCCCCCTCAAAATTGGAGAAAAGGCATAATTGCAATATGTAAAGTCACAATTCTGGATTTTTTTCCTCAGAATTGTGTAATATAAATTTTACATGTATATCACGTAGTTCTGAGAAAAAAGTCAGAATTGTGAGATAAAATGTCAAAATAACAACAAAAAAATTTTCACTTAAAAATTTCTATTAATAAATTGCGGTAAAATAGAACCTAAAACTTTGTTAAAATAAAGCTGGAATGAAATTAAATAGAGTTGAAACTAAATATAAATACTGGATGAAAAACTTGTAAATGTTGTAACTGCTAACTAATTAAAGAAGTCTATTAACTAAAATTAGAAATATATATAAAACTAATAAAGTTTTTTTTTTTCGAATTATAAAATCTTGATTTATGTGATTTTGCATTTTTCTAACAACTAGCTTTAAACATTCAAATTAAACAATGTTTATACAATTAAAAATATGCAATTCTACAGTAGTTTTTGAACAGCTTTTGTGTCTTTAAAGACTTTGTCATATGTATTATGAGTCGATGCAGCAATAATTAATAACAGTATGTTTCATGTTGAATTACATTTATTATTGCATACATACAACATCAATTGCTCCATACATAAATGTGCACTTTTGGTATGCACTTAAATTACAGATCGAGTTACTGAATTGCAGTTTTGTGGTTTGTGTATACATACATATAAGGTTAATACCACAGACTTCTGTTTACTACCGGGCTAAAAGCTACAAAGGAACCTTAACTTCACAAAAGGAGTTAATTCCTATAAAACCTTGCTTCTCAATAAGTTGCGCTAGCAATGTCAAGTTCAACGCTTTCGTTACAAACAGAACACATGACTTCTAATGCCGTTGAATGTTAAGTGGTTACATTGTGTTCATCAGTCATCAAAAGAAAAAAAAAAAAGATATATATTATCCACAACCTGATACTTGTCTGTATTCTGCAGATATTCACAGTTAGTGCTTTGGAATGCATTTTGGAATGGTTTTCACATGCATTAATTCTTACTGGCTGGCTTCTTCTGACCCCTTCCACAACCAAACCTCAAATAGAGACAAACTTTCCAGTGCTTTTCCTCTTCAAAAATAAATCTGTAATGCTCAAAGCCAAAATACATCGCTCAACACGTCTCAGCCAAACATTTAAACAGCAATGCAGATGCTAAATTTGTACCTAAAATGTAAACAAGGAACAAAAGCACAAGTAAAATACTGCTTTCCTGAAATACATACACTTTAACCAAGAAGGAATCATTTCATTATGCCCTTGTGACATTTTAAAAACCTGCATAACAGGAGTAAAACAACTGCACGCATAAAATAAGTGCCTGAAGGCTGATCGTTCACCCATAATGCATCAGGTCAGTCTGGAATGCTATACAATTAACAAAAACAACTGAGGCTGAACCATGATATGCTTACCCAGAATCAAATAAACGCCTCTGGGGCCTTCTGAACTCCAGAATGCCTTACTTTTATCAACAAGGCATTGTTACAGTCTGCTTTCCTCTCAAGATTATACCATATTTCTTTCTAAAACAGTTTGAAGACATAATGCTATAATGACTCTGGGGTCAGCCGACTCGTAAGATATCCGAATTCCTCAATATGACGACCCAAACGCAAGCGCACTCGCATGAACAGCTAAAATACACAGAAACAGACGACGCACTCCAAAATACAGCACAGTATTCCTCCACAACAATAAATAGATTTATCAACAACCTGTTCATCGAAATTAAAAAATACAATTTCATTGAGCGAATAAGTACACGTTGCACAAAAGAAAGCATGACCAACATCCTGAAGGAGGAACCCACCAAATCAAACACACACATACACATACACACAACACATTTGTTAAATACAGCAGTTCTGTAGTGAGCTTTGGATCAGATGAACTGAAAGCACATGTATATACAGTGTCGACGAATGAGAGGAGCCGGCGTGACCCTCACGCGAACAAATACCACTCGAAAAGTGTGCGTTTCAAAGCCTAGAGGACAGCTCTTCAGTGCACTTTAGATATGGCATGTATATGCTGCAAGTATAATCACAATTCAGAACTACTTTACATTTTCCCCACTAGGAAGACATATAATTACTATGAATATGTACTGTATAGAAGATATTTCAACAAGCTAAGCACATCACTCGTGCTACAGAATGCGCAAGGGGTGGGAGGGGGTCTTTTGCATGAACACCCAGAAAAATAAGACCCTTGATTTGAGTATGCAGTAAAGCACAGTAATAGTTACTGCTGCAAATAAACGTAGGCAATAGAAACTGGTAAAAGATACATTCATAATGAGTTTAACGACAAAAAAATATTATTTTATGGATATGGCGGCTTAGAACACACGTTAGACACTGCCAGGCATTTTAAATCTGTGCGTTTGATAATAACAAGTTTGCATTGGGTTACAGAATAAAGGGATAGTTCAGCAAAAAATGATTTCATAAATCATTTACTCACTCTCATGTCATTACAAACCTGTTTAATGCTCTTTCGTCTGTCAAGGTCGAAAGTTTACATACACCTTGCAGACTCCAAAATAGAGGGATCATACAAAATGCATATTCTTTCTTTAAAAGATGTTTACATAAGTCCACAAGAGAAAATAAGTTGAATTGATAAAAATTACCTTTTAAAGTTTACACACACTTGATTCTTAATAGTGTTGTTTTTTTTGTTTAGTGGTAGTTGTTGTTTATGAGTCCCTTGTTTGTCCTGAACAGTTAAACTGCCTGCTGTTCTTTAGAAAAGTCCTTCAGGTCACACAAATTCTGTTTTTTTTTCCAGCATTTTTGCTGAAACAGCAGGTTCTACAGAAGGTTCTGAAGGGCAGGACTAAACAAAAAAATATATATTTCTTCATTCTGTTCAAAAGTTTACAACCCTGGCCTTGATGAATCATTTTTCCTTCTAGAGCATCAGTGAGCGTTTGAACCTTCTGTAATAGTTGCATATGAGTCCCTCAGTTGTCCTCAGTGTGAAAAGATGGATCTCAAAAATCATACAGTCATTGTTGGAAAGGGTTCAAATACACAAAAAGGCTGAAAAACCAAAGAATTTGTGGGACCTGAAGGATTTTTCTGAAGAACAGTGGGCTGTTCAGACTTATGAACTGAACTGACTCATGAACAACTGTCAGGTAACAACACAGTATTAGAAATCAAGTGTATGTAAACTTTTGAACGTGGTTATTTTTATAAATTCAACTATTATTTTTTCTTGTGGACTATATGTAAACATCTTTTACGTGACATATCTTAAAATAACATGCATTTTGTATGATGCCTCTTATTTTGGTAAAATAATGAACATTTTGCAGAGTCTGCAAGGTGTATGTAAACTTTTGACCTCAACTGTATATTGAAGAATATTTGAAGTGGTTTTGTCCATATAATAGAAATCAATAAGGTCCGAAAATAACCTATTTAGACCTCAGTGAGTTCCATTGTACGGACGAAAAACAAAAATATATTTTAAAAATATATTTTGTTTTCCGACATGAGGGTAAGTAAAGGATGAAATTGAAATCACAATGAGATATAATTTAATATTCGTACATTTTTTACATCTGATGATGTGGCTTAAAGCTGAATGATTTGCAGTCTAATGTATTATATACTAAATCTGGCCATTGAAGTGTAAAATGTATATGCAGGTTAATTCATCCAAAAATGAAAATTCTGTTATTAATTACTCACCTTCATGGCGTTCCAAACCTGTAAGACCCATTCATCGTCTGAACACAAATGAAGTACTCTCTGAGCACAAATCTCTAAGCTTCATTAAATTACAATCGAACCACTGTTGTCACATTGACTATTTTTCGATGTCCTTACTACCTTTCTGAGCCTTGAATGTGTCAGTTGCATTGTTGTCTATGTAGGTCAGAAAGCTCTCATATTTGATCAAAAATATCTTAATTTGTGTTACATAGACGAAGGTCTTACGGGTTTGGAACAACATGAGTGTGAGTAATTAATGACAGAATTTTCATTTTTGGGTCAACTATCCCTTTAAATCTAAATCATTTGCGGACTAACGTATAATATACTAAATCTGGCCACTGAAGTGTAAACTGTTACACACACGTGTGTGTATATGCATGTTAATACCCAAATGACAGGGTTTTTTGCCCATACTAACATACTGTGTTGATTTCCTCTTGGTTTCCCATCTAAAAGAAATAGCCGGATTTGTTTCAGACAAACACTTCCAACACTAAACCTTTATACAAACCATACACTTATTATAGATACACAATAAAGTTTTCTCTGTATTTTACATACACGTTCTCCGCTGTATCATCTCTCTGTAAATTCATTTCTGGAAGGGATGTGGGTATTTTTAATGCTGGTATTAGTCCTGGTCGGGATCGGAGGGGGGATTGTGGGAAATGCGGGAGTGGGCTGCGACACCCAGTTGCTGTCCATGCCAAAGCCTGAGCTGGGGAAGCTGCTCTGGGGTTGTGGGAAGGGAAGGGATAAGGCTGTTGGTATAAGCGGTGAGCCGGTCCCACCTGCAGATGGACCCTTTGTTGAAAGGAAATCTGAATCGTCATCGAATGTGACCCACTTTTGGGTTTGTTTGGCTGGGGCCGCTGCTGAAGCAGGAACTAAAGAGTGTTGTCTAGAGAACGATGGTGGAAGGGTTGAACTGTGAACCACAGCTGACATGGCCCTGTTGAGACCTGACTTGGCCTCCTGGGCCTGCTGCTGTGTGTAGAAATCGGGCGTGAGCGATCGGCGTGGAGAGGACAATAAGTTGCCGGTGAAAGGGTTGGTGCTGTTGGGTCTGGGTTGGGCTTCTGTGAAGAACGGATTGGGGGATGCACGAAGGGTCTCTTGGGATTTGCTGCGGGCGGGGAAGGGGGGAGGCAGGAGACAAGGAGTGTTGCTGGTGTCCGGAGCTGAGAATAGGGAGAGGGAGCTGGGTAATGTGGACGAAGAACAAGGGGAGGGGGTGGATGAGGAAGAAGAGCGAGGGAGGGAAGCGGAAAAAGATGAATTTTGGAAGAGGGGCTGGGTGTTAAGCATGTCGAAGGGGTCTAGTTTCCATTGTGCTTCTCTTTGTACTCCATTCATGTCCTTGGCCTGGGGAAAGAAAACACACAAGGACTACATTATGAAATCAAACTTATGGCTTCAGAAGAAGCTACAACACAATGGATTTACAGAGTCAACATGAAATAAAATGCGATTTTATTAAATAAAGTGGGGGCGAAATTATTGAAACCCTCCAAGGCCTTTCAAAAAAATGGTCACACCTTGGCTGTTTGGAACAATAAGTTGTTTTTCTTTAATGAAATGTGACCCTGTACTACAAAACCAGTAAGTAGCACAGGGTATATTTGTAGCAATACCCAACAACACATTGTATAAGTCAAACTTTTTGATTGTTCTTTTATGCCAAAAATAATTAGGATATTAAGTAAAGTTCATGTTCCATGAAGATATTTTGTAAATTTTCTTCAGTGAATATATCAAAACTTTGTTTAGTTTTTTAATTTTAATTTAGTTGTTAGTAATTTTAGTAATACGCATTGCTAAGAATTTTATTTGGACAACTTTAAAGGCTTTTAAAGGCTTAAAAGATTTTTTTGCACCCTCAGATTCCAAATTTTCAAATATTGCCCTATCCTAACAAACCTAATATATCAATGGAAAGCTTATTTATTCAGCTTTTAGATAATGTATCAATCTCAATTTTAAAAAAAATGTACCCATATGACTGGTTTTGTGGTCCAGGGTAACAAATGATAATAACAGTTAGTTTGCGGGATTTTAGGTTCATGAGTTGACAAAAAAAATTGCCCTCTTTTTCAATTAAATGATAACACTCAAGCAGTAACAATAAAATTTTGCACTTCTTTTGATATTTTAGATTAAGCAATTCCGTAAATTAGCACCAAACTACTGAATGCATGTGTTTTACTCACAAATATGTATCGTCACAGATTTAAAAATGGTTGAAAATATCATTTCATGTTGACTTTCAACTATAAAACAATATGTTTGTTACAAGTTTTGATAAAATCACAATGACTTGGTTAAAACATAAATGGTGCAATGACAGACCTTAAAATAATTCAAAATCAGAAAGATCTGAATTCTGTTATTAAACTAATTAAACAATAAAAAAATGGCATTATACAACATCAACAACACAAATATTATTAGTGTGAAATAGGGCTGGGTTTTGACACGAATTTCACAATTCAATTAGATTCTGATTCACAAGCTTGCGATTTGATTTGATTCAATACATTCGACTATTTTTGATATATATTGGATAGTGCATGCCAAATTTTCTCAAGGAAAAATGTAATCTCAACTAATGCACGAGATTCAGTAACATTACTATAATATTGAAGGTTAAAATTAACTGATTTGTATATTAACACTTAAATTACACACATCTACGTTTTTAGAATAATAAAGTTATAATTATATACAGGGTTCGTACAGACACCGTAAAATAAAATTCCAGGACCTTTCAAGCACTACTTTTTGGATTTTCAAAGACTTTGAGAGATCTCACTCATGGTTTGATGTTTGCTACTGTTTAAGAAAAACAAAGATAATAAAACCATAACATATGATATTATTGTGCATACGTTTAGCAAAATGCTCCTTTTCAGTTCATTTTTCTGTCTGACTACCAAGTTTTTGGTCACTGAATATGTTTTTCTGAGGTAAATGTGACATTGTTTACATGCTGTCTTTGCACGGTTGAAACACTGATTGAGCGATTACATGAGACAGGATATGCATTCGGTGAGTTTCCTCTTTCTTTTAACATACCCTTGCATGTTTATTCATGTATATTTTGTGCTATAACTGGTATTAAAGCAGAGGAGATCAGTTTATGTGTGCCTAGTGCTGCTTCTCTTAAACTGAGGCGCTAAAAACGCAATTTCTTGTTCGAATATTCTAATATAATTTAAAATCGGAGACTTTGTTTCATATCAAAAGTAACAAAGCACAAAGGTTATCGTGATTTACTGGATGGGAGGCACACAACAATGTTCTGTTCATTAACTGAACACAGGATAGATTAATCGTTTCTTGGGATTTATGAATCAATATAGTTTTGTAAAAATGAGAATCGATTAAAATCAATTTTTATTTACCCAGCCCTAGTGTGCAAGTCTACTAGAAGTAAAGTGAAGCTATTTACTCATAAAATTACTTTCTCTTATCCAAGAAACACTGAAAACAATTATACCACAGATTAAAAACAAGAAAAACAAACAATACCCACAACAAATACTGGATGACACTTCCCTTGAACCCCCTGTCGGAACAACATTAAACTCATAACCTGCTATTTTTCTCAAAGTAGCAATATACAATAATGTCAAGGGGTTCAAGTTAAGCTTTACACTTTTCTGATATTCAAAATAAAAAAAAAAAAGGTCAAATTAAAGATGGAAAGGGAAAAAAAAACCAACTATAACATGGAGGATCCTATATGTATGAGCAGCACCCATACATTGTGACTACAGGCTATGGTGCCATGAAGACAACGTAAAGACTAGAAATTACTTAATCCAGTACCTGTCAACCTGAGGATTGCTCCTGCTAGTAAAAAAGAGAGACACATGCATCAAGAAGAGCGACACATGACTACAAGAACCACCTGGATAAAGATATTACTAGAAAGGCAGAAAAAGAGCTGGGTAATGACCCCAGAATGGGCTCCTGTGGGTACCTGTCTCTCTTTATCACAATTATATGTTTCGGCTTGTGATCTTGACTTTCATGCAGATGTGTGCAGAGAAAGAGGACTAACCTGAGATGTAGGAGCAGGAGGAGACTCAGGTGGCAGTGTGTGAGAGGATCGGCTCCGGGGTGGAGGCTTGGGTGATGCCAGTCCAGGCTGAGGGGCGGCAGCGGCTCCAGCAGAAGTTTGAGGAGCAGGCTGAGGCACCAGCGGGGCAGGAAAGGTGGGCTGCATTGGTGGAGGGAGCTGGGATTGTATGGTTGGGGGCGGTTGGGCTTGGACTGGAGGCTGCATTGGCGACACAACCTGAGGCTGCATGGGTGATGTCATCTGAAGCCTCGTGGGACCTGGCAGTGTTGGGGGTGGACCTGAAGAACAGATTAAAAAAAAAAAAAAAAAAAAAATATTGATAAACCGGTAAAAAAAATATGTATAAATCTGGTATGAAATATATACAATACCAGTCAAAAGTTTTTAACAGTAGGATTTTAAATGTTTTTTAAAGAAGTCTCTTCTTCCAAGCCTGCATTTATTTGATTCAAAGTACAGCAAATACAGTAAAATATTGAAATATTTTTACTATTTAAAATAACTGCTTTCTATTTGAATGTATTTTAAAATGACATTTTTTTCTGTGATGAAAGCTACATTTATTTTTAGCATCATTACTCCAGTCACACGATTCTTCAGAAATGATTCTAATATGCTGCTTTGCTGTTCAAGAAACATTATTATTATTATTATTAACAACTAGTTGAAAATTTTTATTTCAGGATTTTTTGATAAATAGAAAGATGCAAAGATCAGCATTTATCTGAAATAAAAACCTTTTATAACATTATACTATATATTTATATTTAAAATCTTGGAGTCAATATAGTTTGTTTAAATATTTTTTTTTTAGAAATAAATTATAGAAATTAATACTTTCATTTAGCAAGGATGCTTTAAATTGATAAAGACATTTATAATGTTACAAAATATTTTTATTTCAGATAAATGCTGTTCTTCTGAACTTTCTATTCATCAAACCTGAAAAATTCTTCTCAGTTGTTTTCAACATAATAATAAATGTTTTTGGAGCAGCAGATCATGTGACTGGAGATATGATGCTAAAAAGTTTGCTTTGAAATCACAGGAATAAATAACATTTATCAACATTTTTTTTTTGAAAATTGATACTGAAGATTGATTACTGTTATCATCAATGATAATTATTATTACTTTCATTTTAATAACTTTAAGTTATTTAGGTCATTCAGTAATTTCAAATGTACCTTTAAATATCTAGTTCCAGTCAGAAATATGTATTACAGATGTAAAAAGGAATAAGTTAGTTTTGATAAAATTCACAATGAATGGTGTGATGACAGACCAGGGTAACTATAGTTAACTAAAACTAAAATTAAAAACATTAAAAACATTTCTGTTGCTTAAAAGAAAAAACAAAAACACAACAAAATGACTAAAACTTTAAAGTAAAAAAAAATAAAAAATAAAAACAATAATAGTTTCTCAGGGATACCAAAAACACTGTGGCAGATCCTAATATAAATCCAAATCTGAAAAATGTGAATCCTGTTTATCAAACTGTATTATAGAACAATAGTACAGCATTTTAAAATATAATAAAAAATAACAATAAAACAAACAAAACATTTTCAAAGAAAAACGTATAAATCAACAGTGTTTAACATACCCAGAGGCAGTTCAGACGGTTTGCTTTGGGGTTCAGGAGTGGGTCTTGGTGCTCCGGGGTGATTATCAGGTGAGGGTCGTGGGGCCCCAGGATGCACCTCTGCTATGGGTCTGGGGGCCCCGGGATGAGCAGGAGGAGGAGGTCTAGCCTGAGGAGGGACGCTGATGACTCCTGCTCGAGGAGGGACCTAAAGCAAAAACAAGAACATTAACATAGTATTTTTCACTTTTTAGTTATTTCTTTGATTATTTTGAACTCATTTAGTCCACCCACCGGCCGTGGGGCACCTCCAGGAGCTGATCCGACAGCTTGACCTCGACCTGAAAAACAGCCAATTCAATAATCAAATATTTAGTAATAGTTATACACAATAAGTTTGTAAAAATATCAGAAAACCTGTGTTAACTTCAGTCAAATTGGCACAATCTCTACAAACCTGATAACAGAACAATACATAAACAGATGCTTGGAAAACGTCAGATCAGTGCTTCTGTCAAGAATCTAGCTCTATTTTGTGTTGAAACTAGCCTGGGGTTACATTATTCTGGCATGAGAAGGCCCAAATATGTCCGTCAGTGAAATTTTCTGTCCGTTACAGATGGTTGATGTTATTCTTGAGTGCTGATGAGCGAAGGCAGAGTGTGTACGAACTCACCAGCTGCATCTGCACGTGCTAACGCTGGGCTTTTTTGTCCTTTTGTTGGCATGAGGAAAAATTATTCAAAAAAATTTACAATTATTTTCAGTTCTGTAGCATGTTACAGCTATTAGCTATAGGGATCAAATATATGTGGTCCAAAAGACTCCTTACCTGATAGGGAGACCATTTCTATCATTCTCTATTCAATTACAAAAGCTAATTTGCCTAAGTCAGTGTCACTTCACACTGAAACACTAAACCAAAATCACTGGAATAACTGAGACTTCATGCACTGCATCATAGCAAGATGGTTGACCTCAACAATCCTGTCCCATCTAAATCACTCTATTTCTTTGGGATGTAATGATATTAAAATCTCACTTGACAGTAATATTTCGATCGGAAGTCCACAATACGATATTTAAAACAAAGACAATTGAAAACTTGGACAAAAATGAAAATTTTGTACATTTTAAAAGTTACATTTTTCTATCTAATGCACATTGAGAGTTTAAAATTAAGAGCTCCAACCCATGTTCTTAACTAAGAAAGCTTAAGTCAGAAAAAAGTGAACTGACTTGTACCTGAACTTTAAAGGTATACTGTCTCAGTCTAAATTACATTCACACTGGTGTTTTAGGAAGCCAAACTAATTAGAATAATAACATTGTCATTCCTATGACAGCAATAGCCGCATATTGTAAAACAACTGCACTGTAAAATAAATGAAAATCAATATTATTTCATAGGCATATTATTTTAGCTTTATACTAAAGTCGGGAAATTACAATACCTCTTTCCTAATTTCTACACTTGAAAGAGATATTTTGAATGTGGACTGCTGTAACGTCGCCCATTTAAACTGCTAGCTGTCAGCAATTCATAATGCACTTTTAATCTTTTATTCTGACAGAAAACTCCAGCTTCAGTGAAAACAGGCTTACAAAAATTGCATCTCACTTTAAATCTAGTGAAACGCTGTAATCATCTGCCACTTAAATAAAGCATAACTGGTGGCTGTTTTGTTCTCAAACATGTGCTAAACTTACAGCACATGCAATACATTAGTTCACTGCATTCATTGTGAACTGAGCTGTTCTGAGGCACAAAAAACACCAGATCACAAGCTGATTGCCTGAAGGAAGTGCATGCTTCGTGCTTTCGGTTTTAATTCGTTTGACAGATACTGTGCCAAAGCATAATAGCTCAAAATACAACTTTAAAAACTTTTTAAGATAAGTTTAAATATATTTTAAAAACTACAAGTTTTTCATATTGTCATGTGACCACAATGATATCGAGTTTTGATAATATTGTAAATATTGTTACGTCCATAATATTTCTGTTAGCAAGTGCAGGAGGTCTCAAGAGATCAGGTGATCATCACGCACAAGAACAAACACTGCAAAAACTGTCTAAAATCTAAATGTTTTCAGAAATTACCTTCATAATCAGTCATATCAAACTCTAGATTGAGAGGCTCAGCAAAGCCTTCGAAAGAAAATTCAAGATGTTTCCAAAAAAGCACATTATAAACCAAAAAACAGTAATAAAAAGCTGAATCTACATGGCAAATATTCTGTCATTAATTACCCTTCCTCATGTTGTTTTAAATCCATAAGACATTTGTTTATCTTCTTTATCTAGGCCTTAAACATGGTTGCGTTGCTATATATGCAGAGTCAGAAAGTTCTCGGATTTATTCAAAAATATCTTAATTTGTGTTCCAAAGATGAATGAAGGTCTTACAGGTTTGGGACATGAGGTTGAGTAATTTGTTTTTGGGTGGACAATCCCTTTAAATCTTTAACATTTTATACCACAAAAAGCCAAATTTACAATGGAAAAGCATGAGGAAATGCAAACCAAACAAAGCACAGAACTGCATCATTGTACATTACAAGTACATTCTCAAATAGTCAGTCAGACTTTTTTCACTATTTGTGTGTTCACACTTGCAGTTTGGTTAATTTGGTCCAGACCAAAAAGGAAAATGATACATTTGGTCCTGGTCTGCTTAGCGTTCACATTGGCATTTTTGACAGCGAACCTAAAGATACCGTACCTAAAGGCATAGTGATACATTCACAACCTGACTGATCAGTTTGAATGGTGTATATTTGGTGACGGAACTCACTAAACACTCCAAACAAAAGGAAAAGGTGTTCTACTTAAAGCCATTTAAGTTCGCTAACTCACAGAGCTCCTAAAAGGCACTTTACCTCCTCATTGCTCAACATTTGCCCTCTGCTCATTTTGTTTTGGATACACCACTTGTTCCTTTCGTGAAATCATATCGCATACGTCGCATCTTTTCATTGCTTCCTGCTTTTTAGCGGCCTCGGTCTGCTTGTTTGCTGCGCAACAGGGTTCAGATGGCAGCGTTTACACTTACTCAAATGAACTGCACTAACACAAACATGACTAGTGTGAACACACCCTATGTCAACCTAATATCAGGTGAAACTAAGTCAATTAAGACTAAACAGCATTAAGCCAATAATCAACTTATACTACACAATGCTGGTTCATGTACACCATTACCTGCTGAACCTTTCCTAACAGGTGTTGGACTTCTGCCTCCTTTAGAAACCACAGGACATTGTGAAGTGAATGAAATGTGAATTATAAAAAAAAAAATAAAAATAAAAAATAAACTCATGATTTTTGGGGTTTGGCTTCTGGTAAGAACAGATCAAAACCAAAAATCTGTCATGCCTGTGTAAACATTTACAAAGATTTCATAACTGTACCTGAGGGTGGCGGTGGGCGCTGTGGAGGTGCAGGTCGGGCTGGTGGGGCGTTGGGGCGTGGAGGAGGGGGGCGTTTTGGCTCTAGTCCCTGAAAAGAGGAAGCTCCAGATGGCTGACCATCAACAGGAGAACCTGAGATATGAGAGAGGAAAAAACCATCCTATTATCACAAGTGTCAAATCAACAGCCTGAGGGATTTCGCTCAGCTCACAGCACTGCCAACCACACTGACGACTTGAGACATACACTCACATATACACACTCTATAAGAGCTCAGGAACCACTGAAGCACATCAGAAACACTTCTGCAAACGGCACTCTTTACCTGCCAGTTCCCTTCTAATGGATGCTGGGCTTAATCCTCCTTTTCACAGTGTAAAAACAAATAAAAATTAATAGACTGGAATTTTGTATGTTGCAGAGATTCATAAGAAATTTACATTTTTGTACAACTCTGTCAATTTAAATCTACTATGTTTAGTTGGAAAACATAGAAAAAAGGAAGAAAACTAATTTATAAAAATCACATTTATTCTCTTCTACTTCTTTGATGTTTTACGTATATAACTATATTGTTCGGGGTCTGTAAGATTTTTTATGTCATTAAAGAAAACTGTTATGCTCACCAAGGCTGCATTTACTTAATCAAAAATATTTTGTAAGTATAATAATATTGCGAAATATATATTACAATTTAAAATGACGTTTTTCTAATTTAATATATTATACATTTTATTTTATGTCTGGGAATGCAAAGTGATTTTTCAGCAAGCATTACTCCAGTCTTCGGTGTCAGATTTTTAATGTTTTTTAAAGAATTTATTTGATCAAAATTAAAGAAAAAAGTAATATTCTGAAATATTATTGCAAATAACAGTATCTATTTTAATACATTTTAAAATATAATTTATTTCTGTGATGCAAAGCTGAATTTTCATCAGCCATTACTCTTCAGTGTCACACAATCATTTAGAAATCATTTATGCTGAATTATTATCAATGTTGGGAACAGTTGTGCTGATTAATATTTTTTTGAAACCTGTGATACTTTTTTTCAGGATTCTTTGATGAATAAAAAAGGTAAAAAGAACGGCTTTTATTCAAAACTAAAATCTTTTCTTACACTATCACTTTTTTTAATCAATTTAACACTGCTAAATAAAAGTATTAATTACATTCAAACAAAAAAAGAAAGAAAACATTTACTGACACTTAACCGAACGGTAGGGTATATTGTTACACAATGCTGTTCTTTTAAAAACTTTAAATCAAAGAATCCCGAAAAAGTATCACAGGTTTAAAAAAAAATAAAAATTAAAAAATTAAAGCAGTACAACAGTTTCCAACATTAATAATAAATCAGCACATTAGACTGATTTCTGAAGTATCACTTGACACTGGACACTAGAGTAATGATGCTGAAAATTCAGCTTTGCATCACAGGAATAAATTCTATTTTAAAGTCTATTAAAAGAGAAAACCACTATTTTAAATTGCAATAATATTTCACAATATTATGTTTTTCCTGTATTTTTTAATCAAACAAACACAGCCTTGATGACCAGAAAAGACTTAAAAAAAACAATAAAAATCCTCTGATGCCAAACTTTTGAACGGCAGTGCATATGTGAAATATAGAAATAAAAGCCAAAAATTGGCATAAGAGCTCATCCATATTTAGTAGAGTCAAATACTAGCACTACCCTGTGGTGGTCCAGCTGTGCGTGGAGGTGCTCTATTGGGCCGGATGGGGGGCGCAGGATCTCCATGGGTAGGAGAGGGGCAGGGGCTGGAGCGTGGGGATGTTGCAGGGGACGAGCCTAGATCCAAGCCCGCTCCAGGCTGCAGATGCTGGGGTAAAATATCCTCAACCTCCTCATCCACATCACCTGTCAACACAGCAGTAACACTCTAACTTCCAGAGTTGCATATGTTCCTGTTGCATACCATGTAACTCAAACAGATGTCACACCTTCCATGTCATACTCTTCTCCCATGTCAGAGTTTTCTGCCAGCAGGGTGGAGCTGGTGGATGTTGGGATGCTACCGCAGATTCTCTCCACACTCATTTCTTCCTCTAAACTCTTTATCCAACCTGGACTCCTCAGACGGATATCTATGGTCTTACCATTTACCTGCATGAGAACACAAAGACAGATAAGTCTTTGATAAAAGGTTAGTTTTATGACACAGTGCAATGCATATCTGTATGCAAATTTCCTCACTGCCAAATGAAACATTGGACAGTAGAGTTACTTACAGTGGAGGCACTCAAAGACAGAGCTGCCAGAGCAGAGTATCCCTCCAAAAATGTCACCCACATTTTCTCTTCCACAAACCTGTTCAGCAGAATTTTTAAAAATAATTATTAAAAAGATAGTTCACCCAAAAATGAATATTCTGTCACTAATATTTTTGACCTGAAGAAGATATTTAACGTAAAAGACATTTATGTACAGTCCACAAAAGAAAATAATAGTTGAATGTATAAAATCCACAGCTGTGGTTTTTTGTTTAGTGATAGTTGCTCATGAGTCCCTTGTTTGTCAAGAACAGTTAAACTGCTCGCTGTACTTCAGAAAAATCCTTCTGGTCCCACAAATTCTTTGATTTTTCATCATTTTTGTGTATTTGAACCCTTTACAATGATTGTATGATTATGAGAAGCATCTTTTCACACTGAGGAAAACTGAGGGACTCACATGCAACTATTACACAAGGTGTAAACAATCACAGATGCTTCAGAAGGAAACACAAAGCATTAAAGGTCCACTGAAGTGCCTTGAAACACGCAGCGTTATTCTATGTGGTGACGTACTTTTAACTGAAACAAAAACATATCGCCCAGCCCCGCCCACTAATTTAGAATAGCCAATAGCGTTCCATTAATATCTGCTGGGCAAGAGCCGTTGAGCTCGGTAAAGCAGCATTTGTAAGCTTATGACAGCCACAGACTTATAAATTACCCCACAGATTCAATATGAAACTCTTGCTAAAACGAAAAAGTGATCATAATCATGCTGAGGCTGTGTAGTTTAATACATGCACATATAAGCGCATATGATCTGCTCCGGCTGGGTTAATGCGTCTCTGTGTTGGGGGCGGGACATTACGGACTCTAGAGAGCATTTGATTGGACAGAACGTTTGATGAGAAATTGAAGTGCACGGTGATATCATCCAAATCCTTGATTCATATTGGCGGAAGTGACGAGACTGTAAGTTTTGAATGCCTATATCTTGTAAACGCGAATTTTGTCTTTGTTTTGCAGCACACTAGCTTATAGATAACCTAAAGGCTAATATATTCATACTAAAAGCCAAAAAACTTTAATTTTGATTTCAGGGGGACTTTAAGAGCCAGGGGGTGAAAACTTTTGAATTAGGGTAAATTTTTCTTCTGGGAAACATGCATGTTTCTTCTGTAGCTTCTGATCTAAATAAAAATAAAGTACTAAATAAAAAAAAAAAAATGATATTTAAGCAAAATAAGAAAAATGTACACATCTTCATTCTGTTCAAAAATTTTCACCCCCGGCTCTAAATTCATTGTTTTCTTTCTGAAGCATTAGAGAGCATTTGAACCTTCTGTAATAGTTGCAAAATTCTGAAAAAAACAAAAACAAATAATTTGTGGTACCTAAAGGATTTTTTTTAACTGTTCAGGACAAACACACAGCTGTGGATCATCCGGGTAACAATACAGTATTAAGAATCAAGCGTATGTATTTTAAATGGGGTCATTTTTATAAATTTCCCTTCTGGACTATATGTAAACATCTTTTTTGTGAAATATCTTATTCAGGTCAGTACTAAATAAAAAATAACATGCATTTTGTATGATCTCTCTTTTATTTTGGTCAAATAATTAACATTTTGCAGATTCTGCAAGGTGTATGTAAACTTTTGATATATGCAAACAAATTTGTACCTGATAAGAATAACCTCGCCAAAATTAGCAAACTTGTCTAACAGGTCATCAATCAATGCATCATCAAAGTAGTCATCGGGACCGGATGTGCAGAGAGAGACGAGAATGGTGCCATCTGGTGGACCCTGCAGGGCGATCACCTCCTTATACACCTGATGTCTGGCCTCTGGATCCACCTCAAGTATGTCCACGTCCATGATGGCCACCACAGGCCTGCAAGAAATAAATGTTATGAGTACAAGAACAGCGATTTCTATCTAATAAGGTAGCTGTGGCCCACACAAATAAATTGACAGCCTTCTGTAGTACCTCTGAGGCCCACTGGAGGACACTAAAAACACTGCTGGTATAAACTCAAAAGTTGTTATTCTGGCATTAGTCTCTCTCTCACCTGTGATCAGAGGTTTTGAGCTCTGCTCTACCATAATACTTGAGCTCTCCAGGGCTCCATGGGTACTGATCTTCCTCACTCACTGGAGCTCCCACTACATTCAACTCTAACTCTTCCGCTGTTAAAAACACAGGCAGATCTAGTCAAAATTTGAACTGCAAGGTAAGTGTAATCTGTTATAAACAGCATTTCAAGTTCAGTCGATGGCTGAAGATATGTTATTAATATACAGTGGTGGCCAAAATGAATAGAACACTAGTATTTTCACCAGATCAAAATGGTTTTAAGTTAGTTATTTTTATCTTTTGCTGTGGTGTGTCAACTAGGAAACATCAGTTTACATCTGGCAACATTATTTTTGCTATTAATTGTATAATTGTATAATAATCCAGTGAGATTTTTGTTTGCACAAGGAGTCTGACAAGAGCCAGTGCTCCACACAGAGATCTGATCATCATCATCCTGTCTGTTTGGAATGACATGAAAAAACAGAAACTGAGACTAAATCCAGAAGAACTGTGGCAAGGTCTCCAAGATGCTTCAAGAAACCTTCCAGCAAAGATACTGTTAAAAGTTTAGGAACTTGTGTAAAAATGCTGTAAAATGTAGATGCTGTCAAAAATAATGTCATAAATTGGTTTTCTTTATCAATTAACTTCAAATAACTAAATTAAATCAACATTTGGTGTGACCATCCTTTGCGTTTAAAGCGTATAGTTTTTCAGATAGCTTTACAGGTAGGTCTCTTAAAGCATCTTGGAGATGTTGCTGTTCTTCTGGATTTAGTCTCAGTTTGTTCTGTTTCTTCATGTCATTCCAGACAGACTGGATGATAATGAGATCAGATCTCTGACTGTTGTTAGACTCCTTGTGCAAACTAAAATCTCACTGGATTATTACAATTCAGGGCAAAATTAGTATTTGGAAATGCAAACTGATATTTCCTATTGACACACTACAGCAAAACATAGAAACAACTGACTTTAAACCATTTTTAGCAGGTGAAAATACTAGTGTTCTAATCATTTTGGCCAGCACTGTAATTCTCACCAGTTTTATCAAAGTTCCACTTTCTTCTCTTCCACAGCACACGGTCAGTCCAGGCTGGCGTGCGGCACTTCTCACTGGTGTCATAGTCCTCCGAAAACAGGTCATATTTGTAAGTGGGTGCAAAATCCAGCTTCCCTTCAATAAAGCCTCTAAAAACCTGAATATAAATAAAATAAGAGAAACTGTTTAAAAGACTGACAAAAAAATAAAAAATAAAAAAATTGGTTCCATCCTTTTTTTCCCCCCTGACATACCTGTCCAGCATTCTTCTGCTCCACAAGTTGATCTCCAGCAATCAGTGCATCCCAATTTTGCTGTCTGATCAGCTCTTTCGTCTCTTCATTAGGAATATTTATTCGGTAGTTGAAGTCTCCACACCAGAATACGTAATCATGGGAATACAGGAGACGGCCCTAAAAATCAATAAATAAATACATATTATTTGTAACCACAAAACCAGTCGTAAGGGTCAATTGTTTGAAACTAAATACATCTAAATAAGCCATTGATGTATGGTTTGTCAGCATAGAACAATATCTGGGACGAGATACAACTGTTTGAAAATCTGGAATCTGAGGGTGCAAAAAATCTAAATATTCATGAAATCGCCTTTAAAGTTGTCCAAATGAAGTTCTTAGCAATGCATATTACTCATTAAAAATTAAGTTTTAATATATTTACAGAAGAAAATGTACAAAATATCTTATTGGAACATGCTGTTTATTTAATATCCTAATGATTTTTGGAATAAAAGAAAAAATCAATAATTCTGACCCATGTATTTTTGGCTATTGCTACAAATATACGCTTGCTATTTAAGACTAGTTTTGTGGTCCAGGATTACATTTAATAATAATAAAAATAAATATGATACATTAATAGATATTATTATGTCGTCAAATATTGTTAAGAACAAAAATTATTTTTTAAATATGTATAATATTAGTTATTATTTATATTATAAAAATAATAAGAAATATATTGCAGTTTTATTATTGTGTATTTAAAAATAATATTTTTTATAATAATAATTATAAGTATCATTATAATAAGAAGAAGAATGTGTTCATAAACGGAACAGAAGTAACATTTTTTTACACCTTAAATGAATTACCATGGGGAAGGACAGTTTGCGTGTAATTTCATTGTAGTCGTCGTTCCTCTCTTTGACCTGTGATTGGCCGGCGGCAAAGTGTGAGCACAGAAAACAGATGCTGGTGGTGTGGAAGAGCATGCGAATAGCCACACCCCCTTTATTACCAGTGGCTCCGCCCATTCCAGTCTTCACTGTGTCCACAGCAACGTCCCTATTTGACGAAAACAACAGTCAATATGACATCTCAGATCTGAAATCATGCTGTTTTGTCACAATCACAAAATGACAGCAAATGTGTGAGAATACCTGATGAATGGTGCATGCTGAGGACGTATAAAGACGAACAGACACACACCCACAAGCTGCTCTGAGGCCAACAACACATATTTGTGATCACGTGAGATGTTTTTCTGCAGTTCCGCAGCCCACAGCTTTTGATTAGTGGTGCTACCAGAGGAAGAAAAAAAAAAAAAAAAAGAGAAGCTCAATAGTTCTCACAGGAATGAGAGCATAAAAAACATTTAACCTCAAATACTGATTGAAGTGTATTGTGTGGTACATCACAACCACTGGACAAAATTATTTTTACTTCTGCTTACTACATTTTGATTTAAATAGTTCTTACCTTGCACTGACAATATTTCCAGCATTCAGCTCCACCATTTCCTCAAAGCCAATAGCAAAGATGTCCACCGGATTGGATTTTCCATCTGCATGAAAAACGGTCATCTAGGACGCTGATATATAAAGCCACTAAACTATCTTCACTAGTTTTATTAGTCACAGACAGACATTAAAACGCAGCAACCTCATTTCCTTTTAAAGTATCATTTGCATTGACTTTGCATCAACACATACCCTGGAATTCTGGGTGGCCGGCCTTCTTAGGGGCATCTAGGAGCCAGTCATTGAGCGTGTGGTTACGAAACGCAATACTGCGGAACTGCTTGCCCCCGTTCACATTCCACGTACCCACGCACACTCTGATCTTCTTGGGACGTGTGTACTTGAAGTGGTTCTGACACATGCCTAGGAGCACTCTGGGAGAAGCTAAAACATAAAGGGTGAGATATTCTTATTAAAAACTATGCGAAAACTTGCATTACAAAGATCAATGAGAATATGAGACAATATCATGAACATTAAACTAATGACCAGAGTGCACAAAATGAACAATGAAATGGACAAAACCACTGAGACACACCAAACAGATTGAATTCTGTCCTTGAAAGTTGGACAAAATGATATGCAAATTTAAAAACAAGACTACACAGCAAATTAAACGGATGATAAAAACAAAACAAAACCATAGTACAACGTCAAGAGGCGCCAAAATAAACAGTGAGTTTATGAGACAGCGAACCATAAACGGTTATGGATTTATGGCTGGTATTTGTATACTGTACCTGACTGTAAAATGGGCTCAGAGACTAACATTGTAAGCATTAAGGAGAGAAAGAGAGAAAAAAAGGGGGAGAGTTAGCCGTTAGACAGATAACAGCATTAGCCCTCTGGTTCAACACTAATCTCACACCCAAAGCAGCCGGGAGTTTTAGATTAGCACATTGGCATGAGGAAATGCATTCACATCCAGATCTACAGGATGAAATCAGTCCACTACAGCAGACTGATCTCATAAACCGTGACCACAAACACAAAATACATAGATCATGTTTGAAACCACCTACACCTAGGTAAAGTCGGTTTAATCTGTAAAGTTTAATAAGCATTTGCTAGGGATTTTAAATGTAGTCTTTCATGGGTAATGCATGTGCAATATATTTCTGTTATAAAAATATTTACAGTAATTATTCATAATATAATTATAATATTTGTATATTTTATTAGGGATGCACCGAAATAAATTCTGAATGCACTTGGCCAAAAATCATTTTTAATAATTATTCATTATTTTTTTAAATAAATCGAAAATAATTTTGTAAGACTTTGATACTGAATTTAAAATAATACAACACAATACAATAACAATTTTTTTTTAAAACTAAAACAATAAAATTGGACAGGAAATGATTATTAATTTTAAATATCAATTTATTATTTTTAATCAGTTATATGCAACAGAATTAGATTTAACTGCTGTTTTTCTATTTCGGCCAAAAAAAAAAAAAAATTTCATTTTTGGACGATAATTCTCGGGGGCCAAAATTTCTGTGCATCCCTATATTTTATATTATTAATAATATAATAAGTTTATAAGTTTAATATATAAATAAGTTTATTTCTGACTCTGAATTGTGGTGTTGTAAATCATACCATACAGGCTGCTGGTTGTGAGAAGGGCTCGTGCCTTATCTGCCAGGTCACTGTTCAGGGTGCTGCCCAGTCTCAGGATGTCAATGGCTTCCTGTTTAGAGCTGTCGAAAAAGTTGTTCTGAATGGTTCTGGTGACCGAGCGAGCTCCGTCTTTCAGCTTTCCACCCTATAAAAACAAAAAACAAAACAAAAAGGTTCAAATAAAATAGTGATGGTCTGGAACAGCAAAGCTCTCAAAACAAAACTCTCAAAGCAAAAAATAAAACTCACCAAACAAAACAAAACTCACAAAACAAAATGGTTTATATAAAGTAGTGATGGCCTAAAACATCAAAACTTTCAAAACAAAACCCACAAAAATAAAACAAAACAGTTCATATAAGTTTTGGAACATCAAAACTAGGGCTGTCACTAAATATTATTTTGGTTGTTGAGTAATTGGTCGATTATTTTGACTAATAATCGAGCAATCTGATCATTTTGATTACTTTTTTGGAGTAGTAATAATAATAATAGACCCAAGTGAACAATAGCCTTTAAAATGTATTATAAACAATACAGGTTATAACAAATTTCTTCAGGGGACACCAATGGCCTGATGATTGTTTTGACACTTTGCTGCATGATCTAATACTTATTTAACATTTAATAAACAACATTTAATTCAAATGTCCACTTAATCTTTAATATTTGGCCATTTTTTTACGACAGAAATGCTACAGCCACTGTAATTTCTTTAATATGTGGAACACATACTGAGAAAGCTATTGATGCACTCTCCTGTGTTTGCGTAGGTTAATAAATAATTTACCTTACAAATCTGATGAAATGTCGCACGTTGCATTCCCAGATAAATGTTATACAAACCCAAACTCACAACAATATGCAGAGATGAGTTTGAGAAGCTCCACACATAAATGATAACTGTTTGTGTGGAGCAGCATTTACTACATTTACAGCCTCTCTGAGACGCATATACGTAACTTACACACATGTAAATAATTCAAGCACATATTAAACCTGCATTGTTTGTGAATTCACAATAGCACTAAGCTTTATTATAATTTTAAATGGGTTTAATATAATGCAGCCTTGAAAAACAGTCTAATAATGTGTGCCATGGATTCTCATCCGTGAAATGTGCCATTTCTGGTATTTTTCCAATTACTTCGATTTTTTATTTTATTTTAAATCGAGTACTTAAATTGAATCGAGGAATCATGACAGTCCAAATAAAAACTAAACTCAAACTCACAACTAAACTCACAAAACAAAACAAACCAGTTAATATGAAATAGTGACATCTAGAACATCAAAACAAAACCCAAAATTAATTAAAACACTCAAAATAAAACTTACAAATAAAAAGAAAGCAAAACAGTTCATATAAAATACTGATTGTCTGGAACATCGAAACAAAAGTAAAATAAAACAAAACTCTCAAAACAAAAGCAAACAAAGAAAACATTCATGTACTCAAAAGGACATGAAAGCCACACTTATATTTCTTTGCAGCTAGCTAGATGAAGCCTGTGGTTTGAGGCCTTGCTGTGAGAGGTCTTTTATAACACTCTATAAAGAGGCCTAATTAAAGCACTGCGAGTTACAGTAATCTCTCTCTACTAACACCTACTAAAAGGTCACAAAACAGAAGCGGACTAAGATAAATACGGCATCACAACTCAAATTGACACAACTAGCTACTGTCAACTTACCACACAGGAAGAGGAACAGCCATTGGCAAGCAGAGAAAAACAGCAGATTAAGACAATTAAGACAATTGTAAACGTACGAGGTGGAAATGGACCAGAAACGCCCATTTTTAGCTTTTTGCTGGCTTTGTTGCTGTATTGTTTGTGTGTGTTTTACAAACCGACACGTACCTTAGCCTTGCCATCCAGAGCACCAGTGCCTGCGTAGATCTTGCTGATCGAGTCTCCATTGGTGGACCACATGGAGCGGAAAACCTCCTGAAAGCGTGCCACTAGCTGAGGCTTTTCAGTCAGACCCATGTCTTCTAATTGTTTTGGAAGCATCTCAAGTGCAATGAAGGCCTGGACGCTGTTTGTTCGGTCCAAGCAGTCCAGACAATTGGAACGAATAGTCCCACTTTGACATCTGTGGTAAACAAAATTGCGGTAGACAATTTTATCACCTAGTTTCGTGATTATCAGCATCTATGGAAGTCCGTTTCCACCACTGAATAAAAAATAAAAACGGTAATTACGACTTTTTATCTTACAATTCTGACTTATTTTCTTGCAACTTGACTTTTTTACAGACCTGTGAGATATGAACTTACAATTGCCAGTTATAAAGTCAGCATTACTAGGATATAAAAGTTTTTTTTCACAATTTTGAGTTTTTATCTCAGAATTCTGACTTTGAGAATTGTGAGACATAAACTCGCAATTGCAAGTTATAATGTCCAGTTCTGAGGATTATTTTTATTTGGGTTTAATTTATATTCCGGTCATATAACCACGCAATTATGTCTTTTTTTTCCCAAAGCTTTGATATATAAACGTACAATTGTGAGTTATAAAGTCAGAATTAATAGATATAAAGTTTTTTCCTCACAATTTTGAGTTTTAATCTCACAATTCTGACTTTTTTTTTTTTTTTTTTAGAATTGTGAGATATAAACTCGCAATTTCAAGTTATAAAGTTCAGTTCTGAGGACAAAAAAAGAAGACTGTTATATGACTTTATAACTTGTAATTGCGAGTTTATATCTCACAATTCTGAGAAAAAAAGTCAGAATTGTGAGATAAGTTGCAATAACCTTTTTTACTATTTTTTATTTAGTGGCAGAAACAGGCTTCCATAAGCATCAACTAATTACTGTTTAAGTGTTGTTGTTTTTATTCTAAAAGAAATAAATTGTAAAATAATTTAGTTCATGCATAAACATGCATCCACCTCCCAAAAAATACATTATATTGTACATATATGCATAGATAATATATATAAAACATTTTATGAAAATAAAATTAATTTCTGCTTTAAAACACCCAGTTGATTCTATTTTTTAAGTAAACACAAAATGAATTAAACAACCTAACAACAAAAATGTTTTGCTATTCTATGATATTCTTCCACAACCAGTTGTGCTGGAATGGTATATAACCTCACCTCTGAATGCCGGCCTCCCCTGAGTAGTAGAAGAAACCACAATCCTCCAGAAACTTGCTGATCTGAGGTTTCAGGACAGTGTTGAGCTTGTCAGTCTTCCCACCTTTAACCATCTGATGATAGTCAAAGTTCAACATTCTCACAGCGTTTGAATGCTCCGAAGCTTTCAGGTGACTCTGTGGGCGAAGACAAAGACAGATTTACAAAGTAAACACCGCTCTACGGTTCTGTCATACTTTGAGTATTGAAAAAAATCTGAAATAATGCACTGTAACCAAACCAACCGGAATATTTTCAAAACAACAATCACCTGGAACGCTTTACTGAGCATGTGTTCACCCTCCTTCATACCCAGCAGGTTGATGATCACCTGTTTGCCATACAGCCTCCTCAAAGCACTAAAATGTCTAGACAGGAAACATCACACAGGGTTCAAACACATTAATCTTATTGAAAAAGAATAAATGAAAAATGTTATCCAAGGGCAAGGCTTCAAGAAAAATCAAAGGTGATTTAAAACAAAGGAAGCCAAGGAAACAAGTGATCAATAGACAATTAAGGATGGAGGGGCAGAAATGAAAGCTTCACTACTGTGTTGTCTGCATCTACTTCCTCTCATCACGACCTGACTCAGCACTCCAGGGAATAGAGCAGTGACTCATGACGAATATAGAAAGTCTATCATGCTCAGCGAGAAAAGTCAAGGCTGGATAAAAATAAACCCTCCCACATATTTACGATAACGCTATTGTTTTAATCAACTTAATCTTGCACTGAATTAAAAAAATCATACAAAGACATATTATTATTGATGAAAAGCACTGAGGGACCTTGACATGGTCGTGGGATTGTTAAGCCGCCCAAATGTTACAAATAGGGCTGTCAAACGATTAATCGCAATTCACCCTTCACAAAAACCCATCTCCTTAATTACTGTTGCTATGTCTGACTTTCAAACAATGCCGCTTTCACACTACACATCATGTTCTCACATCGCGGAAAACAAATAGGAAAGTAACAACACGCCGACAGACAAGAGAGAGCAGGTTACATCTGGTATGAAACAAGGTCTCAGCTTTAAAATGTTGAAATTTTTTAAAGAAATTTAAACCATGAATACCGTTTTGTGAAAAATCTGAAAAATCGTCCAGCCCTATATACATGTATATATATTTTAAGTATTTACATTTATATGCATATACTATAAATTATATATAAATATATGTATATGTAAATACAAATACTTTATGTATACACACATATACACTTTCTTAAATATATATAAATTTATGTGTTGTGTTTTTATTTTTGATACGATTATTCATGATTAATCATTTGACAGCCGTAGGTAACACTTTATTTTAAGGTGTCATTTTTACATGTTACATGTACTTATTATTATAAAAACATTTAATTATGCATAATTACATGCAAGTAACCCTAAGGCAAACCCTTTAATATTAGCTCAGTAGTTAAATTTTTAATTAGACGGTAACAAAGACACCTTAAAATAAAATATAACCGATTTAAAAAAATATAAATAACGGGTTTAACTTTTTTTTTTCAAAATTGGGTAATTAAACATTGGAAATAAAATGTAACTTTTTCCAATTAAATTTTAGTGTCACATTCTTATTTGCAATCAATAATTGTACTATATCACATTATAGAGGAACTGTAACAAAATTACTTATTTCCCAGCAGCCATTCCTTTAAGTTTCTTTAGTTATTAATATTATTATTTTTTATTTCTGATAAGTTTAGTAATTTTAGTACTTCAAACTATTTTTTTCAGCTAGTTGCCTTGGCAACATTTATCATTTTCAGTCGTAAGTTAAATTTCTCATCTAATATTTACATTATTTTAGTTTCATTTGGATTAATAATAAAGTATCTCAGCTTTAAAATTGTCATTTTTTAAAAGAAATTCAAACATAAAACAATAAATACCTCATTAGATTAATTGACACATTATCCGATCGTCTTTTCTTATTTATTTAAAGCACAAAATAAATATGAATGAACTTCAGATTGTATTTTATTTCAACCACTGGAAGACGTCAATACACACAATTTTTCAAGTTTAAGTCGACTGAAGTTAAAGGAGAAGTTCACTTCCAGAACAAAAATTTACAGATAATTTACTCACCTACTTGTCATCCAAGATGTTCATGTGTTTCTTTCTTCAGTCGTAAAGGAATTGTTTTTTGAAGAAAACATTTCAGTATTTCTCTCTACATAGTGGACTTCTATGGTGCCCCTGAGTTAAAACTTTCAAAATGCAGTTTAAATGCAGCTTCAAAGGGCTCCAAACAATCCCAGCCAACGAAGAAGGGTCTTATCTATCAAAACAATTTTTTTAAATTACAGTTTATATACTTTTTAACCTCAAATGCTTGTATATCACGCTTGAATTTTGTGTATTCCAGTTCATGACAGTTAGGGTATGTCGAAAAACTCCCATCTCATTTTCTTCTCTAACTTCAAAATAATCCTACATCACTGTTTTACCTTTTTTGTAAAGGGCATTTGATCTTCTTTGCATGTTCACTTTGTAAACACAATACTTCTGCAGCGGTGCTGGACGATTTTGAAGTTGGAGGAGAAAATGGAGAAGATGGGAGTTTTTTTAAACATACCCTAATTGTCTTGAACCGGGATACACAGAGAGCTAGACAAGACGAGCATTTGAGGTTAAAAAGTATACATATTGTCAATTTTTTTTTTAGAAAATAAGTGATCGTTTTGCTAAATAATACCCTTTTTCCTCAGCTAGGATTGTTTAGAGCCCTTTGAAGCTGCATTTAAACTGATTTTTGGAAGTTCAAACACCATAGAAGTCCACTGGAGAGATATCCTGAAATATTTTCCTCAAAAAACAATTTCTTTATGACATGAACATCTATAAGGGGGTGAGTAAATTATCTGTACACTTTGGTTCTGGAAGTGACCTTCTCCTTTAATCTACTCTCCTGTCTATTTTGTTTGTTGGACAAAGTGGCGGATTCGGCTTTATGATTGGTCAGATCGCCTGTCACTCAAGCTGTTTGCAAACGGTCAATTACAAGCAGTTTTTAAAAAAAGTATACATACAACATAATAACATGCATTGTATGATTAATGATTGTGATTAATTCAAATATTAGCAAATAGCAGTTAAAGACCCTTTATTTTTTTGTATATAGTTTTATGGTCAAATAATTATTTACAGATAATGGGTTTAGACTTGGCTCTGGGGCTGGTAATCTTACGCTGCTTTTTCGGCACCTCATACCAGTAGTGCTGATTTTTCTAAGACACCATGAACCATTACATTTATAAAACTGCAATAAGCCAAGTAAAAAAAGTTAAACTTTTAAATGGTGCCTTGAGACCCCATGCTGCACTTCATCCAGCTGTTCTGTGTGTAATTGGCGCCTACGAAATCCATCTGATAGGGCTCTGGTGGACCTTAATTACCCACCGACTAGCTGAAAATACTTCCTTAAAAGTGACTGAGCTTGCCCATGCAGACTGTGTTAAATAACAGGACTGTTTGAAGCAGCAAATATCTGCTGGATGGCTTTCATCACGCACAAACAATTGGGCCCGATCCAGAACAGCTGGATACTAGAGCAAGCATCATCAGGGACCAGCAGAATCGTAATTACCTCTCAAAAGCCGGTGCGTTTGCTTCAAAACCACGAGACAGCTTAACACGATGGGATCCGACCTTTGTGGAATGAGAAAGAAAAACAAAAAAGGAAGAACTGTAAGTTAAGTTGTTTCATATTTGGTGCAAGAGGAAATTAAGGTGACAGAAGGAAAGGAAGATGAGAGAGACAGCAAGAGAAAGACCACACAGGCCTGGCCCGCCTGCTGAGTTGAGCTGCGTTTGAAGATACGAAAAACATTTGCGCAGAATAAGACAGTGCAACCATCAGTAATGATTTCACAAGCTCACTGAAGCCTGAAGATCTATCTATCATACCAAGAAATATATGAATCCTGTCTAGACTGTCATGATTCGTGCTCTACGCAGAAGTTTCAGCTGCTAATGTTGGCTAGCTGCAGTTTTTAATAGTGGTTTAACAAAATGGTTTGCTATTAATATGACATTTGACCAACTGTTCTCACATCCTTTAGTATAATGTATTATGTTCACACCTACAACTATAATAGGTAAGCTATACAGAGGACTTTCCCATCTCTAAGCTATGACTGGCTTCTCATTTCCTGCAGTCTCATATAACTTGGTCAGTGAAATAGTTACACCTTTAAACACAATTGGTTACTGTTCTAGCCACAAGATTTGGTTGTGTTGTGTCTTCTTACTAGGGTGACTCTAAAATAGTCTTTATATACTGTCAACATTTGATCTCTATGCCTTTTGTATAACTTCTTTTAACCCAGTTTATTTTAATTTAATATTTTATACCAAGAGTCTTCCACAAATGGGCTGCAATGGTACTGCAGATAGTCTGCCAATGTGAATGTTATAAGCGTAAAGCTAAAACGAACGATTTAACTTGTGTTTAACTTTAAAGTGTCCCTCCTACATTAAACAATTAGTATTAGTTGTTCTATTATACTTATAATTTATACTATATTATTTTAGTATTTATTTTTCATATTATTATAAATACTAAAATATCAATAGCCAGTAATTAAATATTATTTCAGACTATTAACTTTTCATTTTAATTTAATTTTAAAATTAATTTAAATTTTAACATTTTTTATATTTTTATTTTAGCTTTACATTTTTTTTCAGATTAGTTTTCATTTTTGTCATTTTAACATTTTTTAAAATATTTTTATTTTAGCTTTAATTTTTTTTTCAGTTTAGTTTTCATTTTAATTTTGTCCTTCCACCTAAACTTACTTTATTTCAGTTATTTGCCAGAGTAGAATTTTTTTAATTTTAGTATATATTTTTAGATTATTATTATTAGTTTCAATTTTAATTTAAGCTTTTTGGAATTTTGTTATGTCTTAACCTGTATTTGTAATTTGTACATTTTTTTTATTTAAATATTTTCATTTTACATTTCTTTATTTCCCCATTTTATTCAAGTTTAGTTTCAATTTCATTTTAATACTTCAACTTATTTTATTTCAGATTTTCAGATAGAATTCCGATTGGATTTTCCTATTTTAGTGTCTGTGTTTTAACATTATTATTAATACTAAAATATCAATAATTGGTAATTAAATATTTTGTTCCATTTTTTTCTTTGTAACCTTGTTATGTCTCATGTGCTTTTATCATTTTAAAAAAATATTTTTTGCTCTTTTTAAAAAAATTTTTTTTTTATATAATTTCGTTTTTATTTCATATTAGTACTTCAACTTACTTTATTTTAGTTGGTTGTCAGGGCAGAATTTCTCAATTTAGTATTTTTTTTAATATTATTAATAATACTAAAATATCAATAGCCAGTAACTAAATATTTTTAGATTAGTTTTCATTTTAATTTAAGCTTTTTGTCTTATGTGCTTTTTACATTTTTTTTTAGCTTTAATTTTTTTTTCAGTTTAGTTTTCATTTAATTTTAGTACTACAACTTAATTTTTTTTTTCAGTTTATTTCAGTCATTTTTGGTTTAAGTTTCATAAGTTCAAGTTTTTGCATATATTATTTACATTTTATTATTTCAGCTTTATTCCAATTAATGACTTTTTTTGATAATTTTAGCTTTTCCAACAACACTGAAAAAATAATTAAATTAAATAATTAATTATTACTTATTTTAATGCAATTTATTTACATTTGCAATATATTTAAATAAGTTCATTTATAAGTAGGTTTAAGATTTTTTGCCTCTATATGCAACAAGCGCTACTTGATTTCAAAAAGGCTAAAGATCTAGAGCTGTTGGACATCTACGCTTTATTTAGACTCAATCTGTCAGAGTCCCACCCAATTCTGTTTGTTGCCTCTGCAGGTCCCTGCCATTAATATTTCATACATTCGGAATGGCAGCAGAGACTGGCTCACATTACCCTGAGCTTTCTGGGAGCATAGAAAAAAGTATCCTGTGGCGATTCTACTTCCTTTATTTTGCACTTAAGACAATGGAATCCCTTAACCAATACCACTATGGCCTAAGTGACACAAAAGACCTTTCATCCAGGTTCTGTGCGAAGCTTTGAAAAACAGCTCAAGAAGGGTCACCTCACCAGCTTCCCACTAAAAGCAACAATGACAAATGTCTATGCAATGTCAGAGGAAAGACACAGGCATTTCCAGACCTGCTCGCTGGCATCCTACCTCGATTTCACAAGATGCCAATAGATTTATCAGAATCTGGATCCTTTCCAAAATGAATCATGGTCGGTTTAGATGCGGCTTTCACCGACTGACATTGCACAAACTCTTTGCAGTGAAGAACAGATCATCCACCAGACAAAACTAAACCTTCAATATACCAGCTGTCGGTTCCCATGCTGTCCTTTTGCCTCTCGACTTTGATTCAGCTGCAACATAATCCCCTGAAATGAGTGTTTCTGATAATATGAATAAAAGGGGTCAGCACTGGCCATGTGTGACGAAGTGGAAACAAAAGAATAAGTTCATTATGATGAGTCAGCAGGGGCTCTGAACTCCAACAAGCTCAATTCAGTGGAGCGCAATGCAAATAATTTTCCTCAGTGTGTTTTGAATACAAACATACGTCATATTGATTCAAGGCTTTATTGTACCTGAATTCCTGGCTGCTCCCAGAACAGCGGTATCGACCCTCGGATCTGAATGAAGGAGGATACTTTGTCATCAAGGAAAATAACCTGTAGGGAATACAAATAAATACTAAATCTTAGCATGGCATACCTCACTTTTTTCCTTCTTCATTTTTTATGACAGTTAAATTTGACTGAAAGTTTAAGTTAATTTAAAAAAATCTGAACCTAAAACTTTTTCCAGTTTAAAATGACTAAAGACCACCTGAGGGTTAAAGAAACTAATTTAAAGATGACTTGCAGGTGACTCATATTACTGGCGTACCTGTTCAGTCTCCACAAAGTTAGCCACCTGGCCGTCATCATTTGCGCCTCGGACATTGAACCGTGTGCCTGCTCTCTCTGAGCTGAGCCGAGAGATCACACAAGCTTTGGCCTGCTTGTGCCCAGCGTATATGGTGCGGATCTCCACTCCGCCACACATCAACCTCAGCAGCCAATCATCACAGTTCACTCCATAATGCTTGAGATGGAGATGGAGGGACTGATTCCTGCGAAGCCATTACATAATTACATAACCATCATATCTATTTATTTTCTACTGATTGAATTCAACATTCTGAGGAAGTGACATTTTGTTGGAAACATTTTGCATATAAAAAAACCCCCTATATGGCCAATAGGGGTGGGCGATATATCGATAGACACGATTAACCCGTAGAGGTTTTAGAATATAGTCTATAATGCGGTTACACGCTCCTGTGATGTCGCTGTGCTACATGGCCACGAAAACTTATCTTTTGCATTTTTAAGCATTGCGGTTTAAAGGTTGTATCAGCGATTTCTAGCCTGAAACATAAAGTGTCAAATTCAGCTGACCTTTCATCACGATCCGCTCGCTGCCTGCCCCATAAATTGTCTGTGAAAAAAACGCGTCTCTCTGGTCAGCCTAGGGTCCGAGATATGCCAAAAAACAATCGACACTACCAACCTTTCCACAGATAAACAAACAGTGTTCCAACCAATCAGCATCAGGGGTTTGGTGTTGTGGACTTTCGCTCCGCCTCCCTCACATCCCTGCACCAGTAGGAAAGTCCACAACACCAAACCCCTGATGCTGATTGGTTGGAACACTGTTTGTTTATCTGTGGAAAGGTTGGTAGTGTCGATTGTTTTTTGGCATATCTCGGACCCTAGGCTGACCAGAGAGACGCGTTTTTTTCACAGACAATTTATGGGGCAAGCAGCGAGCGGATCGTGAAGAAAGGTCAGCTGAAATTGACACTTTATGTTTTAGGCTAGAAATCGCTGATACAACCTTTAAAAACAAGTGATTTTAATCCGTTGAAATGCAATCAGCGGTGAAAGAGACCTCATGTTGCTATATGCGCATGCTGTCTGAGAGTTAAATACACACACTTGTAAGTGTCAAAAAGCCTGTCTTTGTAAGTATCCTTGCAAACACAGTAATTTAGGTTTTAAGTGAAAACAAACAGCTGATAAAGAAAACATGTGTAACAGTATGTTGGATCCGGGCAGCTCTTAAAGTGACAGCAGTTTAATGATCCTGCTGTCTGTCATTCGTGTTAATCAAACAATAGAAAGAAAATCTCTCACTGCTCTTGACTAAACCACTTTTATAACTTTAATAAGACAAATATATACATTTAATTTACACACTGAAGAATATGCATTGTTTTTACATTTGATTACTTTATTCAGTGTGTGTAGCATTTCTTATTTATTTGTAGAACTGTAGTTTTTTTTGTCCTATTGCTGTTTGTTATTCTTATTTAATCAGTGACTGTTTACTTGAGGTGTGCTTTATTTAGGCTAGTGTTAGTTTTTGTGATATTGACACTGGTGACAAGAATTATGAAATTTCTATGGTATCAAAAACGTTAATATCATTAAGAGCCACACCTGACTCGTGTGTGTAGAGCAGAGTAGAGCAGGCAGTGGGCCAAACCACTGTGAGGAAGGGGAAGGGGAACTCAACTGTTTGTAAATGCATTTTTTTGCGGGTTTTTTTCTACTTACACAAGTATTTTAGGTATACATACATATATTTTTCACAATAGAGAGTGCAATTTTTTTTTGAGGGGGGGGGGGTGTCAACATGTCCCCTCCGCCCCCGGGATTTACGCCCATGTCGCTTACCATTAATGGCCACTAAAAATAAATGTTTTGAATGAAACAGTATTTGTATTAAATAGACACGGAATCAAAAGGACCTTTGACAAAAACCCACCAGAAAAAACGATTGTCAGATGTGTCTTCTCTGATTCTGCGGTGTGCGTTCAAACTGAGGTCCAGACTTACTCCGGTGGAGGACCAGGCGAAATAGAAGTTGCCAGAGTTTAAGACTTTCCTGACATCGGCGATGCGGTCCTCATCCGAGGGGTCATTTTTTAGAGAGACAAAGTCAGTGCCTGTTACCCGAAAAACTTCTGAATCCTGGACTTTTCCCACTGAACTGCAGCCTGTTACGACCACCAGGCTGTGCAGCATAGAATCCCCTTTGAAAGAAGAGTGAAGCAGATTTAGAGTTTGTAGCTTATGCAGATTTTGTAACCACATCTTTAAAATGTGGAAGTTTAGTCAATAGTCATTGAAAAACCATATTTGAATACTAAGGTGGACAAGTGTCCACGTCTATGCTGCATTCTAAAAAACTTAAAGGGATAGTTCACTCAAAAATGAAATTTCTGTCATTAACTACTTACCCTCATGTTGTTCCAAACCCATAGGAACACAAACGAAGACATTTTTGATGAAATCCAACAGCTTTCTGACTCTGCATAGACAGCAAGGACCTTGAACCTGGTAGGACTCTTGCTATCAATGAAGGGTCAGAGAGCTCTTGATTTTTATTAAAAATGTATAATTTGTGTTCTGAAAATGAATGACGGTCTTACAGGTTTGAAACAGCATGAGGGTGAGTAATTAATGACAAAAATGGCACTTCTGGGTGGACTATCATTTAAATTATGACAGTGAAATATTACATATGTTTACTATCTCAAATAACGGGCTAACCTTGTAGTTACACTGTAATTACTGACTATTTTAGTATAACAACTGCTTGATAACATGTTGTGAATTTACCTTTTATAATTTGTGTTTTGCTGTGAATTTTAGTGTTTTGGTAACATTTCTGCACTACTTATCCTCAAGCTCAGGGTTTTTCTTTTAATCTGGCGACAGGGTGGATTTATATTTGTTGTGATGACAAATGCAACCAGCAAGTCAAATTAAAGAAAAAAATACAGATGAGAAACTGTACCAAGGTTAAGACGAAGAACTCCCAGGATGCCATAAGCATCCAGCATCTTGGTGTATGACGCTTTAATAGTCTCCTTCTCCGCCGCCGCTGTGGATGACACCAAAACAATTACTTACAGTTGAGGTCAGAAGTTTACCTCCCTCTTTCAGATTCTGCAAAATGTTAATTATATAACCAAAATAAGAGGGATCATACAAAATGCATGTTATTGTTTATTAAGTACTGACCTGGATAAGATACTTCACATAAAAGATGTTTAAATATAGTCCACAAGAGAAAATAATAGTTGAATTTATAAAAATGAAACCTGATTCTTAATACAGTGTTGTTTCCTGAATGACCCACAGCTGTGTTTTTTTGTTTTTTGTGATAGTTGTTCATGAGTCCCTTGTTTGTCCTGAACAGTTAAACTGCCTGCTGTTCTCTAGAAAAATCCTTCAGGTCCCACAAATTCTTTGGTTTTTCAGCATTTGTGTGTATTTGAACCCTTTCCAACAATGACTCTATGATTTTGAGATCCATCTGAGGACAACTAAGGGACTCATATGCAACTATTACAGGAGGTTCAAATGCTCACTGATGCTCCAGAAGGAAAAACCATTAAGAGCCGTTTTTATGTGAAATATCTTATTCAAGTCAGTAATAAAAATTAACAATAACATGCATTTTGTATGATCCCTCTTATTTTGGTAAAATGATTTACAATTTGCAGATTCTGAAAGGGGGATGTAAACTTTTGCCTTCAACTGTAATTAAAATTCACATACTTTATAGATTCAAAAAAAGGTATTATATGCAAACAGACAATGTTAAAGCCATTTTGTTTCTCTTACATCTAAAAAATTTGGGGAATCAATGCCTTTTGATTCAATAACACTTAAATAAATGACTGGTTTGATATTTGTACATTTAAAAATTAAATTTAAAAAAGTACAATGTATGTATGGAAAGTCTTACACAGTACTGCAACGGCTCCTGACTCGAACATCAGGCATTCCTCTCGATTTCTAGTCTCCACAATCACACTGTATGGAGGTGGATCCAGCTTATGATAAATACGATAACCTTTACTGAATGCCATGGCTTGACACAACCTGTTTCAGCACTGCAAAAGAAAAAAAAAAAAAACATTTACTTTGAAAACACACCATATGAAGGAAATGCCACTGGGGTTATGCTAACCATTATTCAAAGCCCTAAACCGCCTGCAGGTTCAGATAAGCAGGTGCATCAAATGTCGCATCATGCAGTCAAGAAAACACAATTCAAAGTGTATTATTATTGCATCCTGTCATAAACCATTGACATAAGAGGAAGGAAATAGCTGACAGACTTGCACAATTCGTGATTTTGTAAATACACAATTTCGTTGTTACGGCAGCAACAAAATCATGCATGTTAAGTTCATTATAGTAAAAAAAAAAGACATGATGCATAGAAAAACATGTCAGGTATACAGTATTTCAGCAACACGACAACAAGGGATGCATTGAACCCCAATCCCATCAAAGCCGAAGCAACGAGTTAAAATGTCCGACTCATATGAAATAAACCGTGCAGAAACAGAGAATGACACATCACATATAATCAGATCTGCAACCCAAATACCTAATAATGTTTACAATTCATGCACACATAGGCTGTCTAACCTTGGGCCACTGTCTCAGCGTGAGGCTGAAGGTTAGTGCACATATGATTAACAATCATCCATATGATATCTACAGTGAAGAAAACCAGGCCCCGCCGGCCGTTTATCTCCCAAAATCAACAGTTAAGACAGACTGACAGCGGTAAAAGCCTTTCTCACGACCAGCACTAGTGGCTAATGTTAGCTGGCTAGCTCTCCATCGCCTTCCTGAACCATATAAACAGACATTTAACTGGTAACAGCGCCGTATAATGTGCATTTATACGTTAAAGGTACAAATGCAATGTCTCAGTGCTTATTATTCATTTACAACGATGCTCGGTAAAGAGATGGTCTTGTGTACCTGTCAGAGTTGTGTCTGTCTTCCCCCGGTTGGAGATCGTATACGGCTAGAAACAAAATGATTAGCGGGGCAGGGAGTTTAAGCACAGAAATACAACCGAAACCTAGAAAGGACAACGTGAATACACCCAGGATAGTTTCCGGGATCTTAAAGTGCACACTGATTGGCTAGATTTGTGTCATGTGACTTAAGAATTTGAGGTAGGCCTACTGATGAGAACACAATATTTTTGGAAAAAATTAGAAAAAGCTATACCAGCAGGTTTAATCCAATTAGTTGAAGATCACCTATGTTTAGGGTAATGTTATGTATCCTGATTTGATTTTGGGTGGTATTAACATTTTAGACAGGAAGTGTAAAAACATTCATTTTCGCAAATGTTTCAAACAAAAATAAAAATGACAAGAGGTCAATTCTACTGGAATTCGTTTATAGATTATATATATTGGGAAAAAGCATATAGGCTTTTGCCCAGTAAGTTTTGTGTATTTAACAAAGTTAAGGAAGTCCTTTATAATATTCTTCATAAAATCTATCCTTTTAACTCCTCCATTTCTAAATATTCTGACATTTATGAGAATTGTTCATTTTGTGGTCTTATGGATCAAAACAGCTGCCCATAAATTGTTTGATTGTAGCATTACTAATAGATTTTAGGTTGATTAAACTTTTATGTTTTGGCACTATAAAAGTGGTTCACTGTTTTGTACTCAAAAATGTGTTATTTGTTATTATGGAAATCCAAAACACATTTCTTTTGAATGTCTTTCTTTATTTTGTATGCAAAATTCCTTATCCATAAGCAAAAATTGTGTAAGTCCTCTTTGTGTCTTTTACGTTTTCTGCCAAATTCAACTCTATAATTTAAAAACACATTACCCTTATATTGTGCTTTTCTTTGTCTGTGTATGTGAACCCATGTTTGTTTTGTTGTTGATGCAAGTGCACATGTTGTCATTGGAGGAGCAATATGAAAATTGATATTTTGCTGCAACTTATTTATTTATTTATTCTGTTAGTGTAAATGTTGTTTATCCATAAATGTAAGGTATTAAAACATAACTGCTTCTTTCTACAGATCAAAGATATATTGGGATCTATTATTTTATGCACCTCTTGTAACAAAAGCTAATGATGTAATGCATGCTGAGTTTTTGTATAATGTTTGTTTTTATATATTAATATTTTGATCGGTGGGAGTGAGAAGTGATTCATATACCATTATATATATATATATATATATATATATATATATATATATATATATATATATATTGTTTTGAACTTTGATACTGACCAACCCTCTGTCAATTGTTTTATTTGTTGTAATTGTCTTTCTATATTTTTTTCCTTTTAATTTTAATTTTCTTCTAATTTGATATCAGAACACAAATTAGATGACTAAAAAAAGAAAAGAAATCTGCCATTATTGGTCATCTGGCGCCCTCTTCAGACCAAATTTATTTAAAACAATCGGTTTGTATTTATTTTCCATTTTTGTTCAGTTCAGTCATATAGATCCCTCCCATTTCGTTCACCTACTCAATGTTACCGTAACATTTAGAAAAAGGGAATACAAATTACTATGATGCAGTGGTTATCAACCACAAAAACAGCTCTGAGAAAAACGCATTTATACAATTAAACAATTATATATTTTTACTTATTTGAGTAGAACAATAGGAGTTTTATTTGACTTTAACAACAGCAAGAATAAAATAAACACCTAAAGTTTAAAAAATAACACAACATTATATATAATAATATACAGCTCTGTGAATACGTCAAGATCATCAATAGATTAGATAGATAGATAGATAGATAGATAGATAGATAGATAGATAGATAGATAGATAGATAGATAGATAGATAGATAGATAGATAGATAGATAGATAGATTAGCTATCTTGCAATGACATTCTGAAAATAAAAAATTAAATGCAATTTTAGTCACACCCGCAACTGTAACGAAAGGACTGTTATATTATTATTTATTATTTTTAAAGTACGAAATCCTGTTGCGATGCTCACAGCAATTTCACAACTCAACCCGGTCATTTGCGGTGATTGACAGCCACACCAGCCAATGCCTTGGATACCTCAAATTCAACTGACCAATCACATTCACAAGGGCAGGAAACCGGCGTTTCATAAGGGGTTGCGATCAGTCATGTTTCATAAACAAAACAGAGAACACTGTTAACTGTCAAACTGATTACAGAAGAGTCTCAGCAGTGGAGAGGAATTTCTAATGTATCCGTTTGAATGAAGAAGTAAGTCTCCGAAAGGTTTGCATTGTTTGTACCAGTGGGCTGTAAGCAGACTGGTAGCTGTCCAAGGTGGTCAGCACTTTGACAGTTTTATTTGAGCTGTCACGATGCAAGTTTTGCCTGAAAAGCTCTAGTCTTGAATTTTGATGTTTGCTTTTTTAATTCGTAGATCTGATCATATAGAAACTGTCTGTTTTGCTCTTGGCCTTTTCAGCACACACCTTCGACACTATGAAGGGACTGTACTTCATCGAGCCGATCGTCGCAATTTACGCGTTTGCCAGTTTTATGGTTTATCCCCTCGTGCAGCAGTACGTGTATCGCAGATTGTGGTTGGAGATCACAAACTCATCTTACCCCGTGTCCGACAATACTTCCCAGTGCGCCAAAAACACCAGCCACAGCAGACAACAAGATGTGAGTAAGCCTACTTATGTCACATGACACAAACACATTTACATCACTAAATATGTAAGTGATGATCACTTACATATTTGCTTATAAACAAACTTCATTGCATTATATAGCAGAATTTTAAAGCAAGTGTTGCTAGAGTTTTCCTAATAACTAACTTCCTTCTTTAGCAGTTACTTTTAACCAGCTGGTCTCAATGTATTTCAGTGAGTTCCTCTCAAAGTTCACACAGGTGTCTAGAAGAGTAACCACAGGTTCATGGCACTAATTGCATTAGTGTTCTCATGTCCACTTTTTAAGTGTTTTTAAACATTTTTTAAAGATTACTATGGTTTTTATGTGTGTGCTTGTTTCCAGAATGCATTTTAAATATTTGGGTTTATTTAGGCTGCTTATTGTGGCTTTGTTTTGTCAGACCCAGCTTAAATGTATTTTTTTTCTAGTAGTATCTGGCAACACAGATTCTTTATCTCCTTTTTTTAAAAAATTTCAGTTTATCTTTAAATGATCAAAATATTTTTAGTGAGGTAATTTCCAGCATTTAAAAAAAATATGCTGGGTAAATATTGGTCAGAACACATGCTGGGTTATTTTGATACAGCTGGTTGAGTTAAATGTTATTTTGTTATATATAATATAATGTTATATAAATGATGTTAAGTCAATTATTGTTTGAAATTATTATGTTGCTGGCTTAAAATGGGCTGGAAATTAAAAATCACACAGAATTATAAAGGCAACACCAATAATCAAAAGATGAACATGTATTATTAAGCAAGAACACCTATGGACAAAATATAAGACAATTTAAAATATAGCTGCAAGCAGCAATTACGGGGCCAAGCACTCAAAGGGGAAAATGAGAAGCTAAGGATGGCAGGAACACCAGACAAATTGCAACATTATGTAAAAGGAAGCAATTTTAAGATGATTTTAGTCAAAACGACAGAAAAATTATGTAGAACGCCTATTGATATGATTTAATGGCTTATTACGTTTGATCAACAGGTGGCGCTGTTTACAAATCGATGTGGTGTGTTTAGTTTAGTGACAAAGGCACACACAAAGTTTGGTGTCATTATGTCAAAGCTTTGCAGAGATAAAGCCTCAGAATCATTTTAGCATCAAGTCGAAAATTTGTAGAGGCGCTGTACGAAAACGGTTTCATCTATCAACATGAAATCCATAACTTTTTGTCTGAATATGATCTGACTCGATTTTGGTGAAAATCAAACAAACCGTCTAGGAGGAGTTCGAAAAATTAGGTTTTCAACATAAATCAAAATGGCGGACAGGAAGTTTGATCAACTGTGGCATATTTAGCATCTATGTTGTCGGCATGACCCAAGGAATATTTTGAGACCAGTTTCATTACAATAGGCTAATGCAATCTACAGTTATTAGCATTTTTGGAAATTTCAAAATTAGCAGTTAATGAATGGCTTATTACTCTTGACCAATAGGTGGCGCTGTTACCAAATTGATGTGGTGTAATCAGTGTGAGGTGACAATGCCACATACAAAATTTGGTGCAAATATCTCAAAGTTTTGCAGAGATACAGCTTCAGATGCGCTTTGGCATCTTTTCAGCAAATTCATTGATGCGTTAAATGAAAACAGTTTCGAAAATCGACACGAAATCCATAACTTTTTGACAGCATGGTCTGAAGATGATCCGAGTAAAATTTGGTGAAAATCCTACTAACGATCTAGGAGGATTTCGAAAAAGTAGGTTTTCAACAATAATCAAAATGGTGGACAGGAAGTTTTTATGTACATTTCAAGTCGAAAATTTGTAGAGGCGCTGTACGAAAACGGTTTCATCTATCAACTTGAATTCCATAACTTTTTGCCAGCATGGTCAGAAGATGATCTGAGCCAATTTTGGTGAAAATCAGACAAACCGTCTAGGACGAGTTCGAAAAAGTAGGTTTTACAAACAATTAATTATAGAAAAAAAACTAAACCTTACGATTTTTTAATTTTGGTGTTCATTCGACTCAGCATGACCCACGGATTCAGAGAATTTTTTTTTTTTGATTTTGTGGCTAACGGTTCAAAAGTTATTAGCAAAAAGAAAGTGAGACTTTGGACAAGTGGTGGCGCTAGAGAGTTTGAGTTAGAGACTCCAAACTTGCTATGGTTAATGTTGGGACTGTCCTCTATCAGTGTGCCAAATTATACAACTTTCCCGCAAGCGGTTCTAGGGGCTGCCATAGACTTGCGGCGGAAGAAGAATAATAATAAGAAACAGAACGGATACAATATTTGCCTACGCACCTTCGGTGCTTGGCCCCTAATTATTTGAGTGAATACAGCATAGTTTATAATATTACATACCATTTAACTCGTTTAACAATCATTTTTTTAAAAAATTAACATTTAAAAGTGGCATTTTAATTTAAGTGTATTAAACCATTCTCTGTAATCAATTTTCCATACTGGTGTGTTGCCGAAATCTGAGCCAGTGATGGGGTGCTGTTCGCCAGGGGAATTGCAAACATTAGATCGCTGCCATGTGTTTCACTCATAGCTGAAAGATGCCATGACTGACTTCAAAACCTGTCCATAAACAAATAGCACAAACAGTAGAGGACTCAAAAAGACTCAAAAAGCCCACTCTCTCACTATAACTCAACAGCTGGGTTGTTTTGTCAGAGACATGCAGCACAACGCAGCGGTTGGGTAAAAAAAACAAAAAAAACAAAAACTAGCATTATAACTGACCCAGCTGCTTAGTTACAGAAAAACTACCAAGCACCTGAGTAAAAAATATAAATATAAAATACCCCAATAAAATTACCCAACAAGCTAAACCCACCATTTGGGTTAGAAAAATAACCCAGCATTTTTATAGTGCAGAAAAACTACCCAGCACTGGGTAAAAATATTAAAAGCAACTCAATAAAGTGACGCAATATGCTGAACCCAGCATTTGGTTTAAACAAAATAACCTAGCATTTTTTAGAGTGTACCACATTTACTGTACCATGTATGACATTAAATGTACAATAGTCATAACAGAAAAAAACAGTGTGTCTTTGATCTGGACTTTGACTTGCCTATTGCAACACCTTGATTCTTTTCTTTTTAGCCTATTTGTTGTAGATTTGCTAATGTGCTTGGGATCATTGTAATATCTAACATTGAAATATCTTACAGTTCAAATACTTTTGACTGCTAGTGTATAATGTGAGTTACACCTGTTGTTGCTTTAGAGAACAGTCCATAGTAGTAGTATAGTTTTGGTGATTGATACTTAAGGAAACACATCTGTGTTTCATTTCCTCTTTCTTTTTTTTTTCTTTTTATAGCTTTTCTTATTTGTACCAAGAATTGCAATTGACGTCATTAGATTTTAGTTTTGTTATCACATCTGTTTCATTTATTTTGCTCTGTTTTTCAGGAGGTGCAGAAAGCAGCGTCTCTGTTCTCCATGTACAGTGATTTGTCTTCCATGATCCCCAGTCTCATAGTGACCCTCCTCCTGGTGGCCTACAGCGATCAGCGTGGCCGAAAGTTCACTATTATTATGCCACTCATTGGCTCTCTGATCTACACACTTTCATTCCTAGCGGTCTCCTTCTTCGAGCTCAACCTCTACCTCCTAATTGCCGCCAGTTTCGTGAGTGCCCTGTTTGGTGGTGTTGGCACCATGCTAGGGGGCTGCTTCTCTTATGTGGCTGATTTGTGTGAGGACGGCAAGCAAAAGACCCTTCGTATGGCTGTGGTAGACATGATGATTGGCTTGTTGGCTGGCGTGGCGTCAATCTCCACAGGCTACTTCCTGCATACAACCGGGTTCAACTGGCCTTTCTTTACATCTGCCATGTTTCACGTGGTTAACTTGCTATACGCCATCTTTATTCTGGAAGAAACCAGGGTGATTGACCGGTCGGAGACTGTGGGTTGTTGTCGGGCCATGCAGAAACTTGTATGTGCTATCTACAACTTGTTTGCAGGAGGCAGTGGTCAAAGGAAATGGGTTCTTGTGCTATTGATTCTCACTTTCTCCTCATTATCTTTTGTCAATACGGGGGGCTTGTCAATGATCACACTTTACGAACTCAATGAACCACTGTGCTGGAGCGAGATCCTCATCGGCTATGGCGCCGCAGTCAGCACCTCCATCTTTATCACTAGTTTTGTCGGTGTGTATTTGTTCTCTTTCTGTATACCTAACATTGCCATCGCCTTCATTGGGATGCTGTCAGTTGCTATAAGCATGTTGATGACAGCCTTTGCAAAGACCACGCTCATGATGTTCCTCGGTGAGTATAAACACGCACAGTCCAAAACTCATTTTAGAAAAATATCAATTTCATATATTATTTATTATAATTTTTTATTTATTATTATTTATGCCTCATTTAACATATTATATATGACTCTATATGTACAATAGTCATACATACACTATTTTTATTATATACTGTCAAAAGTTTTGGAACAGTAAGATTTGTAATGTTTTTTTTTAAGTCTCTTCTGCTCACCAAGCCTGCATTTATTTATTCCAAAGTACAGCAAAAACAGTATATATTTTTTTAAATAATTGTACTATTTAAAATAAAACAGTTTTCTATTTAAACATATTTTAAAATGTCATTTATTCCTGTGATTTTAAAGCTGAATTTTAGCATCAATACTCCAGTCACATGGTCCTTCAGAAATCATTCTAATATTCAGATTTTCCACTTAAAAACAATTATTATTATTATTATTATTATTATTATGTTGAAAACAGCTGAGTAATTTTTTTCAGGTTTCTCTGATTAATAGAAAGTTGAGAAGAACAGCATTTATCTGAAATAGAAATCTTATGTAACATTATAAATGCATTAAATGATGATTTTTAGATCAACATTAAACATTATCAATGTTTGAAATATTGATAATAATAACAAAAAAATGTTTCTTGAACAGCAAATCAGCATATTAGAATGTTTTCTGAAGGAGCATGTGACGCTGAAGACTGAAGTAATGATGCTGAACTAAACATCACTAAACATTAAGGAAAAGAGAGAATAAACTTTCAACATTTAATAAATTGCAGAATTACAAATTTTCTGAGACATCACAGTCAAATAATTCTTAGATGTGTCTTCTCACAGCTCAATTTTGCTTTTAACATTTGTTGGAAGTGGTATTTATAGTGCACTACAATTATTATTTTATGGTGAAGATTGCTAAAATTAATTAAATGCAAACAGCAGCTGTTCCTGGGTACAGCAACCCCACATATTTGATCATATTTACTTATGTGTACAGTAATACAGTGATCAAGTTTGCTTAATTAATTTAATTTGATAACTGAACACAGTTGCACTGGCAACTGTACTAAAGTGTTAATGAATTTCATTATCACGTATTATCAGCAATCTGGATATGTTGGACTTTTTTGTTAGTTAACCTAATATACAGTGTTTGGGGTAATGCATTACGCAAAATTCAAACGCGAGTTATGTAATAAGATTATTTTTTTCAAGTAACTAGTAAAATAAGGGGTTACTTTTTTATTTACAAAAAAATTGCTAAATTACTAAAATTACTTTTTCAAAAAAGTAACGCCAGTCACTTTTTGTTTCCTTTATGTATTTAATCCCATTTTATTAACCAATGTTTTTGCTGCTGACCAATTCAACCATACTAATAAGCAAAACTAACTTCAGATTAATTAACATTTGTGCTTCATTTTTCTCATTGGTGAAGAGAGTTGAACTTCCTTTTTATACAGTTCTACTGTACAGACATGAATTTACTTTTCCTTCAGCCTTAGGCTTATTAATTTCACATTTTGGTGTGAAAGGGCTTTTACATTTGGTAAAACTCTAACTTTTTATATTAAAAACAAACTAGCAAGCCTGTCCAGATTTCAAAAGTAAAGTTAACACATTACTTTCCATAAAATGTCAAGTAATTAGTTACTTTTTAAGGGAGTAACGCAATATTGTAATGCATTACTTTCAAAAGTAACTTTCCCCAACACTGATTATATATTAGTTCAATATGGAATAGAAGTCAGTGTGAACTGTAAATTTGTAGGCATCTGAAATAGCTGAAGATATATTTAATTCTTCATATCTTGTTTTATTTAGTTAATGTGAGTATTGATGTGTTTGCTTACAGTGAGGATTCCTGCTATGTTTGCCATCATGCCGTTCCCTGTCCTGCGTTCGATGATGTCAAAGGTCGTCTCAAAGTCTGAGCAGGGTGAGTGACTCTAAAAATCACAGTTCCAGAGCAAAACTCCTTATCCAGCAAGATGTCAGTCAGGCGAGCTCTTCTCTGCTCAAAGGGGGTGTTTTTGTGTGACTATGCACTGGAAAGGGATTCTTTCAAAAGTGGTGTTACATTTAAAGGGATAGTACACCCAAAAAGAAAAATTCTGTCCTGTACTCAACCTCATGTTGTTCCGAACCCGTAGGATCTTTGTTCATCTTACAATCATCATAAAATTAAGGTTGACTACCTTTCTGGGCCTCGAACGTGTTGGTTACATTGCTGTCTATGCAGGGTCAGAAAGCTCTCGGATTTCATCAAAAATATTGTAATTTGTGTTTTGAAGATAAACGAAGGTCTTATAAGTTTGGAACAACATGAGGGTGATTAATTAATGACAGAATTTTCATTTTTGGGTGGACTTTCTCTTTAAGGATTCTTATGTGAATGCATTTTTATGAAAAGTCTTTTTGTATGTGGCACCGTGTATGATGCATTCCTCCTCCTTTTGAAGAGACAATCATACCAGACTGTTCTTTGTTTGCCCTTCATGTTTTCTCAGGAGCGCTCTTTGCCTGTGTGGCCTTTACGGAAAACCTGAGCAGTAACGGGTCCTCTGCAGTTTTTAGCAGAATCTATGCGGCCACCGTGGCATGGTGTCCTGGTTTCATCTTCCTATTGGGTTCTGGACTCTGTATCATACCCATATGTCTATTAGGGTAAGAATTGCACTGAAACATAACCAGTTTTTGATCTTGAGAATGCTAAAAGGTCTGAACTGCGCATTTAAACCTCCACTTTGAAGCTATAGTTCACCCAAAAATGAAAATTCGGTCAGTAATTACTCACCTCATGTCGTTCCAAGTCTGTAAGACTTTCGTTCATCTTTGGAGCACAAATTACAATATTTTTGATGAAATCCGGGAGCTTTCTGACTCTGCATAGACCGTTTAAGAATTAAGGTTGAACTACTGAAGTCACACTATTGTAACAATGTCCTTGCTACCTTTCTGGGCCTTGATCATGGTAGTTGCAATGCTGTCTATGCAGGGTTTGGAATGACATGAGGTTGAGTAATTAATGACAGAATTTTCATTTTTGGGTGAACTATCCCTTGAAATGACTGCTGACTGCAGAGCTTTAGGTAAAAAAAAACTAAAAATGACATTCAATCATGTTTAAATGCTACAAGTAAATGTCATCCTATCATTATATTGTACAATATGAAAAATAGATTTATTTTGAAATTCGAAAAAGATTATATTTAACAGTGTTATTAAACTATTAGTGTTTTCAAAGCAGCAACATATTCCAAAATTTTATCTGGCATGTTACTGCAGTATGTTTTGATTAATAGGCTATAGTTCCTCATTTTTTCATGTCAGCTAAGGCTTACATTTCCTCTTTCCCTTGCATCTGCTTGTATTTGTTGTACATGAGTGTGTGTAGCTAAGAATGCTGATTCATTCTGACTTTGTGTCCCACTCCAGTATCCTTAGGTGTTTCCATTCACTGGATTCTAATGACACTCAAGCACTCTTATCAGAAGACGGGACTGAAGCCTCAGATGACCCAGCTGTAGCCTAAAATCAAAGGGAGTTTGGATACCTCATGGTTCCCTTGTGTGTTTTTTTTTTTTTTTACACATTTCCTCATACCCACACACGTGGGTAATCTGTTCAAGCCAAAGTATATTTTTAGTATTTTGAGTCGCTGCCATGAAACATGCATTTTTGCAGTATATGCTGATGGTGGTTTTGGAAGGGAACAGAACTTTATATTTCTAAAGGGATTTTTTAAATAATAATAATAATAATAATAAGAAGAAGAAGAACAAACAAGAATCAATTAATATAATACAGTAGTTAATGTGAAGGGTATCTATAAAAGACAAGACCAATCACAATTCAGTATGCACTGCAGTATGGATGTAAGAAAGATGACCAATCCAATTCAGTATCATCACTAGCAATAGAACCTTTAAAGTTGACATTGGATGCCCATATTTACCACAAGTTGGTATGATTGTTTAGGGTCTTCATGAAATGTCTACAACATACTTTGGTTAAAGTTCCTCAATGCTCATGTAAAACAACATCATTTTTTACCTCGCCAAAAACGGCTCTGTTCACAGCCACCCATTTTGGTGCATGTCTCTTTAAATGCTTATGAGCTCATAGGGATAGAGGAATATTGCTGCCTTACAAGTCTGTAGTTTGGGTTGTGCAATACACTCTTGTTTTGTCTAGACCAACATTTATTGTAGATTTATGATGTGTGTGTATATATTGATAAATATGATTTTGGATGCATCTTTATAGTGTTAATTTAAAAGTTATGTATGCTTTTCTAAGTGTGGCAGGTTTTCATTAGTCTCATATTTGCACAGATCTGAGTCATGAGCAATTCAGCCAATAAGCTCTGACCTGCCATTGACTATCTGTCCTGTGTGGTATTATTGTTTTCAAATACATTCTCTCAGCTCAACAAAAACATGTCAAGACACATAAATTATTAACTTGTGTAGATCAGGTTACTTTGTTTGGAGGCTTAGCAGTGATTTTGTGATTTTGGGCAGATTAGTCAGTTGATATTTGTTTGAATCTGCCCCAGTTGTGTTCCTACACACACAAACGTCATTGTTTAACACATACGCAATAGGAATGCATACTAAACCACTGGGAAAACAAAACAAAAAAAGTCAATTCTTACATTCACACAAACATGCATTAAACCAACTATGTTTGGTAACTTGTGTGCAGTTGTGATGTTTTGTATATGAATACATAAAGTTACCTTTATGAAATATAATAATATGAAGAATTTACAGCCTGTAAAACTTACTAATGTGTATACAGTTGATGTCAAAAGATTCTACATGTACCTTGCAGAATTTGCAAAATGTTAATTATTTTACCAAAATAAGAGGCATCATACAAAATGCATGTTTTTTTTTTTATTTTTTATTACTGACCTGAATCAGATATTTCACATAAAAGATGTTTACATATAGTCCACAAGAGAAAATAATAGTTGAATTTATAAAAATGACCCCGTTCAAAAGTTTACAGACGCTTGATTCTTAATACTGTGTTGTTACCTGAATGATCCACATGATTTTAAGATCCATCTTTTCACACTGAGGACAACTGAGGGACTCATATGCAACTATTACAGAAGGTTCAAACGCTCACTGATGCTTCTGTAGGGAAAACGACACATTAAGAGCCAGGGGGTGAAAACTTTTGAACAGAATGAGTAGCCAATATTTTTCTTATTTTGCCTAAATATCATATTTTTTATTTTGTACTGCCCTTCAGAAGCTACAGAAGAAACTTATGTGTTTCCCAGGAGACAAAACAAGTAAAATTGTCCATAATCTTAACAATCCAAAAGTTTTCACCCCCAGCTCCTAACGCATTGTGTTTCCTACTGAAGCATCAGTGAGCGTTTACCTTCTGTAATAGCTGCATATGTGTCCCTCAGTTGTCCTCAGTTTGAAAAGATGGATCTCAAAATCATACATTGTTGAAAAGGGTTCAAATCGGTTCAAATACACAAAAATGCTGAAAAATCTAAGAATTTGTGGGACCTGAAGGATTTTTCTGAATCGCAAGCAGTTTAACTGTTCAGGACAAACAAGGGACTCATAAACAACTATCACTAAACAAACAGCTGTGGATCATTCAGATAACAACACAGTATTAAGAATCAAGCGTATGTAGACTTTTGAATGGGTTCATTTTTATGAATTCTACTAAATTGTGCTTTCCAGGCTTAGAAATGATCAGGTTCTAGAAATTATAATTATTTTAATAAATATTAATAATAATAATAATCAGCTCCTGATTCTGTTGTTAATTTAGCGTCTGTTAAATGAATAAATATACATTCGCTAAACAGCTCTTTGTGAGTAGAACTTAACATGTGATGTGGATATCTGTAGAATGACAAATGTTTGTAGATTACTTTACATTGTGCGCTTTATCGTTGTGGCCTGAAGGTGGCAGTATAGACACGCATATAAATATGGCAGGTAAGTCTTGGCACAGTTTTCAAGTTTATTGATCTTTCGCTTTTCATTTTTTTTTTTTTACTTTTCCCAATGCAAGTGAAGAAGATAAGAACTTTACATACACTCGTGATATATGATTGTATGTTTTAACAGACTAAACCACTTACACTTGCAATACAATGCAACTTTAAAGTTTAAAAGACGCTTTCTAGAGCGTCACGAAGCAAAAGTGGAACATATGATGCAATACATTAGTCCTGAGAAAAATAACTGTGAATACACAATGGAAATTAGGAGTGCCCCCCAAAGAAAAATAGCGCTATCCCGTGTATTAATGTAGAAATCAACTGACGTCTGTCCTGTTACTCCTCCCTGTGGATTTGATTTCCAAACCCCCCAGATACCCACCAGATTTTGTCGTGATGAGAGGTCAGTGATCTGCAGCTCTTCGTAATTGTGCAGTCAGAGTGTCTGCCGAGTGAAAGTATGATAAATCTGAAGTGGAGGGGCGGTGGGCTTCTCTGGTTTCCAAACTGAGGCTCCACACCGCTGACTCCACATGATCTACCTCACCACAGACTGCCGTCTCCCCCACACCCTCTGTATATCTCCCTCTCTCATTTCTCTCTTTTAATCTATGTTTTTCTGTCTTTTTGCTGTCTCCCCTTTCCATGCCCCCCCCCCCCCCCCCCCCCCCCCCGTATACAGACACATTCTGTTTTATTTCATCTTTATTCGGCACACACACACACACACACACACACACACACACACACACACATGCGTGATTCACAACCCCCTGAACCGTTTGTGGTTGGCTAAGCCAGATAACACTCGCACCCACACGCCACCCAGGGATGAAACGCATCCATGCTTCTAACAAACAGTTGGACCCCTCTCTCAACGGACACATCTGGGGCTTGTTGGACACAGATGTTTCTGCAAGCCCACGCCCGCGTCAGGGGTTACAGCCACATGCTGAACTGCTCATGTCATATAAGGTAATGCAAACTTTGTTTGCAAACAATAACTTAAAGGGATAGTTCATATCCACCTTTTTCCTCAACGCAAAGTAAGCCTATGGGTGAGACCTCCGGTTCATTATCCGCAATAACGAAAAGAATAACAGCGTGCAGTAAACGGTAAAACGGTTAGCAAAACAAGCTGTTTTGTACAATAAAGGTGGATAGAAACATGGATAGAAAGGGATAGTTCACCCAAAAATGAAAATTTGTTGTTTATCTGCTTACCCCCAGGGCATCCAAGATGTAGGTGACTTTGTTTCTTCAGTAAAACACAAACAAAGATTTTTAACGAAAACCGGTGCAGCCTGCCAGCCAAATAATGGAAGTGGATGGGCACCAGACCTTTAAAAGTAAAAAAAAAAACATGCACAGACAAATCCAAATTACACCCTGCGGCTCGTGACGATACATTGATGTCCTAAAACACGAAACGAAAAACTGAACGGTATTAATATCATTTTTTTACCTTTGATACACAGCCACGTCCAACTGTCATGAGCATAAGTTTAGCATCAGGCACATTACATGTGTACGTTTTCTGGCGTAGTATACGCAAACGCCGGAAGCGATCTGTCGCATGAATACAACACTCATTGTTTACACAGTGCACAGAGATTATGGGTATAGCAGCTATTCAAAATGGTAATTAGTAATTACTTGCGCGTATCCTGATTGTTCAAACCGATTTAAAGCTAAAAGATTACGTTTGCTTGCGCTAACTCATCCGGGACTTTTCACCGATTTACCCTTACGGCGTTTGCGTATACTACGCCAAAGCGCGTTCACGTGTAACGAGCCGGATGAAAAGCTCGTGCTCATGACAGTTGGACGTGGCTGTGTATCAAAGGTAAAAAATGATATTAAAGGAACCGTATGTAAGAAATGTATGTCAGTTAATCATAAAATGGCCCTGACATGTCACTAGACATTAAGAAATCATGTTCATTTCAAATACTTATATCACTGACAACAGTGGTCCGTCCAGGATATTGTCATTTAAAAGTGAGAGTTGCAGCCCTCAACTGATGTTATTGTTGTCGTTTTGTGTTTTGGTCTGAGGCTCCACCCTACAGCTATCTACCAATCACGAAGTCAGTAGAGTTTTGTGAGACGGGTTGCCAGCTCTGTCTGCTCTAGTTACAGCTACGAACGGTGTCGGATAAAACATGTATAACGTTACAAACCTAAAAGACCTCGTTATGAATCCGAAATACGTTGTGACAAAGTCCGAAATAAAACAAGGATTGGTATAGGAGATGCCTTTGAAAGATGGAGATGGCTGAAAACGGAGAAGAATTTGAAGATTGACGCCAACGTTGCTGATTTTCTCCTGGACAAGTAAGATTTATCTATGTTTGGCTAACTTTGCTTCCGTACACAGTGGATTTTCCACGGTCGGCAGTACTAAATGCGTTCATAAAAAGCTTTATATCGCACCACTAGCAGGGTTTATGTTCCGACTGAACTGTGGTATTACAGTACATCTTTGTGAAATATTTGGCTAATCGCCAACTATAAATTTTTGCGATACATAATTACTTCGCAAAACATCTCTTGTGAAGCATAAACATAATTAACAGAAGAAAAACAAATTACTGTGTAGGACTCGTCACTTGAAGCTCCTTGTTGCAGCCTACTCCTGCAGCTTAGCTGGCAACCTCGAGTCAGGGGGGAGCGGGAGGGGAAACACCGTTCTACAGTATTTTGAAAGTGATTGCAGTACCAGTTTTGGCCACAATCCTACATACGGTTCCTTTAATACTGTTCAGTTTTTCGCAAAAAATGATCGTTTCGTGTCTTAGGACATCAATGTATCACGAGCCGCAGGGTGTAATTTGGATTTGTTTGTGCATGTTTTTTTTTTTTTACTTTTAAAGGTCTGGTGCCCATCCACTTCCATTATTTGGCTGGCAGGCTGCACCGGTTTTTGTTAAAAATCTTCATTTGTGTTCTACTGAAGAAACAAAGTTACCTAACATCTGGGATGCCCTGGGGGTAAGCAGATAAACATCAAATTTTCATTTTTTGGGGGAACTATCCCTTTAAGACTTTCTTTCATCTGTGGAACATAAAAGGAGATCCTTCTTTGTGAGATTACCAACATTCCTCAAAATATTCAGTGTACAGGTTTGGAATGACATGACAGTGAGTAATGGATGACAGAATTTCATTTTTTTAAACTATCCATTTAAAGGGTGTAATATTTATGCCAGTAATTGTCATCAGATTAGCATGCTACCTTCACTGTAAATAAGTTTACTGAATGCACATCGGAGACTGACACGGAAGACATTGTTAAATAAAGTCGTTATTTTTGTTTTCTTTGCACATAAAAAGTATTCTCATAGCTTCATAACATCAGGGTTGAACCACTGATGTCACATGGACTATTTTAACAATGTCCTTACTACCTTTCTTCTATTACAGAAGGTTCAAATGCTCACTGATGCTTCAGTAGGAAAAACAATGCATTAAGAGCCGGGGGTGAAAACTTTTGAACAGAATGAAGATGTGTACATTTTTCTTATTTTGCCTAAATATCTTTTTTTTTTTCTCTTTGTACTGCCCTTCAGAAGCTACAGAAGAAACTAACGTGTTTCCCAGATTACAAAATAAGTCAAATTTACCATGATATTAACATTCCAAAAGTTTTCAACCCCCAGCTCTTAATGCATTGTGTTTCCTTCTGAAGCATCAGTGAGCATTTGAACCTGCTGTAATAGTTTCATATGAGTCCCTCAGTTGTCCTCAGTTTGAAAAGATGGATCTCAAAATCATACCGTCGTTGTTGGAAAGGGTTCAAATACACAAAAATGCTGAAAAACCAAAGAATTTGTGGGACCTGAAGGATTTTTCTGAACAACGGGCAGTTTAACTGTTCAGGACAAACAAGGGACTCATGAACAACTAGCACTAAACAAACAGCTGTGGATCATTCGGGTAACAACACAGTATTAAGAATCAAGCGTATGTAGACTTTTGAACGGAGTCATTTTTATGGATTCAACTATTATTTTCTCTTGTGGACGATATGTAAACGTCATTTAGCATGCTTCTTTACTGTAGATAAGTTTACTGAATGCACGTCAGAGACTGACACGGAAGAAAAGACATTGTTAAATAAAGTCGTTATTTTTGTTTTCTTTGCACATAAAAAGTATTCTCATAGCTTCATAACATCATGGTTGAACCACTGATGTCACATGGACTATTTTAACAATGTCCTTACTACGTTTCTGGGCCTTGAATGTGTCATTTGCGTCACTGTTTGGAGAGTCAGAAAGCTCTTGGATTTCATAAAAAATATCTTCATTTGTGTTCCGAAGATGAACGAAAGTCTTACGGGTTTGGAACAACATTAGGGTGAGTAATTAACAAAATAAATTTTTCTTTTTGGGTGAACTATCTCTTTAAGTAGAAGAATGAGAAGACAGGCTGATATTGCGGAGTGGTGCGTGCGTGGAGCTAATAGTCTGTGTGCTGTTGGATTCTGGCAGCCGCGTCTGTCTTGAACACTTCACATGCTCTGCTGGCCAAAGGATTAAGTGTAAATTAATGTCCTCCTGAGTAATGACTAGATAACTGCTGTAGCCTGTTTACAGTATTTTACTATTATGATTCAAATCCTGCTATTGGCTAATTCATCCACAACACCTAGATCAGAACCAGGACAGGTAATGGAGAGTGTCTCTCGGGTCACTGAGAGCGTGTCAGCGCAATCCACAATGAAAATCTCCCCCGCTGTCAGAGACCGATATGAGAAGAATGCATTTAAAACCTCTTTGGTTTGAACATTAGCCAGCAGAATGAATTTTGGATACTGTGGTACACTCGTATATTATGGTGACATGAAAATTGTTTTCTGTTGAACATGTCTAAAATATTTCTAGATTTTGTATCTAATACAAGTACTTTTATATACGTGTGATATTTGTATATACTGTACATTAAAAAAACATACATACACTACCAGTCAAAAGTTTTTGAACAGTAAAATTTGTAATGTTTTTTAAAGAAGTCTCTTCTGCTCACCAAGCCTGCATTTATTTGATCCAAAATAGAGCAAAAGCAGTAATATTGTGAATTATTTGTTACTATTTAAAATAACTGCTGTCTATTTTAATATATTTTAAAATGAAATTTATTTTTTGATCAAAGCTACATTTTCAGCATCATTACTCCAGTCTTCAGTATCACATGATTCTTCAGAAATCTTTCTAATATGCTGATTTGCTGTTCAAGAAACATGTTTTATTATTATTTTTATCATCAATATTTAAAACAGTGGAGTACATTTATTTCAGGATACTTGGATGCATAGAAAGATCCAAAATGTTACAAAAGATTTCTATTTCAGATAAATGATGTCTATTCATCAAAAAAACCTACCTGAAAAAATTCTACTCAGCTGTTTTCAACATAATAAATTTTTTTTTGAGCAGCAAATCAGAATATATGAATGATTTCTGAAGGATCGTGTGACTGGAGTAATGGTGCTACAAATTCAGCTTTGAAATCACAGGAATAAATTACATAAAAATATTTTTAATAGAAAACAGTTATTTTAAATAGTAAAAATATTTCAAAATTTGACTGTTTCTGCTGTACTTTGGATCGAATAAATGCAGGCTTGGTGAGCAGAAGAGACTGAACTTACTGTCCAAAAACTTTTGACTGGTAGTGAAATTATTATCCAGTAGATTAGCATTGACAGTGTTGACCAGATTTAAAGGGATATTTCACCCAAAAATGAAAATACTGTCATTAATCACTCACCCACATGTCGTTCCAAACCCGTAAGACCTTTGTTCATCTTCAGAACACAAAATAAGATATTTGAATGAAATCCAAGAGCTTTCTGACCCTGCATAGACAGCAGTAGAACTACCACGTGCCAAGAAAACAAAAATAGTGACTTTATTTAACAATTTCTTCTCTTCCATATCAGTTTTTAACGCACGTTCACAAGAGTACCTATGCTTTTGGTGAATAAAATCATTATTTTTGTTTTCTTTGCGCACAAAAAGTATTCAAGTAGCTTTATAAAATTGAGGTTAAACTACTGATGTCACATGAACTATATTAATGATGTCCTTACAACCTTTCTGGGCCTTGAACATGTCAGTTGCATTGCAGTCTGTGCAGGGTCAGAAAGCTCTCGGATTTGATCAAAAAGTGTCCTGAGTTCGAGTCCTGGCTCGTGGACCTTTCCCGATCCCGCCTCCCCTCTCTCGCCCACTTTACTTCCTGGCTGATATACTGTCCTATCCTAATAAAAAAGGCGAAAACACCAAAAATAAAATCTTTAAAAAAAAATCTCTGGCATTGCTGCTATTGATTTTGCATAATCTCTTTCAGAGTCTCTCTTTTCCTTTTGTTTCCCTTGAAAGGTCAGAACTTTGTGTTTTTGTTCGCCTGTCGCTGTGTACTGTTTGCTCTCCCCATGTAATTTCTTGCAGGCTTGTTTGTATTTAGCTGACGCTCTAGCAGTGGGTGAACGCTTTGTGCCTCACCCATAATTACAGTGTTTCAGTGCCCTGCAGCTTTGCTCTGTTGGAGGCTGAGCTTCACTTACTGTAGGCAGTGCCACTGAACTCACTGTATCACTGCAAAGACAGAGACGGATACTACATCTGTAATAATTGTGTAATTATGTGTTTTCATTATACATAGATTGTAGCTAGCAGTTTCTCTTGCTTAATTGCAAGATACTGTAATTTCATAGAATAGTTATGTAATAGTATAATAGGGATAGTTTACCCAAAAATGAAAATTCTGTCATTAATTACTCACCCTCATGTCATTCCAGATCCGTAAGACCTTCGTTCATCTTCAGAACACAAATTAAGTTATTTAAAATGATTTACAATCCAAGAGCTTTCTGGCCCTGCATGCATCAAATCTGCATATTAGAATGATTTCTGAAGGATCATTTGACAGTAAAGACTGGAGAGATTATGCAGAAAATTCAGCTTTTGCTTCACATGAATAAATTACATTTTAAATTGTAATATTATGTCACTTTTACTGTATTTTTGATCAAATAAATGTAGAGGCTTCTTTAAACAACATTTTGTGTTCATGGAAATAACAAAGTCATACAGGTTTGAGTGTAACCTGAGTGTAAAGAGAGAATTTCCATTTTTTTGCATGAACTATCCTTTAAACTTAACCATTTTGCCCATATTTTATTTATGCATCTCGTGTGTCGATGCCAGGAAGCTCACCATAAAAACCAGCACCATATCACATTGCCAGGATATGTGGAGGGTCCTGTTCCTTCCTTCTGTCTCCCATCTCCTTCTAACCACATTGCTGTTACAAATTGACAGGCTATTTATTTTCAATCTCAAATATAGATCAGAACTCTGCATTTCAAACCACAGGCCCGGTCCTGCATAGCCCTGTCTGTCTCTTCCACTCTGTTCCGCTCAAACCCAATCCGAGACATCTCAAGGCCAGTCCACCTCTGCCATTCTGCCCCCCGGAGGAGTGAGTCTCATATGGAGCTCAGGTCAGTCCAGAGACAGCTGCTTCATCTCCTTTGACAGGCAACATTGTGCTGTGATCCAGTCCTTTTTATAGCGTAGAGAAGTAATATATCCAAGGGAGCCTTTCGTGTTTCGAGAGCATTACTTTCATCATGCCTCAGATGTGGGTTATATTTATAGAAGACTGATAATTTTTTGTGCTGTACAGGAAGATATAAATGTAAAATTTTAATCATAGGACTGAAAAAAAAAACACAGAAAGGAATATCTGTGGTATTTATAATTAGAAATCAATTAGACCCAATGAAGCTAATCTACTCTGCAGTGCTATATATTTAAATCTGAAATATTATGATTCACAGCATCTTCTTCATGCACAACAGTCATGGAAAGGTTAGTGTGTCAATCAATAAATATTTAATTCTTGTCCTGTCTGTGTCTCCAGGAGCCTTTATGTTAGCGTGCTACGTGCCGTGATTACCTGCTGCATCCACACAGTTCAATTCATGCTCAGCTGCAGGCCATTTCATTGTCTATTGATTTCTGCTTAACTGTAGCAGCGGGGGACTGCGGTACTATCCTCAGGTCATGTGAGTATTAAAAGCTTTTGCGGTTTCCCTTGCAAATGTGGATTTAAAAAACTATATTAATTTATTTCAGTCAGTAATATTAAAGGGATAGTTCACCCAAAAAGAAAATTCTGTCATTAATTATTCATACTCGTGTTGTTCCAAACCTGGAAGACGTTTGTTCATCGTCAGAACACAAATTAAGATATTTTTGATGAAATCCGAGAGCTTTTTGACCCTGCATAGACAGCAATGCAACTGACACATTCAAGGCCCAGAAAGGTAGTAAAAACATTGTTAAAATAGTAAATAAAACAAATAAAACAAAAGTAATGACTTTTTTCACCGCAAACATGACTTTTCATATTCAACTTATTTATTCTCCTCCTTGTCGTTCTCTGCCATATGACGGCATTTTTGTGCCACGTAATAAAAAAATCTACAATTACGAGATTAAAGTCATAATATTTTGTGAATAAAGTTGAAATATTTAAAGAATAAAATAGAGTCGAAATTTCAAGACTAAAAAATTACGAGATTATGAGAATAAAATGTAAATATTTCGAGAATAAAGTTGAAATGTTTCGAGAATGATGTTGAAATGTTTCTAGAATAAAGTTGAAATTTTGAGAAAAAAATCTAAATTTCGAGAATAAAATTTAAATATTATGAGAATAAAGTCGAAATGTTTCTAGAATAAAGTTGAAATTTCCAGAATAAAGTTGAAATGTTTCTATAATGAAGTTAAAATGTTTCGAGAATAAAGTCGAAATGTTTCATGAATAATGTTGGAATGTTTCTAGAATAAAGTTGAAATTTTAATAAAAATGAAATTATGAAAATAAAATTGAAATATTTTGAGAATAAAGTCAAACTGTTTCGAGAATAATGTTGAAATGTTTCTAGAATGAAGTTGAAATTTCGAGAAAAAAAATCTAATTTTCGAGAATAAAATTTTAGTATTTCAAAAATAGAGTCGAAATTTCAAGAATAAAAATTATGAGATTATGACACTAAAATGTAAATATTTCGAGAATAAAGTTGTAATGTTTCTAGAATAAAGTTGAAATTTCGAGAAAAAAATCTAAATTTCGAGAATAAAATTTAATTATTTTGAGAATAAAGTCAAAATCATGAGAATAAAAGAATAAAATTTAAAGATTTTGAGAATAAAGGTGAAATTTTGAGAATAAAGTTGAAATGTTTCTAGAATGAAGTAAAAATTTTTCGAATATAAAGTCAAAATGTTTCGAGAATAATAGTGAAATGTTTCTAGAATAAAGTTGAAATGTTTCTAGAATAAAGTCAAAATTTCGAGAATAAAGTCAAAATGTTTCTAGAATAAAGTTGAAATTTTAAGAATAAAAATGAAATTATGAAAATAAAATTGAAATATTTTGAGAATAAAGTCAAAATGTTTTGAGAATAATGTTGAAATGTTTCTAGAATAAAGTTGAAATTTCTAGAATAAAGTTGAAATGTTTCTAGAATGAAGTTGAAATGTTTCTAGAATGAAATAAAAATGTTTCCAATATAAAGTCAAAATGTTTCGAGAATAAAGTCGAAATGTTTGATGAATAATGTTGAAATGTTTCTAGAATAAAGTTGAAATTTTAAGAATAAAAATGAAATTATGAAAATAAAATTGAAATATTTTGAGAATAAAGTCAAAATGTTGCGAGAATAATGTTGAAATGTTTCTAGAATGAAGTTGAAATTTTGAGAATAAAATCGAAATTTCGAGAATAAAATTTTAGTATTTCAAAAATAGAGTCAAAATTTCAAGAATACAAATTACGAGAGTAAATATTTCAATAATAAAGTCGAAAGGGTTTAAGAATAATGTGGAAATGTTTCGCGAATAAAGTCTAAATGTTTCTAGAATAAAGTCAATATGTTTTGAGAATAAAGACAAAATGTTTCAAGAATAAAGTCAAAATATTTTGAGAATAAAGTTCGACTACAACAAGACATTCGTTTCATTAAATTATACTGTTTTCTTTGTGAAAATTCCACCACCGTCCAGTCTTTCATTCCTCACATGTGTTTAATTAAAAACAACAATAAAACATTCTAAAGGACTCCAACTCATTAACACAAGTTATACTGTTGTCTTTTCTGAGCTATAAAAGTGACTATTCACAAGTACATTATAATACAGTAAATGATTGGAAATAACCTTTCAAACTCTGTCAGTTTTTTCACGAAATACAAATTATAAATGTGTTTTCCCTCTTTATTTCAAGTTTATACTACAAAATAAACATTAAGGAACATCAGAAGGAATAAAAAACAGTAGCCTAATTTAATGAAACAAATGTCTCACTGTAATCGAAAAGATGACTGATTCACATGCCGCTTAACCTGAGGTGAATACAGTGATCTGTCATACCACATTAAGGAACGTGAAAAACACATTATTTTATTTATGCTTCAAAAAATTACAGTTGATCCACTGATGTCACATGGGCTATTTTAACAATGTCCTTCCTACCTTTCTGGGCCTTGAACATGTCAGTTGTGTTGCTGTCTATGCAGGATCAGAAAGCTATTGGATTTAGTAAACAATATCTTAATTTTAGTTCCAAAGATGAACGAAGGTCTTATGGGTTTGGAACAACATGAGGGTCAGATTTCTATTTTTACATTAAACGATGACTAAGTTTATCTTTTCAAAAGCTTCTCTGCTAGAAAAGCGTTGCTTCACAAGATAAATCTGTTTTTCCTTACTGGTTTATCATAGTCGCTTAGAGCATACTATTTATGTTTTCCATCATCTTTTATCACATTTTCAGTGCTTAGGCATGTTGGCCAAAAACTGCCCTGTTGTCATAAACTTTTGGATCAGTTCAACCCACGACATTCTCTTCCTCCCATCCGCATAGATCTAATGTGTATGACATTTTAAACTATGTAAAGTTTGTCCTATGTAAAGTGATTACTAAGGAATTCTACTAGATTAATGTCCGGCACTAATTACTGTACATGATGATGAATAGTCAGGTTTTAGTGAAGCGGCTGACTGTATACAGACAAGATAAGGGCTTTACCTCCTATAAAAGCATGATTGCATTGCAAAATCCTCCCTAAACATATTTCAGATGGCCTTCATGGACCCCTGCTGTTTCGTTCCCATGCTCTGATTCCTAAAATCTTGAAAAAACAACAGGTGTTATTAGAGGTGATTATAAAAGAACGTAAGTGCTTGTATGACACACTGTTTAAAAAATCGTTTTCAGGCTTCTTTTTGAAAACCCACTCTGGGTTTTCTTGTTTGAGGATGGTTAACCTCATTGAAACCTCTTCAACAGCTGTCCGATTCGCTTCCTTCATCGGATGAACTCCAAGGATGTGTCAGCCGCTGTATAAAGACCATCTCTGAGTGGAACAGAGGAGTTACCAGCTTTGATATCTGATATATATTGCACAGCAGAAGAATTTGTCCCCAGTCCTTTAGTTACTGACATTTCACTTTATATTTTATTCCTGCTGGTGTGTTGAACAAATGTGACGAGGAGAGAAATGATAAATGATGAGATTTGCTTCCTCCGCCTCGCTAAACTAAAAGTCATCAATGCATAGAACGGAAATGTTTAGCCTGTGTTCAACATGTGGGCTGGACTCATATGGCACACATATTTTGTCGAAAAATAGGCCTGCTAAAAACAACACTGCCAAGATCACAATTTGAACATCTTCTGAACATTTTGAACATGTTCCATGGAATCTGCAGAGAAGAAATTGTTAAAGTCGTTATTTTTGTTTTCTTTGCACACAAAAAGTATTCTCGTAACTTTATGGCTGAACCACGTTGACTGTTTTAGCGACGTCCTTACTACCTTTCTCGCAACATGTCAGTTGTGTTGCTGTCTTTGCAGAGTCAGAAAGCACTCGGATTTCAACAAAAATATCTTCATTTGTGTTCTGAAGATGAACAAAGTTCTAACGGGTTTGGAACGACATGAGGGCGAATAATTAATGACAGAGTTTTCATTTTTGGGTGAACTATTCCTTTAAGTATATGCTACTCCATTAATCAAATGCTTGCTTGAGTACTTAAATGATTTTATCTTCGCCAGTTTCTTTATTGTATTTGATAATTAATTATTTTAGTCACTTCCTGAAAAGTGACACCATTAAGAACTGGCACATTTACGTTGTTTATATGACATTATTTAATAAAATTAAATGAAAAATGTGACCCTGGACCACAAAACCATTCTTAAGTAGCACAGGTATATTTGTATTAATAGCCAAAAATACATTGTATGGGTCAAAATTATGCCAAAAATCATTGGGATATCAAGTAAATATGATGTTCCATGAAGATATTTTGTGAATTTCCTACCGTAAATATATCAAAACTTAATTTTTGATATGCATTGTTAAGAACTTCATTTGGACAACTTTAAAGGCGATTTTCTTAATATTTAGATTTGTTTTTGGACCCTCAGATTCCAGATTTTCAAATAGTTAATAATACAAATCTCAGCCAAATATCGTCCTATATCCTAACAAACTAAATTTTTAAGCGTACCCTTATGACTGGTTTTGTGGTCCAGGGTCATATTAACAATAACAAAAAATATAAAAATAGATATTACAAAAAATAAAACAAGACACAAAATACGTATACCAATAAGTGCATATCACGGCAGTTTCCAACAGAAATGAACTCTAGAGGCGGTAAAACAGCGAGCACGTAATCGTTTTCGTACACAGTTATGATTACAGCTCCATATGTTTTGATTTCTGGATGTAACAAGCTTGCTCGGTTGCTCAGCCGACACAGAATTGGACTCGCAAAACATGACTGCCATTAAAAAAAGAGCTGAAAGATGAGAGCTCGAAAAACAAGCTAAAACAACATTCTTGCGATTGCGATTGGAATTTTGATTGCATTTTGATCGGAAAGGATGACGAATATGAGAAAACCGACCTTTATAGCACCACTCAATGGACATTTCAAGTCAAAACAAGTGACACGTACAAAACCAACGTCACTTTAAACGTACCATATGTACGTTTATCTGTTCTGGTTGAAAAAAAACAAACACTCTTTTAGCGGCACTCAGTGGTCATTTCACATCGCATATGTCGCAAAACGTACATTGTGTCTTGCGATAAAGTTCCCACAGGTACGTTTTCGTCATGAGATTTGGTTGTATATTCAAAATCAAATGCCTTTGGCATTACGTGTGTGTGTACTGCTTCTTACATTATCTATAAACAAGTCCCTAAGTCTTGTATTTCTTATTTATCTTGGTTGCATTAAAAACCAATGGCAGTGAAGGGCAAGTGGAGGAAGAGCTTGATAGTTAAACTTTGTGGATACTTAGTTTCCTGTTGTTTATAGTAGCCAGACCAGCCTCAATAGAAAATCACCACTCAAACCACACATCCGTCTAATTTCGGATGAGTATGGGTGGATCTCACAAAGACACAGATTGCGTGATGCTTTCATGTACGCCTTTCCTCGACATGATGTGTTTTCATTGCCTGACAATCAGTCCTGTGGCCTAAACAGCCGTCTCACAAGCGCAAACCAAACAATGCGCCCGCTTAGAAAATCCCTGCACCACAGCAGGGCACTGGAGAAGTTTCCTGCTCTGCCGGAGCGACCGTAGCCACATCATCAGTGCCAACTTGCCGTTTCGGTACTGTGGGGTTTGACCGAGACAAACTCAGTTCAACATAGTCAAAGTATTGTGGTTTCTGATGGCCTTCTGTTCCTGATACGGTTCCTGGATCCACCCAAAGTGGAAAACTAGCAACCACACCCTGAAGTGACCCAAACAACACAGCACGGCATCATGGGAACCACCCCGGTGCACACGGCCACACTTCCGGAATAGCCTTCCGCAACTTCCCAATCACACTCGCACAGATATTAATAACTTCTACCCGTTTTCCTGGTGTCAGAGGAGCGAGATGTTCTCTCTCGAACACACTTCCTCCTTTCCAAGACGCCAAAATCTCCCCCCTCCTTTGTTGCCTCCTGCCTCTGTCTGTGGTTTCCTTCCAGTAGTGCAGTAATAACAAGCTCAGCATTTCCCTTGATGCACCTGGAGCTGAACTGTTTTACTGACACGCTCTGCAGGATGGGTTTATAAGAATAAAAGGAGACTTACACAGGTGGCGATCGCTTTGGGCCAGCCAGTCAGCCAAATCTTTGTGTTTTGATGTATTTATTAGGGTTCGTGTGAATCTATCATGTCAGCAAGATTCGAGCACTCAATCACAGGACCGTATCAAGGGCCGATGAGGTTTTCATATCACCATCATCCTCTGTTTGATGTTTATCGGACAGCTGTGAGTGAGCACACCCTAACTTCCTGCCAGATCCCTCTCTGGGTTTTGGCAGTTCATTCTAATAGAGAAGTGAATAAATATTGACACTTGCTGTGAATTCCACAGGTTCCCTAACTGATGTAATGTTAACACAAGATTCATTACCAGAGTTGTTTTTTTATTTTATTTGCCTTCAGTGATTCTAAAAGAAATTCATTCTGAAATCATTAAGCTATCATTTTTCCAGAACCATTATGTTTAATATTTTAGATCCTAATAGATTCACATTACGTTAGTACACATTACACAGGGATGTGTGCTATTTAGAATTAAACTGCAAATGTTTTGTACATAAAATTCAAATCAAATTTGAATTAAAGGATTAGTTCAATTTCAGAATAAAAATGTCTGGATAATTTACTCACCCCCATGTCATCCAAGATGTTCATGTCTTTCTTTCTTCAGCTCAACAGAACTTAAGGTTTTTGAGAAAAAACATTCCAGGATTTTACTTCAATGAAAGTGGGTTGAAGGTCCAAATTTCAGTTGGGTCATTCCGTGTCAAATCAACCAATTTGTAGAAAATTCCCTGGGCTTTTCTGTAGAAAGACAAACATATATAGTGATGAAAGCCAAAATATTAAATGCCATGGATGAATATTTACTGAGTAATCGACTGTTTTGTAAAGGGGGGTCAAAATGACAATTTTCAAATGAGATTTGGAGCCAATTTATGTTACATGCCTGTAACTCTGAAAGTATTCAAGATATTTTATACTTCTCATTCTTAATAATCTTTCCTTTTGAAATCTTATCTAATCTTGACAGAGAAAAACAAGATTGCTAGTTTCAGTATTATTTGTTCTCTTTAAACACAATAACTATCAGCTGTATTAAAAAGTTACCTACATTTGGTTACTGACCTTTGAAAATAGGTAAAATTAGGGCCATATAGGGCCTTAAAAATGAAGATTCCAAAACAAAAGTTTATTAAGAATGAGATATTAAGATATCTTGAATACTTTTAGAGTTTCAGGCATGACAACTTTAGAAAAAGAACATTTTGGTACTCAGACAGTTATGTTTTATGCAATTGAGCTGATAGAAAAAATTAGATACATTTCTAGTTTTAAAGGGAAACTTTCGCCAAAATGCAATCTGGGGTGTTTTTTTCATCTAAAAGAATAATTACGACGAAAGAGCCACTTTTAAGATTGACCATGATTTCGTTTTCTGGTCAAATGGCCGGTGAATGGGAGTGCTAGGGGCACTACTTTGAGCGCATCAAAATCGATAACACTAAGAAGGCTCGACACACCATGACACTTTGCTCGAAGTATCGCCTGGGTCTCTACACATGAACTCGAGCATTGAGAACATTGTTTGTGTACACAGAGTTTACTAAAAAGAAAGGTTTTGAACAACTCACTTACACTGTTTGAGTTTCCGCTCGCAGCCATCTTGCCAGTCAAGAGGTGTCGATCTCCGAATGCGACGTAATAGTGAGGAGAGTAAAGATGGATAGCTCCTAAAGCATATTTCCATATAAATGCACGGCTAATTCGTTGTTTTGTCGCAAGTGAAAAACAATATTAAACTTCTAGTTGTAAAAAGAGCCTCATATATAAGCATTCGGAGATCGACACTTCTTGACGAAGAACTAATCATGCGTGTCTGCAGAGCTAGTGCAAGACGAGCATTTGTGGTTAAAAGTATTTTGTAAGACCCTTATTCATTGGTTGGGATCGTGCAGAGCCTCGAAATTGCAATTTGAACATTCAAACTGTTGGCTCCCATCAAAGTCCACTTTATAGAGAAAAATCCTGAAACGTTTTTCCTAAAAATCTTATTTTCTTTTTTTTTGACTGAAGAAAGAAAGAACATCTTGGATGACATGGGGGTGAATAAATGATTAGAAACATTTTATTCTGGACGTGAACTAATCCTTTAAGATAGCAAACAGGATATAATCAATTTTGAAATCCAAAGAAATGCATCCAAAACATTTTGGATCAGGGTGGAAGAACAATTGTTTCCCATTTTTCATGCAACTGTGTTTGAACTGCAGTCTGTTCTGTACCGGAACAAAAAAGAAGCAACCATTAGCTCATCAGGAACACAATACGCTTACGAAAAAAATGTAATATCAAAGTCCTGTTCAAATATTAAAATGAAACAATATGTAATGTTCCTACTTGTAACAATTTCTTGGCAGCGCTAAATGCAAAAATTGTCAAATCTTTTTAACAAGTATCAAACTGACAGGGGACCAGTATGCGATCAGCAGTGTGTCTCTGCCAAACGGCAAATTAAAGAGAAAAGGAAGGATGAACTATGAATGAAGAGAGAAAATAAACTCAACACTGGACAACAATAGCTGAATATTTGCACATGTTCGAAAGGAAAGCACTGGACTTTCCTTATTAACAAACGAAAAGCAAGTCAAAAGGATGAAGTGTTTCTTGATTCTTTTCTTAAATAGCATTGTTTTAAAATTTGTTGGCAAGGAGTTGCACAGTAAAATCTGTCAATTAGAAGTGAAGTCTTTACAGTTTACTGACTTCATGCAGCCATTTTTTTTGCTGTGTGCTGTGTCCAAAAATATTTCCAGCTTATATTTTTAGTATGTCAGCGTGAGTGCGTAACCCAGGAGCGGTCAGCTTCTGATGTGTGCAAGGCCTGCCGCCGTATTTAGAGTGAAAACACCATACAGCGTTTTACCAGAACATCGCACACTATCCCCACTGCAAATTAGAGCCTGTGCTGTTCCCCGGCTTTTTAAACTCTTTTTCCTCAGTGTACTTAAATGAAAACAGACCGATGTGGCAAATCCATATACAAACACACAGTGCACATACTGTACAAAGTCATGCATGCACACAAATGAAGTCTCATGATTGCATATACAGAAGCAAAAACCAGGCTATCATGCCTCAGTAATGAGTCAAATCTTTTAAATTTCTGGTTAAATGTGGTTTTTTGTTGTGGGATGTGGATGCAGTTTCTTTTATATTAAAGATCTGGAGTGATTCCAAGCCAAGAGAGCTGCTGTGAAATTAAATTCTGTACATTTTCCAAAAGGCAACAGTGCACAGCCACCCACTCTTGAAGTGTTAATCAATTTTAATGCTTGCCTGCAGAAACCGATATGTATTTTATGTCAATTATCAGTTACCTTAGGGAAATATGAACCTCTACTACAGTATGATTGAACATATATGCAGTAGAGGAAAAAGAATCCTCTTAGACAAAACATAAGAATCATTCTGACTAAAGCATACTGTTTTAAGATTACATTTAGCTTTAGAAAATGAATTTAAAAGAAATAGTACAATCTTGCTGTTACGGAAGCAGACGGACAACAAGAGGGGTAAAGGTAAGTGAGTTTATTTTAAACAGCAGTGCAGAATGAAAGGCTTGGTTGGTGAATGAGGTGAGTAGTAGAGTTCACTGAATGGAATGCTGGATGCGTTGACTGGAGTGGACTAATGGTAGATAATCCTTTGCAGGGATACGGGCGCTGTGCAGGACGACTTATGGCACACACACACACGCTTGAGGAATGGATGAGGCTTACGGCTCGATCACCCTTGATGACTGGTACTGGAGGCCAACTGGAAGACAACTGGAAGAGACGAGATAAAGGTGAGTAGCGACAGGTAAGTATATTAGAGTAGGATTCGTAGAGAATAATGTTGGTTGAAGATAGCGTTCGCTGAGGTCTAGCTTGCGCTACAGTCCGCTTCGTGGAAACGAGCCCGGACAATGACTGGTGTGTGTGGTGTGCTTTTGAAGGTGTAGCGGTGATTGGGTGCAGGTGTGACTGATTCAGAATTTAGGTGATGGTGAACGTGGCGTGATTGATGTGGAGGAACCTGGCCAATCCGTGACATTACCCCCCTCCCCAGGGCCCGCTCCTGAGGGCCTACACCTCCGGCGCCGTGGTGGCCTGCCTCTTCCCCGAGGTGCCGGTTGCTCAGGATGGTTAGCATGGAAGTCCTCCAATAAAGCTGGGTCAAGGATGTCGTCTCTAGGAACCCATGATCTTTCCTCTGGACCGTAACCTTCCCAGTCCACTAGATACTCCAAGCGACCACCACGACGTCGGGACTGTAGAATCTCTCGAACCGTGTAGACTGAACCTTCTTCCAGGAGTAATGGGGGAGGGGGTTCCTCTTCTTGGCCAGGTTCTGTGGGAGAGACAAGAGGTGGGTGCCAGGGTTTTAGCAGAGAGACATGGAATGTGGAATGGATCCTGTACTGTGGAGGTAACTGGAGTTTATACGTTACGGGATTGACCTGTTCCAGGATTGTGAAGGGGCCAACAAACCTGGGACTGAGTTTCTTGGAGGGCAGTCGCAGACGAATGTCTCGGGTGGATAGCCAAACCTTATCTCCGGGAGCATAGACCGGGGCCGGAATCCTCCTCCTATCTGCCATAGATTTGAATCTGCGAATTGCCCTCTGGAGATGATGGTGAGCTTCGTCCCAGACTCTCTCGCTCTCCCGGAACCAGTAATCCACTGCGGGTACCTCAGATGGTTCACCATTCCAGGGGAACAATGGAGGTTGGTATCCTAGGATGCACTGGAATGGTGTGAGGCCGGTGGTCGCTTGCCGCAGTGAATTTTGGGTGTACTCCGCCCAGCCCAGAAACTGGTTCCAGGAGTTCTGGTGAGCGTGACAGAAGGTCCTGAGAAACCGCCCCACTTCCTGGATCTTCCTCTCCGTCTGGCCGTTGGTCTGCGGATGGTAGCCAGAGGAGAGGCTGACGGCCACACCTAGGAGCCTAAAGAACGCTTTCCAGACCCTTGATATAAACTGGGGTCCCCTGTCGGATACTATATCTTCGGGGATGCCGAAGTACCTGAAGACATGATTGAAGAGGAGCTCAGCAGTTTCGAATGCGTTAGGGAGACCTTTCAAGGGCAGCAATCTACAGAATTTAGAGAAGC